>NW_005356173.1:721071-814641 GCF_000412655.1 Myotis brandtii
GAGACTCCCTCCCGATTGAAAAAGACAACCGTGTCCTCAGTTGCCAGCCCTTTCCACGTGCGCCTCCATACCTCTGCACTTTACTTCCGCACCTCCTCTGAGTCTCAGTGTGCTTTTCTCTTTCCTTCTAGTTGTAGAATTTCCACTCAGCCAGAGCTTTCCTGGTTCTGGATGATGTCCGTTTTGTCTTTTAGTTGTATTTTTGAAGTGGTTGTGCGAGGCAGCAATTTTAGGTGTTTACCTATGCTGCCATCTTGGTTTCTCGATCTCTCAGTTTTTGATTGCTTCCTTCAAAGTTTTAATCTCTTCACTGGATAACTATAAGGAACAGAGAAAACAATGAGTCAGGATGGGGTTTTATTTCAAACAAGCAGCAGCTGGTCGCAGTGTGCCTCATACCTTTCGATAAAGGGCCCCAGGCCCAGCACTAGCAGCAGCTTGCCTTGGTTCACAGCTTGGCCTCTCCCATGCACCTCTAAGCCCAACACAAGTAGCAGCCATCTGCAGATCACTCTGTAGCTTGTTCCAGGTGTCCCCAGGCAGGGCACAGGCAGGAGCTGATTTTACACCTACCGGGAGGCCCCACAGCAAGTGCACCTAGTGGTCAGCTTCAGACCATGCCAGATTACAACCTGACCATATCCATGAGTGACACACTCAAGGGGCAGACTTGGCAAACACCAAAGCTCCACTGAAGCATGTCCTGCTCCACAGGGGTGTCTCCTACACTGCAGCTCTTCTACACAGCTGATTGGCTTGGGGTCAATCCCTCCCAGTGACTCCAATAAAGGCTCAATTACAACAAGACAGTGCACACAGCCCATATAGGGGTGCACCTAGAGTGCCAAGCTCAGATGACTGGGGAGGCTGAGCCATTGGGCCCTATAGGACACCTACTACACAAAGCCACTCTACCAATTCCAGGAGCCATAGCAGCTCTACCTAGTAAATTGAAACAAACACAGGGAAGCAGCCAAAATGCAGACACAAAGGTATATGTTACAAATGAAAAAAAACAGAAGGAATCTCCAGAAAAAGAACTAAATGAAATGGAAGCAAGCAAACTACTAGATTTAGAGTTCAAAACAATGGTTATAAGGATGCTCAAGGCACTTAATGAGAACTTCAAGGAACTTAGAGGGAATTTCAAGGAACTTAGTGAGAACATCAATGTCATAACAAAGTACCAGTAGAAATTAAAAATACACTAAGTGAAATGAGGAATAATTTACAGGGAATCAACAGTAGAGTAGAGGACACTGAGAATCAAGTCAGCGATTTGGAATATGAGGAAGCAAAAAACATCCAATCAGAACAGCCCAAAAGAATAAAATAATAGGAAGACAGTGTAAGGAGCCTTTGGGACAACTTCAAGCATGCCAACATTTGCATCATGGGGACACCAGAAGGAGAAGAGAGGGAGCAAGAAATTGAAAACCTACTTGAAAAAATAATGACAGAAAACTTCCCTTACCTGGTGAAAAAAATAGACTTACAAGTCCAGGAAGGACAGAGTCCTGAACAAGATGAACCCAAAGAGGCCCACACCAAGACACATTATAATTAAAATGTCAAAGGTTAAAGACAAAGAGAGAATCTTAAAAGCAGCAAGAGAAAAGCAATTAGTTTCCTACAAGGGAGCGCCCATATGACTGTGAACTTATTTCTCAACAGAAACTTTGCAGGCCACAAGGGAGTGGCAAGAAATATTCAAAGTGATGGAAAGCAAGTGGTGACTAGGGAGGCTGAGCCACTGGGCCCTACAGGACACCAAGATTACTCTACCCAACAAAGCTATCATTTATAATTGAAGGTCAGATAAAGAGCTTCACAGACAAGAAAAAGCTAAAGAAGCAGCCAAAATGCAGACACAAGGAGTTCATGACCACCAAACCAATATTACATGAAATGTTAAAGGGTCTTCTTTAAGAAGAAAAAAGATAAAAAAATACGAACAATAAAATGGCAATAAATACATATCTATCAACAATTGAATCTAAAAAATCATCAAATATGAACAAGGAATCTAATGAACAAAATAAACTGATGAATAAAGTAGAACCAGAGGCATGGAAACATGGAACAGATTGACGACTCTCAGAGGGAAGCGGGGTGGTGGGGAACAGGAAGAGATTAACCAAATAGCTTATATGCATATATGCATTACCTATGGACACAGATAATAGGGTGGTGAAGGCCTGGGGTAGGGCAGGATTCAAGTGGAGGGTCTAAAAGGAGGGGGACATCTATAATACTCTCAACAATGAAGATTTTAAAAAAAATTCTGCCTCAGCAAAGTAGCTATGGCTACAAGTTTTGAATCACTTATACCATGACAGGTAAAACTATAAACATTCTGTGGCAACACAAACTCTGGACTAGGGACAGGATAATTGGTGTTTGCTCTAGCTTTGGTATAAATAGCTCCATGACTTTGGGCATGTCATTTAATCTTTCTGTGTCTCAGTTTTCTCATCTGTGAAATGGATATTTGATTAGAACTTTAAGGATCCTGCAGCTCTGGAAGTCTGTGTTTTCCAATGTGGCCATTACAGTATTCTCCTTTCACCCTAAGGTCTAAGACTGGAGTCAGAGCATTGTGGGTTCCAGACTGTGGCCTTGAGTACATTGGAGTGATTTTCTCCTTTGAGTCTGATCCACACCAGGAGTTGCATTGACAGAACCAATATTTTATACACTGGATCCCTGGCTCTTGGAGAAAGTTCACTTCCTATAATGACTGTGCAATCTCAGACCTGCTGCTTGCCTGGGTCTTTTCTCACTCCTTTGGAATTGCCCCATTACTACTCACTTCCCCACCTTCTCCTTCTTTGCCCACATATGTCCTTGCCATAAGACTTTCCTCTTACTAAGAATAGTTCCAGTAAACTGCTACATCTGGTTCTCAGTTAGGCACCTACCCCTTTCAGTTCTTTCCACTGGGGGAAAAAAAAGAATTAGTGTTTCCTTAAATGTCAAGAGGCACCTTGTCGGAAGCAGGTTATGTGGGCTGATGACCGCTATATTTGAGGGCAGCTTCAACAACACCAGATATAGCTCATCACTAATAAGCTCTATCATGGGAGGGTCAGACACTGCTCTGTTTCCTACCGTTACACTCTAGGACAGGGGTGGGCAACCTTTTTTTGAGTGCGTGCCAAAACCAGCAAAATCTCTGACTCAAAATTCTTCTGTGTGTCAACCCTAATTTTTTGAGAACATGTTACGCCTACTTGATATCTCTTAAGGTGTATGTATGTGAAGAACCTTGAAGAAATAATAAAATTCATTCGAGTGACAAAAACACAGTATATGATGATGAAAAATACATTTATTTTTAAATGTATACATGTTATGTAAAATTATTTATTTATCTAAGATACACCTCCACTGAATTTATCTGAAAAATTAAAAAGTCGATATTAAGAAAAAAATTGTAAATGGAAGATTATAAGAGAGGGTTTTGCTTGCCAGCAAAAGTTACTGGCGTGCCATGTTTGCCACACGTACCAGGGGTTGCCCACCCCTGCTCTAGGAAATGTTTAAAATGGTATTTCTGTGCTTTGTCGTCTCTTTGTGACTTGGGGGAAACCATTTAAGTAGTGGTATTGGGGATGAGAAAGAAAGACTTGGCTACTAATATTTATGAGTATTAAATGCTTTATAAGAATCAACTCCTTGAAGCTTGACATAACTTTCTTATATATTAACAAGTAGAGTACAGTTTATTTCTGTAAAAGAAGTCTTTCCTTAATAGATTAGTAGCACACACATAGAGTCAGAGCAACCTTTACTTCAAGGTCAAATTGCCTATGTGATGGAGTATCAAATTAAAATATACTCTTCATGGATATTCAATGAAAATGTAGCATCTTTGATTTCTGTAGTGATCTTATCTTCCTGAGTGTACATCCTGATGGGTAGTATGGGGAGGGGAAAAAAGCAAACAATATAATAGGTCAATTAAATATATCTCATTTTCTACAGTATAAACAGTTTCTTTGACTTAATCTTTCTTTTTAATCTTTCATTAACTACTAATTAAATAGTTAATTAACTCAAAGTCCAATATTTGATCAGGCTGGTTTATTTCTTTCCTTTCTCAGGGTATAAGAGAAAAACTGATACTATTGAGTTATTGTGGAACTTGGATTGAGGGTATAGAAAGAATCCTGTTTCATGTCTGTCCTGGTGCTGGTCTCTGCAGCTGGGCTACTACTCTCATCTGAGCATATACACATGGCTGGTTTCTGTTAAGTGGTGGTTGATTGTATCTAGTCTGTGGCATCCACTGTTGAAGTCTGTGGTTGAGGGACTCATGGACTATTGTCTTAGCTTTGTCAGGGTTCTGTGGCAATCCTTTTGTTGAACCTACTTCAGGGTTTCCAATATGATTCCCCCAAACACAAACAGACACACAGATGTATGCACACATGTGTGCGCACACGTGTACGCACGCATACACACACACACACACACACACACACACACACACTTCAAGAACTGACCATGATTCCTTTTGGGGTCTTGGCTTAGGAAGTCTACTTTGTAGTCCTTTTCTCCACCAAGCTGATCCTCTCCTGCCAGGTTCTCTGGTAGGACTTTCAGCTGCCTCTGCAACCTCCCATTTGAACCATGCAGGAGTTTGGGGCCCATAATCCACATTCTAGGAGCCAGGACCATGTCTCAGATTGACCTGTCCAGCACCATCCTTCACTGCAGTGGTTCTGCTGTCCTACCACCTTGAGTTTTCTGGGCCACCCTGAACAATAGTCTTCTACCAGGTCTCTAAATGGAAATCAGGAAAACATTTCTGATTTTGGCCTTCTCACCCCATCTCTTCTCCATCCTCAGAGACCTAAGTCCCTCAAAAGGGGTGGTCAGGGCACATATATTTGACTCTCTGCTTTCTTTTCTTTCACTTTCTTTCACCCCACACCTATGCCAGAAGGGGAAGGTTTTCCTTCCATAAGGAATTCAGGGACTTTCTTTGTATCATATCCTGAGTTCCCTGTGCTTCTACTTTATCAAAATCTTAGTGTCCAACTCCAAAGGCTGTGTGTTTTGATTTAGGTGCCTCAGAACTAGAACTTTGGAATTAATAAAGATTAAATGACATTGATCTAATATTCCCAAAGTATTAACTGTTATACCCATTATTCTCTATACAGTGTCCATCTTGCATGGAGAATTGGCCATCTCCTCTCTCCTCTATTCAACTCATTATACCTGTTCCCAGGAACAGGTGGGGGCTTCTGTTTCAACTCCATGAAATTCTAACGAGGGAATCATCAGAGATCTTCTCCCCATTGGTTTCTGTGGTCTCTGTGTTCCATATACATCTCAACCCTGATCTACATTCAGCTTCATCTTCTTGGTCTTTGGCCTGGATTGTTGGTCATTCTGTTCCATTCCATTCTTCATGGTTGCAGCTGACTGGCCCAGTGTAGTGAATCCATGTGGGTAGAGGAGGAAATGAAGAATGCATGCCAGGTCTGACTACAGGACCAAGCTGCTACATGACAATCAGATTGTGATCACTAAGCTTAAGGCATGTGAGATATTTTTGCTAAAAGATCCTCTTTCACTCTTTATTTTTTAAAATATATTTTTATTGATTTCAGAGAGGAAGGCAGAGGTAGAGAGAGAATTAAACACCAATGATGAGAGAGAATCATTGATCAGCTGCCTCCTGCATGCCCCCTACTGTGGATCTAGCCCGCAACCCCAGCATGTGCCCTTGACCAGAATTGAACCTGGGACCCTTCAGTCTGCAGGCTGATGCTCTATTCCAGTGGTTCTCAACCTTCCTAATGCCGCGACCCTTTAATACAGTTCCTCATGTTGTGGTGACCCCCAACCATAAAATTATTTTCGTTGCTACTTCATAACTGTAATTTTGCTACTGTTATGAATCATAATGTAAATATCTGATATGCTATATGTGTTTTCCGATGGTCGCGACCCACAGGTTGAGACTGAGCCAAACCAACTAAGGCGATTCTTTTTAAAAGGCCCTAGCTTGGTGTGAGCTTGGCCCCAAAGGGAGATCTGGATATGTGTCATGTCCTATAGAGTGAGAAGAGGAAAACATTATTCAGGATAACTTTGTAAGGTAGGCACAGACTTGGCTAGAGCTAGACAATTGATAAAGAGCCAACTGAGATGAAAATCAAGGTATGTCTTATGTGGAGGTCTTTTGTATTCTGACATTTCTGACATTCTCTACACAGAGGTTAGCAGAAGGGGAAGCAGTATCTTTATGCTTCAGGATCTTTTTCCTGCTCCAATTAAGCAAAATGATGTTTCTTAATACCCCAGAAAAGCAGAGTAAAGGAATTCTGGCTGGGTATTTCCTGCTACTCTAGCAAAATGATGTTTCTTAATACCCCAGAAAACCAGTGTAAAGGAATTCTGGCTGGGTATTTCCTGCTACTCTTAGATACAATTGGCTTCTTAGCCTTAGACAAGGAATCTGACATGCTTTTTTCTCTAGTCTTCAGGCTCATCTCCAGGCCTACATATTTGCCCTAACACTATGGATCTGTGGTAGGCTAAATAATATCCTACCCTTGTAAGTCCATACCCTAATCCCTGGAATCTGTGTCATACCTTGCATGACAAAAGGGACTTTGCTGATGTAATCATGTTAAGGATTTCGAGATGGGGAGATTATCTTCAATGATCCAGGTGAGTCCAATATAGTCATATAGATCCTTATTAGTGGGGAGGGGCAGGAAATCAGAGTCAGGAAAAGGAAATGTGATGACAAAAGCAAGAGTTTAGAGTGATGTGAGGAAGGGGCCATAAGTCAAGGAATGCTGGTGGCACTAAAAGCTAAAAAGGGAAAGAAAAGGGTTCTCCTATGAAGCTTCCAGAAGGAAAAAAACCTGCCAGCACTTTGACCTTAGCTCAGTAGAATTGATTTTGGACTTCCGACCTTTGGCACTTCATGAGAATAAATGTGTATTGTTTTCAGCAACTAAATCTGTGGTAATCTGTTACAGCAATAAAATAATAATGCAGCTTCTAATCTCTCCCCTTAATCTCCTTCCCTTGGTCCCCCTGGAATTACTTCACAACTAATGATGCCTCTGCTTTCTTCTCCATACCTTGCCTTGTGTTCTTGCATCTGACCTCTTTCTCCCTCTCCATCTCTGTCTCTCAGCCTGTGGACTCTTTTTGAAATTGCCTGATCATCAGCTGTCCCAGTAGATAGTAACAATGAGAAACCCTGCCTTTCCTCTGCTGGCCTTGAGTTTCATGATGAAGGATGCCTCTTTCCAGCTCAATTTAGAGGGGCCTCTCCTGTGGTGAGTGTGAGACTATCTGTGCCCGAGTCTCTTGACTCCCTTGGCCACAGGCTGGTCTGTCTCGGGACACCATTCACAACAGCCCAAGGACTTATTGATGTCTAAGTCTCAGGAGGACATTTTTTTCATGACAGCTATTTAAGTACTTGTCACTGGATACCAGGAGGTCTTAATCCCTAATTGCTCCTTCCTGTTGCTCCAAAGGTTCTGCAACTTGATAAAAGATATTAAAATGGATTCTATCTCAGTTTTGTCTTTGTGTGAGAACAATCAGATTAATGCCTTATCCAGCCGTGGGCAAACTACGGCCCGAGGGCCGGATCCGGCCCGTTTGAAATGAATAAAACTAAAAAAAAAATAGACCGTACCCTTTTATGTAATGATGTTTACTTTGAATTTATATTAGTTCACACAAACACTCCATCCATGCTTTTGTTCCGGCCCTCCAGTCCAGTTTAAGAACCCATTGTGGCCCTCGAGTCAAAAAGTTTGCCCACCCCTGCCTTATACCCACACCTTCCAAAATGAAGTACTTACTTTTGCAGAGTTTTCAGAGAGGGTTTCTAAAACCAATTGTCAACTCTCATCCTAGTCCCCAGCCCAGTATGAAAGGTTGAAATTGAAGAGGAGGAGGAAGAGATTGGAGAGCAGACTTTTTTTGGGAGAGATTTGGTGTTCTTTGGTGTTTGTCCTGTCTCACCTCCATGCACGAGGGATGGGAGGGTTTCCCATCCACCTTAAGCCATTCATTCTCTTATATCAGTCTCTATGTACCCCTTAGAGTTGGGGGAACCTAAGGACTGATAAGAGGAGCTGTGGCTAGAGATGCAGAGCAGAGAGAAGGAGGAGGGCTGCCTAGGCATGAAATGGCATTTCTCCCAATGCTACAGCAGAAGTGCTCAAGGCTTTCTTGTAGACTAGAGGTGGGCTCCATGGAACTGAGCTGGTCATGACTATGAGTCTCTCTCAAGAGACTATGTGGAGGGTAAATATAACCCTAACTGAGGAAATGGACCCTCAGATGCACAGAGGTTGAGGGAGAAACTGTATGTGGTCAGCAGAGGGGGGTGGGGGAAAGTTTAAGTGTGTCTGGGTGGGTGGATCAGAAGCTTTGCCTACATCAAGGGTGCTGCAATGGTCTCAGTTGTGGAACCTCTGAGAAAACCCTGATGGTGCTTCCGAGTATAGTCAGCCAGCTTAGGGAATCTTCTCCCAAAAGGCACCATTGCCAGTCAACAGAGATGTTTTTGCCCCTTACTCATGTCATTCCCCTACTTCAAATCTAGGAAAAGTTAGACACAGTCTAGTGAGGCCAAGCAAGACAAGGAGAGAAGGAAGAGGGAAGAGAGATAACAGCAAAGAAGCTGACTTTCCAAATTCAAGTTTCTCACATTGGGGTGAGGAAAGCTTCAACTTACACTGAGGTTCAGGATTTTTATTTTGCATTGGACTGGCTACTTTTAATATTGAAACGAGAATGTTTTGGGAACCAAAAGTGACTGGAAACTTATTTTCCACAGGAACTAGGACAATATGCAGCATGTTATGGATTTAGTCTGAGGGTAGGTCAAGGACTGTCCCATAGTGCAGGCTTGAGGACATGGAGGTCAGAAGGAATAAAGTCATTTTCTGCTTATACCCTGAGAATTCAGCGTTCTGTGAACCAGTTTCTTTTAGTTTTCAGAACATGATAGATTTGAGATCTGGTGGTCTAGAGCCTGGAAATCCCATTCTACCTGTGACCTTTTCCCAAGACTTTCAGATCTTGTCCAGTCTTAGATGCACATTGTGTAGCAGAAGAGTTTGTTCTGTCTTCTCAGCAGACCACCACTCAGCTGGAGGCAGCAAAGTCTGGTAGCTAAGGGTGTAGGCTCCATACTCTGGATGCTTGCATCTGAATATTGGCTCCCACATTGTCCATTTGTAACAGTTGGGCAAGTTAAAGTCTCCACTGCCTCAGTTTCTTCAAATGTGAAATGGGGAGAATTATAATGTCTGGGCTCTTGTGAGGATGATAGGAGGTAATCCACGTAAAGCACTTAACCCAGTGATTAGTCTATGGTATGGTGAACCCTTGATGCATGTTAGGTATTTTAAATATTTGAAATACGTTCAAAACTGTGGGAGAAAATGGCTAGTCAAACCAATGCTACAAATAGACCTAATTTCCCCCCTTACTCATTTACTTCTATCCTGTTGAGCTTTGTCAACTCAAAATTCTCTTATTTTTCTCTTTTGTAAAATACAAGTAGTTCTAACAGTTCTCTGCATCAATCCTGCAGTACTTTATGCCACCCTTGGGATTGTGTAAGAGATGTTTTCAAAATACCTTTTTATTTTTATTTATTTTATATATATACATATAAAATCCATATATATTTTTATTGATTTCAGAGAGGAAGGGAGAGGGGGAGAGAGATGAAAGGGAATCATGGATCGGCTGCCTCCTGCATGCCCCCTACTGGGGATTGAGCCCGCAACCCGGGCATGTGCCCTGACCAGGACTCGAACTGGTGACCTCCTGGTTCATAGGTTGATGCTCAACCACTAGCCACACCATCCGGGCTATTTAGAAGCTTCTCTGGTTGGAGTTGTTCCTCAAGCTTTGCATTTAGTGTAGAAAACTTCAGAGCTCCCAGACGGTGGGGCTGCAGAGGGCAGCTGGGCATAGATTCTAGCCAAGGAAACCTTCTGGCCACTGCGGTGGGCATGGGGACACTGAAGCCAGAAGGGAGGCCAAGAAGGAAAGTGAGTATAGGGACTGGGAATGGCTATCCAAGAGCAAACATGAGTCCAGAAGCTATACACAGAAGCAACAAGGACCCTTTTCCATCTTGCCTGTGTCCCTGCTAATACTAAACTTACTGCCAGTGTCGTGGAGAGTGGATGGAGAGAGAGATGCTGCCCGGAGTGAGGGGTGCTGCCACACAGTCCTTCCCTCTTTCCAACTATCTCCAAGTCTAGTGAAAAAAACATCAAAAGAAATCCCCCAACTCCCATAGCGTAGTTACACATTTTCTTTCTTGTGAAGACAACTTTCAAGATCCACTCTTCTAGCTACTTTCAAATCTGCAATACAGTATTAACTATAGTCCCCAAATTGTGCTTATAGGAAAATATAATTTATATCACAACATACTTTTTGATAACATAAATTTCCAAGAATATTGTGGGTAAAATGTTTTTTTTTTAAATTAAATTTTATTGGGGTGACATTGGTCAAGATGATGAACATATATTCATGTGTGGATTTCCAAGTTACAAAATCTGTATATAGCACCATGTGCCCACCACCCAAAATCAAATAAACGTTTTGTTTTTTTTAAAAAACTGAGAATGAATTTCTTCTGCTGAAGCTTTTCAGCTACTCATGCAGCAAAGCATTTCATCGGTGATACACGACTTTCATGTTTAGCAGTGACATTGGACAAAGCTGAAGTAGGCCCATATTTTGTAAACATAACCACACCATAACTGCACTCCTCTAGACTTCCTTCCCTTGCCTTGTGGACAGGCTGGAACTGCATCCTCCATAAGAACCATAAATCCCAACCATAAATCAAGTACTGACAGGTACTTGATTTCACTGTGGAGCTCAATGGATTGAAGGAGGCAGGGCTAGATCACACATCACACAGCAAGCCTTCCCTAAGTGTCTTTCATCTGCCCCCGAAATCCCTTTTCCTATTACAGCTGTCTCTTTCCCCATAACTGAGATTCTCAGTCAGATGCCCATGCATGATTTTGTTTCAGGAAAGAGTGCTGTGAAGAAGTAGGCATTCCATGTAATGAAGGAGGTGATGGAAACAGCTAGGTTCTCAGGGCAGAGGGTCTGGTGTTTGACCACCAGCATGATACATGCCCTGTCCCTAGCAGCAGAACTGTGGGGCATGGCTTCCCTGCCTCCACCACCAACTCTACAGCCCCCCTAGAGATTTACAGGTTTCTAAATATTCCTCATAAATGATTTTTCTGCTTCTTTTACTAGAGTAGATTGTTATTTCTTAAAAATATAATCAGAACACTGACTGATCTGCCTTGTGATCTCAACCTCAGCTCCCAAGCCAGTTCTTAGCCTTTCCAGACCTTCACTCTTTCATTCACTGTTTCATTCAACATTGAGCAGCAGTTACATATAAGACACTGTTCAGGAACAGGTAATGAAGTAGGCAAATTTCACAGAGTTTATATTCTTTGGGAGGAGCAGGCAATTAAAACATTAAAAAATGTCAGATAATTTCCAATAATGAGAGATGCTTAAAAATTAAAGCATGATAATGTGAGAGAGAGCAGAGAGGTGATATTATATAGAGTGACTAGTGCAGGCTTCTATTCTATGAAGAGTTAATATTTGAGTTGAGACGGCATCTGGATGACCAGGAGCCAGCCTGTGAAGATCTGAGGGAGGAGACTTCCAAGAGTGGAAATAGCAAATGACAAGGCCAGAATTAAGGGTGACTCCTTAATACACACTATTGTGCCCCTTGCTTTTTCACTTAATAATATATATGAGAGATGGTTCCATGTATGCCACAGATCAGTCTTTTTCTCTTCCTCCTCCTCCTCTTCCTCCTCCTCCTCCTCCTCTTCCTCCTCCCCTTTCTTCCTCTTCCTCCTCCTCTCCCTTCTTCTCCTCTGTCTCCTCCTTCCCCTCCTCCTCCCCCTCCCTTTCCCCTCCTTCTTCTTGGCAGCTGCATAGGATTCCATTATAGGGATAAATCATAGTTTATTTAGTCACATGCTGGTATTTAAACAATTTGTAATCTTTTGCTGATTCACACAGTGCTGACATGAACATTTTTGAACATACATACTTGCCCTGTCTGCGAGCTCCCTGCAGCCATGCGTTTTGCTTCCCACATCATTGCAAGCCCACCACCGTGCAGGCCCCAGGGTTGGGAAGAACTCAGCAGTGCTTGTGAAAGCACTAGAGGCAGGTCTCAGGTGCCATACCACACTGTCTCTGGCTATTCCTCTAGGGAGGAGTGGAGGATGGAGCAACTGCTGGCAGGCTCTCCTTATGTGGACACGCTTCCTGGTTCTTTCCTGAATCCGGTCCTTGAGTCCCCCCTGAGGGCATTCCTGATGATATGTATGTCTTGTAGACGAAACTTTAGGGAGTAGAGCTGCCTACTCTGGCCTGGCCCCTGCCCGCTGTCAGGGTTCATACAGTCTGACCCTGTGGTTGGCCCAGCAGCCACCGCCCCAGCACCCTGCGGATGGCCATTGTGACCTCACAGTTGCGTAGGCTGTAGATGAATGGGTAGAGCAGCGGCGTGACATTGGTGTAGACGAGCGCCAGTGTGCGGTCCTGCCGCGGGGAGTAGCTGGCCTTAGGCCGCACATACATGAAGGTGGCGCAGCCATAATGCAGAAAGGTGACGGCCAGGTGCGAGCCACAGGTGGAGGCAGCCTTGCGCCAGCCCCCAGGGGAGTGCTTGTGGCGCAGGGTGGTGGCGATGGCGCCATAGGAAGCCAAGATGAGTACCAAGGGCAGCAGCAGCAGCACCAGGCAGGCGCCCAGTAGGGGCAGCTCGTCCATGTAGCTCCGTGTGCAGGCCAGGTGCAACAGCGCTGTGATGTCGCAGAAGAAATGCACCAGCAGGTGGGAGCCACAGAATGGCAGGTGGAAGACCGCTACCGTGAGCCCTAGGGACACTGTCAGTCCCCCGAGGCAGCAGGCCAGGGCCAGTCGTGCACACAGCCCCGGGGTCACTACAGCCGCATAACGCAGCGGGTGGCAGATGGCCATGTAGCGGTCATAGGCCATGGCGGCCAGCAGGAAGCACTCGGCCCCACCCAGCGCCACGAACATCTGCATCTGAACAGCGCAGCCCAGGAAAGAGATGGGGCTGCCCCTGCCGAGGCCAAGGCTGGGTGCAGCCAGGTCGGCCAGGGAGCGGGGCACCACCACCAGCGTGTAGCAGAGCTCGATGGCTGACAGCTGGCATAGGAAAAGCAGCATGGGTGGCCGGCTGGGCATGTAGGCCACTGCCACCAGGATGAGCAGGTTCCCACTCAGGGTGGCCAGGTGCACAGCCAGCAGCAGGAGGAAGAGCACAGGCCTCAGGTGTGGGAACTCAGAGAAGCCCTGAAGGAGAAAACCCCGGGGCATGGTAGCATTGCTGGAGCTATCCATGTGGGTCGCCCAGAGCCACCTGTGGGAGATAAATGAGGGAAAGGCGAGCTGTGGGGTGCCACCCTTCTAGACCCTATGGTGGAGAAAGGGCCAGGTGGGAGTTAGAGGGTGGGAGGGAGTAGTGGATACAGAGAGCGGTGGTAGGTGCACGGTACACTCCCAGCCCCCTCCCCATGAGGATGTCTTGTTAACTGGTTCAGAAACATGGTGCAGGTCTTCCTGCCTCCTGGACTAGATTCTCACTGCTGCTTTCTCAACATGCTCTTTCCAAGGAAGCCTCAAGTTTAGACTCTTTCCTTATAATGCATCACTCATGACCTTCACCTACAAAGAATTTCCTGCCCTCAAACTCCAGTTACCATTCTGAGGGGCCTAGCCTGAGCTCCCCAAGGCAGGAAATGTGTCTTCAGTCTCTGCCTCTGTTCCCTCCTCCCTGGCCTGTCCAGTCCCTTCTGAGTTGCTTTCTATATGTGTCACAGAATTACAGAAACATAAAGCAGATGAAGACCTTAGAGCTCATGTCCTACAACCTCATAATTGTAAAGAGAAAATGAGGCTGGGGGTGGTAGTGGTGAAGGGCTTAACTGCTCATAGAAAATTATGAACAGAATCTGCATTCCTGAGACTGAATCCTGAACTTCCCCTGACTCCAAATGGGGCTATAAAAAATGTCACTACAGTCAGTCAGTCCATAGTAATTTAGTCTTAAATGGAAACCCAAGTGTGTTCCAGGCACTGAGGCAGACACATAGGGAACAGGGGAAGTTAGCGGGAGGGCCTGGCTAGGCACATCAGGAACAATGTGTCCCTAACATTTTTATTAGAAGTAATGTGTATCTGTTCTAACTTGCCTTTTTGAGTGAGTAGTACATTCCAAATTTGCCAACTGAACACAGTTTCTTTCTAAGCATTATCGCTGACTCATTTTCAGGAAACATTTGGAAAACATTGATAACCTGTAGGTCGACTGTGCTTGTTATAAAACTCTAGTATGGGGGAACATGGGGTGGTAAGAAATTCAAGGCAATGCAAACAAGAGGAGGATGTTTGATTTTTCCAATAGTTATTTATAATATCTCCTATTTTCTTATCTCTTTTATTAATTTCAGTTGTAAGCTCAACTATTATTTCTTCTCAGTGACTTTGAGTCATGGTTTATAATCAGTGTTGGAAATGGAATTTGTGCATAGCTTTTATACCATAGAGTGCAGTAGCAATAAAGCTGGGTTAAGGGCATGGTCAGATGAAAGAGCTGGAAGGAATGCAAAGAGCTTGGGCTTTGCTAGCTAGTGCTTCTTTTGGAGAAGAGAATTCTGAAGAATTATCAGTGTCACCCTGTGCTTTTTCTTTCTTTCTTTTTAAAAATTTCTTTATTGATTAACATATTACATATGTGTCCTTATTCCCCTATTGCCCCCCCCCCCCATGCTCCCTGTGCGTTTTCTTGTCATCTGGGGGCAATGTCTCCAAACAGATGTTTGTAGTCTTACGGAGGACAAGTAAGGTGGGGTTTTGGGTGGTTCTAAGGGAGGTGGAATCATTTCCCTTGTGTTTTAGAACTCTCACTTTTTTGGCCAGTATTCAGTCTATTGAGCAAATTTAACAAACCTTTTTCTGTTGAGTGCTTCTTCCTTGTCAGGTGTTATAGCTGCAGGTGTGAACAAGAGAGAAGCCTGGCTGTCCTGGAGGTCCTGGCAGGATGTAACTGCTGAGGGACCCACGGCAGCTCTCTTCTCTCTGCCTCGGCTCGCTCTTCTCTACTCCTTTCTTCTTAGAGAAGCAGGGGGTGGGGGGCTGAGGGACAGAAATGATCCAGTTCTTTTGTCTTCATGTTCATACTGCACAGAAATGAAGATGACAAGAAAGGCCAGGAGAAGGTGCCAATAACTGCATACTGAACATAGATCATGTTTTTTATAAGCAAGGCCCCACGAAGTGAGCCACATAGGCCAACTAAACAAAAAGGAGACTGAGGGATGTTTCTACTTTGTTTGGAGTTTTTAGGAGGATTTGTTGCAAACTCAAGGAATGTATGTCACAAATGTCTTTTCTCTTCAAGGATGAACGAGGTCAGACACTTTCCAAACTTCTATGATTTGGTCCATTTAAAACCCAGCTCTATCAGAGTCGTTGAAGCTACAGAGGGAAAAGAAATGATGACAAGGCCTGCTTGAGCCACTCCTCCCCCCCACCCCCTCACCCCCCACGTTCTCCAGGGGCAGAAGGGCAGATATTCTTGTTCTTCCAGGTGATTCATAGTATCAACAATAATAGCTGTGCTTAAGGGAGTAGCTGGCAAATGCTCACAAGGACTTTACACATTTAATTCATTTAATCCTAGCGACAACTCAATAAAATAGGCCAACTCTTACACTCATCATACAGATGAGGAAATTGAGGCGTAAAGAAATTAGATGTCATGAGCTAGTGGTAAAGCCAAATTTTACACCCAAGCCTTTTATAGTTCATGGTCCTATTCACAAGATAGTCTTCCTTACCTAGACCTCTCCTGAAAATTCTTCCCACCTAAGACACACCCTACCCTTCTTCCCACATCTCCTACTTTCCCTCTCTAGAAATTAACTGCACTCTCCTAGGCATTGCTGTCCTCATATTTCCCTTTGCTGACATTCCCTTGAGGCCCTGTGGATGTGAGCAGCAATACAGATAGTCTAAGATAGCAAATCTAAAAATAATTTCTCCTTAGATTTGACATTCATCGCTGCTGCTGTTATTGTTCTGGCAGATCTGCTTTTCTAATTGTGTGAGGCTCAATGGAGCACCCACAGAGTAATGCCTGGCTGGTGGCCCAGGACATTGGGATGTAGCTGAAAGCCTCACTGGGCTGCAGCTGCAGAGCTGGGCTTTGATTTTTACAGTGCAGAATAATTAAAGTTACCTGTAATAATGATGCTTTTTAAAATTGGTCATTTCAGTAGTCAATGGAAGCACATTTAAAGAGGGGATGAAATGGGAGATTGGAGAGGCAGACAGGTCAGGCTCCTCCAGACCACTGGACATGACCAGATCTCTGGCACCCATCTGTAGACCACCTGGCATGCATAATTTTGACCACCTGACATCTAACTGATTGTCATCCTGGACCAATCCTAGGGCTAAGAATGCAGGGCTGATTATTACCAAGAATGCACTTTGAACTATAAGAACACAATTTTTCTTTCTTCTGAACATTTTTGAGGTTTTGCCTAGCTGTGTTCCCAGTTTGAAAACTCTTAAGACCCTGGAATGAATCTTTATAATTAGTTTCTAGCCAAGCCTCCAGACTCTTTTTTAGTTCCTTTGACATATGTTAGAACCCAACTTCTACAGTATCGTAGCAGCCTTTGGGCTCCATTTGCATAGCAGCTGACAAGTATAATTCGATAATGACTCCTTTTCCTATGTCATTAGTCTTTTCCTTGATTTATGACAGATAACTCAAAACCTATTAATATACATATACTTGCATTATTATTGTATTTAACATTTAGATGTTTTCTAAAATAAAACCCTTGAATTAAAACTTATTACCATTCTCTTGCTAAGATGCAAACTTATATCTTTTGGTAGTGTTTTTCTCATCAGTTTGATATTTCCTTTACTCAAAGGAGCTACATATCATCTCTGGATGCACAGATTTTACTGTGTGCTCCCTCTTCCAACCATTTATAATTTCAGCCTCCACCCCAGGTAGGTGCCTCTTTTCTGTCCCTGTGTTTCTGTCTTGTGAGCCACTTCCTTTCATGTGATAAAGCAGTCTCCTGAGTCCTTGATAACTAAATTTGGTAAGATAGCTTGTCAAAAGTTTTTGGAAGCCTAACTAAAAGAAATCCTTTGTTATTTCTTGTTGGCATCTGTGTCCCCAAAAGCATTTAAATAGATTTAATAAGGAATATTTTCCTTACTTGGACATTCTTGTTTTCCTCCCTTTATGGTGTTTTCTGAAGTATTTAGTGATCCTACATGTTATAAAAGTGAGATGCCCTTCATACTTTCTGTGTCTTCTTAGGAGTTCTTAAAGTGATGGTTACACAGGCAGTATTTTAGTTCTCTAGCTCTGGGTCAGTATGTTACCTGGGTTTTACATTTTTGCCAACATTTATCCTTCAAGTTTCCTGACAATTTAGAATTACAACAATGTATGCACTTTTGTTTAGAGCTCCCTAAATAGTTGCCGCTGTTAATTCTCTTTTCTTAAATCAGTTGAGTGAAGTATTATTTCAGGCTTCATGCTCTCTTTTAATTTCATCTGAGGAGCTTTGAACCACACAAATCTGGGAGCCCTGCTGATTTTAGAGCTTGGTCTCTGCCTTTGCTGCTTTTAAAAAAGTTCTCAGCTTGAACGAAGCAGTATTCATTTAAATGAATATCTCTGACCCAGGCTTCCGCCAGAAGAACAGGGATATACTTCAAAAACCAGCACTTTAATGTTTAACATCAAAATTGTCTGGCAAAGAGACTGTCCCCATTTTGGGACTGTGAAGGACATCCTTACCACACATAAATGCATGGTCATTGTACTGTTACATTTTGAAAAGTATTCTAGGCCTGAGGGTCAGTCACTTTATTGACTTGAAAAAATAACATCTTTTCTATATAGGACACTAGTTTGTTTTCTAAATATGTTTTTAAGATCAACTGTCATTTTTCATGAAGTCAGTTTTAGTAGGTTTGAAAATACTTTTAATTTCTAAACTGCATCTTATGCCACAGAGCAATAGAGGGCTCCCTCAAAAACCCAGATGACCCTCCTACTAAAAGATGCTTTTTTGCTTTTTGTTGGTCACAGACTGAGAGCTGGAACTAAGGAATAGGGGGCAAGGCAGCTGCTTGGATGAAGAAATCAAGGTTATCTCAGTTCTGCCAGGGTATTTTCATGATTCATTAAACTGGAAAACAACAACAACAACAACCCACTGGTGAAAAAAATATATTGATATCCTAGTCCAGCCACCATACAGGAGAGAGCACACTGATATCTTTGGAACATTGTCTCAGAAAGCCATGGGCCCTCAGCAGATCCTTCACCTGGGAGAGTTGTGTGCATAATTTTGGCTTCAGGAGTTCTTTCCAGTGAGGTACTCTCCTCACCGTCCTGCTGCCTACCCCCAAGTCTCCAGAAAAGACTTCTGTGTTTGCTGAGAAAAAGCAACAAAAGTCCAGATGAAATGAGATAGAACACACAGAGTTCAGCCAGCCCAGGGGTGGGCTCTGATGGTGGGCCAGGTCTTCTTCAAGGGGGAGGGGAGTGGTCACTATGGTTGATGTAGTTTGGGGCCTAGGGATTTAGTTTTTGGCCAGGAAGCAAGGAATAAATGGAGCCCCTTACAATACCATGACAGGAAGTTTCTGTGTGGTCAAATTTTTGTGTCCCGTGGAGCTAAATAATAATCATGGACTTCATCTTCATGAATACTCTATTTTGCCTCTAAAAGTTGAAGAGGTAATATTTTCCTCAATTCTATTCTTACCCATTATTTTATAGAAACAACAGATCATTGAATGCCTCTCTCCATGAGAACCTCTATCCACCTGAGGAGAAGATAGGGATCTCCCAGTTTTTGGTTGGAAAGTTGAGGCAGAAGAGATGCATTTGGGCAAAGATATTAAATAAAAAAAAAATATAGAACCTGAAAGTTCTGGAATCTGTAGCTGCCTCATGTTCCTCATACCACATGCCTCCTCAGTGCACCTCAGATTAAAGGGGTCCACAAGTTAGAGCACCTTGAACACCACGTGCCCCATGATTTACCGATGTGGGATACCGGGTCTGACTTGAGGTGGTGCATGGGAAGAAAAGCTTCTCTCACAAGTAGTTATCTTTTGGGGGAAAACCTAATTGGGAAGTGTTTTGATTTCCTTATTTCCATGCTCCATTATTTGTATTTCCTTGTCTGCCCATGTACCCTACAAATGCCAAACCTCTCCTTACCTGGGCCCAGAGAGAGGGATGACCTGGAGATGGGTGGAAAGGAGACTCAGATCATGGTAACTGGAGGTTAGAAACATCACAGGCAAAATGAGAAATAGCAGACTGTGGGGTTGCAGTGGGCAGTTGTAGAGGAGATGGAGGGCTGAAATGAGAAGAGTGAGAGATGGAGAGGCTGTAAGAGGGGAGATCGCCCAGAGGGATTTCCACAGCAGCTTCTGGATAGCTGTGTCTGGTCGGCATTATAATCTTAGCTTGCTCTATACCCGTGGAGAGTGGGGAGAGAGGAGAGGAATATATTAGTTCCTTCCAGAGGGAGGACAAGCAAGAACAAAGACATCTGTAATGAATGCACTCACCCAAAACCCCTCCTCAGGGCCGAAGACCTAGGTGGGGCTTGGCACACATACAGTGACTCTCCAACTATCCAAAGAGAAATGACTCGTCTTATCCCATGTGGCCCACTGTCCAAAATGCTGTCCGTCCCATTGGTACTTCACTCTTTCCCTAGAGTGCTGCTTGCTCCTCTGTCATCATAACAATTCCCCTCTCTGCATGCCGGGCCAGGTGGCAGCTCTAGAACCTGTAGTAAAGTGTCAGGTCTTAGGTAATAGGTCTTAGATGTCTTTAGTTTTCCAGATGGGAGCTGGCTGTTGAGATGCATGAATGAATCTCCTTTCTAACTCTCACATTTGTGTGCAAGGACCCAGGAAACTACATTAGGAAGCTTCCACCACCAAGGGATACTCCTGACCCTAGAGTAAGAACTAGAAGACTCTGGCAGGTCCCTCTAAGTTTGGGAGCTGAAGACTCGTTCTTGATTTTTTGGTTATTATCCTGCATGTTCACAGGTATATATGTGCCAGTATTGTAGGATGCTTTGAGGTCATCTATTCTAAATTCTTATACTCGTTCATTGATTCAACAATTCAACACATGTTTATTGAGTACCCACTATGTGCCAAGCGTGGATCTAGGTATTGAGGTATAGATCAGGTAGCAAAACAGGGAAAAAAATCCTGTCCTCATGGAGCTTACATTCTAGGGCAGTGATGGCGAACCTTTTGAGCTCGGCGTGTCAGCATTTTGAAAAACCCTAACTTAACTCTGGTGCCGTGTCACATATAGAAATTTTTTGATATTTGCAACCATAGTAAAACAAAGATTTATATTTTTGATATTTATTTTATATATTTAAATGCCATTTAACAAAGAAAAATCAACCAAAAAAATGAGTTCGCGTGTCACCTCTGACACACATGTCATAGGTTCGCCATCACTGTTCTAGGGCAAGCATGTCAAAACTCTTGGCCCGTGGGCCGCATCTACAATGAATATTTTTGTGGCCCAGCCAATATAACGGTATGTAAGAAACATTTTAATAAAAATTTCATAATTTAATTTTTACAATATCCTGTTATACATAATTATTAATAATGAACTACAATGTTTGCTAATGACTGATTACTATAATCATCTTGCATTTATTTCCTTTACACACCTTATGTGCAGGCACACCATTTCTCTCCACTAATACTAGCAGCAAATATTTTAACAGCTGATTGCCACGTCATTAGTCTTGGACTGATTTGTTTGGTGTGCGCAACAGGAAATATTTTGCTTTTGGCGAACAAGAAAAATAGGTTTATTTGTGTTACGCTTATTAATTTATGCAGTTATTCAGTGTCTGGTAAGTTAATGTTCAAGAAAAAAATATTAATTTTTATTAAAATGTTCTATTATTTTATGTAACAATTACTCATTTATTTCAGCCCTTTGTATTCAGCATGTCTCTATCGAAATAAACCATTGAAGCTTTTGTGTTTTTTTTGCAGCCCACATAAACTTAAACCTCGTTTATTTGGCCTGTGTTAGCCTTTGAGTTTGACATGCTTATTCTAGGGAGAAGAGACAATGGCCAAGTTAAGTAAATTATAGAGCATATTTGGAAGTGATAAGTCCAGTGGAGAAAAATAAAGAAGGATAGGAAATGTGAGGAGGTGACATGCAATTTTCAATAGGATGTTTGAGGAAGGCTTTAGAGGAAAGGTGACATTTGATGCAAAACTTGAAGGAGATAAAGCAGTGAGCCATGTGGATATCTGGAGGAAGGACATTCTAGGCAGAAGCATTAGCCAGCCGGAGGCCCTGAGTGGGGTGCAGGCCTGGTGTGTTTGAAGTCCAGTGAGGAGGCCAGTGTGGCTGGGATGGAATTAGGGAGGACATGCTAGCAGCAGATGATGTCAGAAAAGTAGTGTGTGGCCAGTAGGGGGTGCCATGCAGGAGATTGTGAAAACTTGGCTTGTATTCCATGTGGGATGGGGAGCCACTAGAGCAGGGGTGGGCAACCCCTGGCACGCGTGCCAAACATGGCACGCCAGTAACTTTTGCTGGCACGCGAAAACCTCTTTTATAATCTTCCATTTACAATTTTTTTCTTAATATCGACTTTTTTATTTTTCAGATAAATTCAGTGTAGGTGCATCTTAGATAAATTAATAATTTTACATAACAAGTTATCTTAAAGGCCATAGACATGGATTGATGAGAGAGGGGAAGAGCAATTTTTATGCCTCTGCCTTAACTCTCCCTGCCTTCCTAGATCTGACTAGTGGTTTCATCCACATACGCTTGTGAATCTTTGTTCTCAGTGATGAATTTTGTTAAGTCTCATAATAGGAGTAGCCTGACAGATGAAAGTAGTAGCTCCTGCATATCTCTTAAGGTCACGAAATATAAACCTGATGTAAAATCTCTGTCATCAGTGATGCAGCAGCAAAAGTCCCACTGATAATATCAAACGGAGTCATAAAGTTTTCTGTCGGACTATCAGTGTACATGTATACATTAAAAAATAAATGTATTTTTCATCATCATATGCTGTGTTTTTGTCGCTCGAATGAATTTTATTATTTCTTCAAGGTTCTTCACATACGTACACCTTAAGAGATATCAAGTAGGCGTAACATGTTCTCAATAAATTAGGGTTGGCACGCAGAAGAATTTTGAGTCAGAGATTTTGCTGGTTTTGGCACGCATTCACAAAAAGGTTGCCCACCCCTGCACTAGAGACTTTGAGAACAGGAATTCTATAAAAGGACCACTCTGGCTGCTGCATAAGAATAGACTGTAGGGGACCAGAGTGCTTTACACTAATCCGAATGAGGGAGAATATGATGGATCAGATTGGCAGTAGAATATTGGTTGTTTTCTGCAAATATTTTAAAATGTAGAGCTAGCAGAATTTCCTGATGGATTGAATATGGGGTGTGAAAGAGAGGGTCCAGAATGACTTTATTTTTTGTCTGAGCAACAGGAAGGGTAGAGGTGTCATTACTTGAGATGAGGCCTCAGGTGGAGCAAGTTTGGGAAGGAGAAGTTGTCAGAAGTTCAGTGTGGGATATATTAACTTTGAGACGTCTGTTAACTGTCCAAGTGGATCTACCTAATTGGCAGTTGGGCATGTGATTTGCAGTTCATGGGAGACATCCACATTAGAGGTAAAAATTTCTGCCCATCAACCAATTTGTACATCTCCACAATCATAGAATATTTATATAGACAATTATATAGTAGGATGAATTCTCCTTTTGATACTAAATAATTATTTCAACCCCTACACAGTTCTGTTAAAGATAGAGTATTTTTTTAAAAAAATATATTTTATTTATTTTTCACAGAGAGGAAGGGAGAGGGATAGAGAGTTAGAAACATCGATGAGAGAGAAACATTGATCAGCTGCTTCCTGCACACCTCCTACTGGGGATGTGCCCGCAACCAAGGTACATGCCCTTGACCGGAATCGAACCTGGGACCTTTCAGTCCACAGGCCGACGCTCTATCCACTGAGCCAAACCAGTTAGGGCTAAAGATAGAGTATTGAATGATGGTCATAGCTACACTAGAGGCTGGAAGTGAGGGCAGAACCCAAACCCCATAGAAAAGGAAAGAGTTGGCAACAAAATTATGGGTTCTAAAATTCTAGGTTCTTATCCTAAATTTGCCTCTTTTTTTTGCTATGTATTCTTTAGAAATTAACTTACCTTGTCTGAGCCTTAGTTTAGGTGACTGAAATATAAAAATAATAATACCACCTGTGTCTAATTAGCAAATTTTGTTTTTACATTTTATTTCTGACAGCTTTATTGAGGTATAATTGAAAAGCAATGAACTGCTTACACTTAATGTGACAATCTGATTAAGTTGGACATGGTTCTCTCTCTCTCTCTTTTTAATCCTTACCTTAGGATATGTTTATTGATTTTAGAGAGAGAGAAAGGGAGAGAAAGAAACATTGATGTGAGAGAAAAACATCAATCGGTTGCTTCTCGTACATACCCCGACCAGGGATTGAACCCCCAACCTGGTTATGTGCCCTGACTGGAAACCAAACCCCCAACCCCCCCAGCTTTTGTTCTATGGGATGACACTCAACCAACTGAGCCACCCAGCCAGGGCGTGCCCTTTCTCTCTCTCTCTCTCTCTTTCTCTCATCATGAGATCTACCTTCTTAACACATATGGAAGTGCACAACACAGTATTGTTATTCACAGCAGTATGTTGTACAGCAGATATCTAGAATTTACTCATCAGTCATAACTGAAATTTTATACCCTTTGGGTAACAACTCCCTGATCTCCTACACCCAGCCCCTGGTCACCACTATTGTATTGTCTTCTTCTATGAGTTAGGCTATTTTCGATTTCTCATCTCTGTGGAATGAAACTGGTGTTTCTCCCATCTTAAAAGCTTTCTTGATTTTCATTTTTATGCAGTTGAAAAAACTCAAACGAGTTGTCTTTGTTGTCTATACTTCCTCTCCTCTTACTTTCTATTTTTTAAAAACTGCTTAATTGAGATCTGGTTTACATGTAAAATGCAGTTTTGAGATTTTAAATAAGATTTTTACTTATGAAAGCATTTTTTAAATTCTAAAGTGCTACAGAAATGTCACTTATTATATTGAAGAGCCATGATCAACATATTTTCCAAAATAGGACTCTATCCCACCTTTCCCTGGCTCTCAGCTTTCAGAATGTGGACTGCCCTCTCTTCCTCATTCTTTTCATGCACATAGTTTCCCCAAAAGATAAGAAGCAATCGGGAAGGGACTCAGTCTGGACAGGCCTCCCTAGTGATCAGGACTCCCGGATATGATATCATACACAAACAGCAGTGTAGTCACGGTTCAGAATTATGGAAATGGTGCCAAGAGAATCTTGGACATAATCTTCAGGCTGTATTAGCCTTGACCTAAAGCAGAATTTACCAGTGACGGGAGTTTGAAGTTTCATGCCTAATGTTTTTCTTGGCTGGAGTCTGGCTTTTTGTGAAGAGTTGTGTCAACACGGGGGAGTCTCTGCTTGGGCTTAGGGAGTCCTCAGATTGGTGGTGCCTCTGTTCCCTCTTAGAGAGTTGTGAGTTTTCTCAGACTTGGAGTCATGTGGGATCTGTGTTTGGAAAGACTGGAAATACTTACATCATCTCCACATTCCTCAGCCATTTGTCACCAGATTGTACATCGCCTGGTGGGATGCCTGCTTCCAGGGGGAAAAGATACTAGTACTTCTTTCTGACTTCAGCAGAGAAGAGGTTGGTTAAGTTTTTTTAATATATATATATTTTATTGATTTTTTACAGAGAGGAAGGGAGAGGGATAGAGAGTCAGAAACATCGATGAGAGAGAAACATCGATCATCTGCCTCCTGCACAGCCCCTATTGGGGATGTGCCCGCAACCGAGGTACATGCCCTTGGCCGGAATCGAACCTGGGACCCTTCAGTCCGCAGGCCGACGCTCTATCCACTGAGCCAAATCGGTCAGGGCTGGTTAAGTTATTGAGTTAGATGAACATTTATGACTCTGGCTGTAAGGAGAAAAAGTTTATTTCTTTGGGGTCTTTGCATTTTTTTTTTTGGTAAATTTATAGAAATATTGATGATAGAAAAAGGGCACGATAGTAAACCTAAAGTATCAACAATAAATAAAATTATAATGATGCCTAAAGAAATTATAAGCATATAAGAGAAATAAAACAGAGTATAACCAAAATCTTAAGTTGATTCTCTGCAAGTTCCAGGAAGATGAAAACATTTCTGGAATTCTCACCAAAGAAAAATGAGAAAAGACAATTAAAAAAATGAAAAGGTAGAAATTAAAATCGATAGAGTTTAGAAATAATAGAAAAATATTATTTAAAAAGTACTTATGGATACAATAGGCACATATCTGAAAATAAAAGCCTAATTGGCCTAAGAAGAAACAGAAAACTTGAATACAATTATAATCATTAGTAACATTGAAATTGCTACTGA
Organism: Myotis brandtii; assembly: GCF_000412655.1. NCBI lineage: Eukaryota > Metazoa > Chordata > Mammalia > Chiroptera > Vespertilionidae > Myotis > Myotis brandtii. The sequence continues at coordinate 746,767 of NW_005356173.1, forward strand.
AAAGATAACTTTTCTGTCCTTTTCATTACACCCATGGAAAATAATTTTACAAGTGGACTTTACCAATGTTTCAAGGAACACATAATCCCCATATATTAGTAAGTTTTTCCAGAAAATGGAAAAAAAAGAAAGAAAAATTTCCCAACTCATTTTATGAGGCTTACATAACCTAGATTAAAATAATTCTTGTAAGTATATTATGCAAAAAGTATACATTAATTTTATGGATGACAACATCTTTTAATATTCAAAAAAATTCAACCTTTATTAAAAAACAGCATATTTCTACCAGGTGACAATGTTCCCAGGAGTAGAGAGATGATTCAATTTCACAAAATTCATAAGCACACTATCACATAGGATGATTACAGGAAAACAGTCATTTATTTTTTAAAAATCTTTATAAAATATATTTTTATTGACTTCAGAGAAGAAGAGAGAGGGAGAGAGAGACAGAAACATCAGTGATGAGAGAAAGAATAATTGATCAGCTGCCTCCTGCACACACCCTACTGGGGATTAGCTCAAAATCCAGGCATGTCCTGAGCGGGAATCGAACTGTGACCTCCTGTTCACAGGTCGACACTCAACCACTGAGTCACACTGACTGGGAAAAATAGTCATTTCAATATACAAAGAAAAATGATGAAAATTCTTAGAAAACTAGAAACAGAACTTTATAACTCAATAAAACCTATATTCAAAAAATCTACAACAAATGTACTTAATGGATAAATCTGAGGCACTTCTTCTAAAGTCAGAAACAAGATGCATCCTGCTTTGTGTAAATGATACTTAAGGGCACACACAGTACTTATGATTCTAGCCAATACAAAGAAAATAATAATTGATATGGAGGAGCATGCACTATAATTATTTGCTGATGATATTACCATGTACATTTAAAATCCAAGAGAATTAATGAGCAAATTGGTCACACTAATAAGAAAGTTCAGCAAGATTTTCCAATATAAGATCAACATGTAAAAGTAAATAATATTACTGTATACTAATGATAATCAATTAAAATATAATAAAAATAAGATACCATTGCTATAGCAACACATGCCATTAAGTATGGAGTTAATTTAATAAAATGCTCTATAAATAAAATTATTAAACTCTAGTAAAAGACAAGAAAGAAAATTTAATAAATTAAATATTATACCATGTTCATGAATGACCTTTCCTTGTAAAAATGTCTATTTTTAAAATTTTGGGATATATTACATGCATTTTTTATAATTACAACAGGAGCCCTGGCTGGTGTTTCTCGGTGGTTAGAGCATCAGCCTGCACACTGGAGGGTCATGGGTTTGATTTCTGCCCGCATACTGGAGGGTCGTGGGTTCGATTCCTGGTCAAGGGCATGTACATGGGTTGCAGGTCCGGTACCTGACCCCAGTCATGGCACATGTGGGAGGCATCCAGTCGATGTGTCTCTGTCACATCAATGTTTCTCTCTCTGTTTCTCCCCTTCCCCCTCCCTCTCTTACACTCTCTTTAGAATCAATGGGAAAAATATCCTCGCTTCTTAGATGAGGATTTAAAAAAGTAATAATTACAACAGGAATCATGAGGCCAGTTAGTATATGTTTTAAAATATATATGGAAAAATAAAAGCCCTAAAATAGCTAATAGAAGTAAAAAATTTTGAACTAATGTGGAGAGGAGAGAGGATGACTGACTAGCCCTCCTAGATATTAAGATATACTGCAAAGCAATAATTAGTAAAGTAATTGGTATTTGTATAAGAAATCTGACATAAGGTCCAGGATTGAGAGTTCAGAAAGAGATCTGTATTTTTGTGTGAACTTGGTAAATGATGGTGATTGCATCATAAATCAGTAAAAAATAATTTAAAAATAAAATTTTTAAGGAAAGTAGGTTCATTAGATGGAGGAAAATCAATTAGTTGCTCCAGATACACCCAAAGATGTAAAATACACAACCTTTAAGAGAAAAATTGATATATCTGACTACATTAAAAATAAATATTTTGGTTAATGAAGAATGACATAAGCAGAGATAATAGTCCAGGAAGTGATACTTGCATTATTAATAACAAAAAAATCTAGAGTTATATTAGGAAATAATACTAATTAATTAAAAAAAACAAGAAGAAATATGCACAAATTTATTAAGCTATTCAAGAAGAAGAATTTGAATGGATAATAAATCATTGAAGAGATTCTCAGCATCATTTTTAGTCACAGATAAATAACATTTAAACAACCATGCAATCTCTCTTTTTTCTTTCTCCATCACTGCTATGACGTGGATACTTGACCTTTATTTTAACCATGTCTCACATTAGCTAAAGAATCCAGTTATCTTTCATCAGAAACAAAAGCAAAAGTGTCCTATTTCTCAAGGGATTACAACAACAACAACAATATGACCATTAATCAGATCAGGTATGATTCCAATAAGAGATTTGGCAAATTAACCAAGTTGGGCATTCATGGAGGTAGCCCGTATTGGCTCACATGTTTATCTTGCAGTGATTCCATGTTTCTTACTATTCTGTGTTGAGCCAAGTACTTTTCATGGTAACCACTTGCAATTTGTTAGAAGACATACCCAATGACATTTTCATTATTTGTTTTCTGAAGTTCAATATTAAATATGTGATACCTTTTGAACTATTGTTATATTTTAGTTTGTGAAGCAACATACTTACTAAACATGAGCTTGAGGCTACACCTTCCACCTCAGCCAGGTGGTGTAACACATTGAGCATCATACCTGACACTTCCAAGATGCTGAACAACTGTTAAATGAAACAAGCAAGCAAGAAAAGCAAGAATAAATGAGAAATCTATTTATAACCATCAGGTTGGCAAAAATGAAAATGTCAGATAATACAAAGTGCTGGTGAGTTTGTAGAGAAAGAGAAACGAACCCTCCTGTACTCAAGTGGAGGTATAAATTAGTGCACTCAATGTGGCGACAACTTAGTAATATTAGTGAAATTGTATCAGTTTCATATTCTATGTCTTTGCAGTTTCAATCCTAAGCATATGCCCCACAGATACTCTTCTGGAGCTAACAGGAATAAGTTCTCAGCAGCGTAGTTTGAACCAGCAAAGAGTTGAAAATAACTTGAATGCCCAATAGTACAGAAATGAATACGATACATATATGTGAATGATAAAATGCCATGCAGGGGGCTGAACTAGATTTAAGTATGTCTACATTAATCTCAAATGTAATGATGAGCAAAAAAAAGTAAGAAAAAATGTAGCATAGTGCCAGGTGAGTACTTGAATATAATATTAACATATTAGTAAATATAAGAATATGAAAAGAGGAATAATTCATGATTGATGATGTTATTGTGCTACAAATTGATTTTGGTCAAATTAGTTTTTTGCCCCACTTCCTGAGACTTAAATTTTTCACTTTCTCCCCTGGGAATGAGAAAGAATATAATAGGTCATAGCTAACTAGAATCAAATAATGATTGATCCTTCCCTTTATCCAGTCTCTCTTTGAGTTCTATGGTATCACCAGTTTGTGTCAGAAATTTTTGTCACCACTGTTAACAAATTTCAATGATTACTTTTCACCATCTTCGATGATTTCTCATAATAAAGACTGAGCAATGTGGGGATGAGGGCAACATTTCCAACCTTCTTGAAGTCACATAATTAGTTTCTTTAATGAAGTAATACTGCAGAACCTTGTTCCTGATTTTTCTTTCCATTTTCTGCATTTTCAGTGACTTCACCACTTACATTATAACTAGAGGCCCAGTGCATGGATTCGTGCACCAGTGAGGTCCCTCAGCCTGGCCTGCACCCTCTCGCAATCCAGGACCCCTCGGGGGATGTTGGACTGCTGGTTTTGGCCCGATCCCCACAGGCCAGGTCGAGGGATCCCACTGGTGCACAGGGCCTCTAGTATGCATGTAAGATCTTTGGTTAATCTCTTCCCGCCCTCCCCTCTCCCCCCTTCCCTCTGAGATTCATTAGTCTGTTCCATATTTTTATGCTTGAGTGTTGAGTGTCTGCCCCCTGGTAGTCAGTGCTCATCATAGCTACCAGTTGAATGGTCAAATGGTCGAACGGTCGGCTGGTCACTTAGGCTTTTATATATATAGATATACTAACCATACTTCCTATCTTTAACTATTTCCACCCTGTTTCTTCCCCCCATTACCATTTATCCCCTCTATGCCCTCTTCTACCTCCCCACTTCACCCCTTTTTTGACTAGTAGCCAAGAGATGCTTAAGCTTCATGAATGAGTGTCAACCCTCCTGTAAAATATCACCTACTAAATCTTTTAAATAATTGTACCCTTGTTTGTGTGGAATGACTGCCTACTTATTCTAATTTCACTCATTCTACTGGCTTCCTTTCTGACCAGACACATACCAACCTTTTCCAATGTCTGGCCAAACTTTAAGTGAGTTCCTACAGATGCTTAATAATAATGATTGTTCTTTTTCTGGTGAAATTGCCATAGCATCTCTTCCAATGAACCTTCTTCTGTTTTTCTCAAGTTTACTTCTTATCACTTTGTTCTTAAAGAGATATTTCATATTGATTATTACTATCCTTGCTCCTTTTAATTCCACCACTACCTCTACAATAGCTTAGAAAAGTTCCTGGAACATAGTAAACACTCAATAAATTTTTGCCACTGTTTTTACTACCAGTATTAAGTCTCCTAGGATCACCATATGTCAAATAGTTATTGTGTTAAGCTTTGTGCCAAGTATTTTATGTATCTTACCTCATTTGCTTTAATACACTTTTACTACATTGAAACCATTTGAGAACAATTCTTAGGTTTTTCAAAATTGATTTCCTTAAAATTTGAACTCTTCACTTATCTTCCTAATCTCAGAAAGAGATGTGCTCTTCCTCTCCAAAGTTAGTACTTCAATTCGTATTTTCATCCACAGTCCTTTCCAAAACCATGTTTTCCTGGTTTCCGACTCCCTTGATTCTTCAGACTCTCTTTTTCCAATGGCTCCTTTTTCAGCCTTCATATAGTCCTAGGTCTGCCTAAGTTGTCTCAAAAACCCCCAGGTTTGAACATTTTTCTGTATAACATTCTATCGCCATTTTCTCCTTCCCATCATTGTACACATTAGGTAAGTGTTCTGTCCTATGCCTTTTTCTTATCTGAATTCTGTTTCTGAAACCTACCTCTATCATTTCTGAACTAATCATGATTGGTCATAGTTTCATAGCTATGAAAACCCTCTTCTAACTATCTTCCATGATTTTTCTAGTGCATTTTTCACCTTTGAACACTGTGTCCTTGAAACTCTATCTTCTTTGGTTTTTATGATCAGATACATTCTCAGTTCTCTTACACCTTTCTGAACACATTCCCTTCTCTCTCCCTGCCTCTTTGAGGCCAGATGGTGAGTATCATGTGAGGACACCATCTGAGGGATCTGGAAGCAGAGCATGCACAGAAGGTCAGGGTTGGGCAGCAGCAAGGTCAGTATTCACATTGCCAGAGAGAAATCAGGAGGGCATCAAAAGGCAGAATGTTTATATTCCTGACATCAATTGGTAGCTGAAACAGCTGCAGTTGTAGATGAAATAGTATGTATGTCTGAGAACAAATTGGTCAAAGAGTTTACAAAACTGATGGAGCCAGAGCAAGGAAGGGCAGAAGTGTGTAGGTGGCAGTTGGGTGGGATGACAAGGAAGTAGGTGGGTTGTGGGGCAGAAGGACAGCAGAAAAAAAAAGGATAAAGAGTCTTGGCTCCATTTACTTACCTCCTAATGATGGAAGTTCATCCTGGGTTGGCCTTGCTCAGAACCAGGGGTGATGATGGCATGAAGTAGCAGGCTAGGTGATTGGGAGAATGAGGTGAAGAACTGGTTGCTAATTATTAGCACTGGAATGAATAGAGCTTGTTAGAGGTACAGATCTGATGAGCAAGGTGCTTGGACCATCATTCTCCTTCCTCTTTAATAAACATCAGTCATCCACACATTTTACAGCTTTTTATTATAGAAATTTTCATGTATATATGTATATATATATGTATACACATATATATACATGAAAATTTATATAATATAGCCTATATAATAAAAGACTAATATGCAAAGCAACTGAACGGTGGAATGACCAGTCGCTATGACACGCACTGACCACCAGGGGGCAGATGCTCAATGCAGGAGCTTCCCCCTGGTGGTCAGTGCGCTCCCACAGTGGGAGCGCCACTCAGCCAGAAGCTGGGCTCATGGCTGGCGAGCGCAGCAGCGGTGGCGGGAGCCTCTCCTGCCTCCACGGCAGTCGGACATCCTCCGAGGGCTCCCAGACTGCAAGAGAGCATAGGCCGGGCTAAGGGACCCTCCCGAGTGCACGAATCTCGTGCACCGGGCCTCTAGTCTATATATAAAATAATGAATCCTCTATTATCCAATTCAGCAATTATCTATTATGCAATTCAGCAATTACCAAATTTTGCCAATCTTGTTGAATCTCTCTTTGCCCTACATCCTTTGGATATTTGTTTTTGTTGCAACATTTTAAAGGAAACCCAAAACATCCCATTATTTTACCCACAAATAATTTAGTGCAATCACTTGTTTTGTGTCTAAGCATCTGCATATATACAGGTGAATTTTCTGCTTTTGTACAGTTATACCTGTGGCTCTTCAGTTATGATGTTTGGATACCAGGTGAGTCTTAAAAAAAGAGCAGTAGCCTAAGAGCCCAGCTGGTTCTGCAAATGAATGTGATAATGACTTTGGTACTAGTGTCCTTTTTAAAGTTTTTTTGTTTTAATTTAAATTTAATTTTATTGTAGTCAGTGTTAACAAATGTCCCCAATTTCCCCCCTCTGCACTGCCTTTCTTCCAGCCCCTGCCCCACCACAGGTCTTCACCACACTAATAGTGTATTTTGTTTCCTTTAAAATTTGTGGCTTGGCCGTAACCGGTTTGGCTCAGTGGATAGAGCGTTGGCCTGCACAGCTGTCCTGGCATCTGCCTGTAGCACTGTCCTGAAGATTTCCTCACTTTCTCTGGATCCCTGTCTCCTGGATGCTGGATTTTCTTCTTTCTCCTTTACTCTCTTATTGGTTGGCAAAGTTCTCTTTGGAAACTTTCTTGAAAAATGAAGTGGGAGGAAATAAAGGTCTTGAGACCTTTAATGTCTGATAATGTCTTTGTCCATACAAAGGACTAATACTTTGCAAGAGTGTAACATTTTGTGCTGAAAATGAATATTCCTCAGAACTGTGAAGATCATTTCATCGTTCCTGGCTTCCAGTGTTGCTTTTGAGAAGTAGGATCCAATTCTGGTTTTCACCCCTTTTCATATAACCTGTTTTTTTATCTCTGAAAACAATTGGTGTCTTTGTACAGAGGAATTTGAGATGTCATGACAATCTGCCTTGGGGCGGGCCATTTTTAAAATGAATCATGAGTGCATTGGTGTGTTCATTCTTGAAACTCATTGCCTTTGTTTCTGAAAAATATTCATTTATTTTGTTTTAGCTAATGTTGTTCCTCCATTTTCTTTGTTATTTCTTTTTGGGGACTCCTATTCAGGTATTGAACCTGTTGGGTACTCCTCCATTTTCTTTTTTTTAAGTATGTATTTTCTCTAATTTTCCTTCTCTTTTTTTGCTCTACTTATGGGAGATTTTTCTCTTTTTAAAAAATATGTTTTTATTGATTTAAGAGAAAGGAAGGGAGAGGGAGAGAGAGAAACATCAGTGATGAGAGAGAATTATTGATTGGCTGCCTCCTGCATGCCCAACACTGGGGATCAAGCCCGCAACGCAGGCATGTGCCCTGACTGGGAATCAAGCTGTGACCTCCTGGTTTATAGGTCGATGCTCAACCACTGAGCCATGCTGGCGCAGCATGGGAGATTTTCTTGACTACATTCCAACACTTTAATTTTTCGTACTATTGTCAAATTTATGATTTTAGAGAACATTTTATTCTCTGGTATTCCTTTTGCCTGTGTGATGAGATATTCAAATTGTTTTCATTTGATATATGCAATGTCTTTTCTAATTTCTCTGAGGAAATTTACTATATATATTTTTTGTAACACCTTTCTTTTCCCTGAGATTTCTTTGAGTGTATATGTTTTCTCTAATATTACAGGTTTTTAAAAATGCCTGGTGCTTCCTAGCTCTCTGTTCATATCTATGATGAGTCAATAAACACTATTTAGCCCTACCTGATTTGGCTCAGTGGATAGAGCATCAGCCTGCGAACTGAAGGGTCCCAGGTTTGATTCCAGTCAAGGGCTCATGCCTGGGTTGTGGGCTCGATCCCCAGCAGGGGGCGTGCAGGAGGCAGCCAATCAGTGATTCTCGCTCATCATTAATGTTTCTTTCTCTCTCTCCCTCTCCCTTCCTCTCTGAAATCAGTAAAAATATATTTTAAAAAAACCATTTAGAAGAAGAGTTTGTACAGCAAAGCTTATTGATTGGTGGGCTTCCACATTGAGTGGTTCCTCAGCTACTTCAATGGGGGTCCTCTAACTAGGATCTATTAGTCTCTTCTACTGACTTGTCAGTATACTCAGAAAGAAATGTATGAATCTCTGGCCTGTAGGATATAAGTCTGGCTGCCACCATCCTGAGACTCTGGTAGGGAAAGGGATCTGAGGGTGAGATGGGGAAGAAGTCTCACTCACTGCCCCCATTTCTAGCACTTCCTTGTCCTTGGACAGTATACTGTCCCTAAGCACAAAGTACTCTAGTTCAACCTCTGCCATCTTCACTTGGGGTAGAGTACAAGCAGCTCATTGACTGTAGGGATCTAACTACTTCTGTGCAGACTTGTAAACTAGCCCTCATGTTCTTCACCCCTCAAATCCAATTCTCCCCAATTCCAGAGACTTCCTAGGAATCTGCACTGTAAATCTGTGTTTCCAACCTAGGTTTGTTTTCCTTGGTTGGATAAATTGGTTGCTCATCTGTCTGTTTTGCAAAGTTTAAAATTTTGTTGCTGTTATCTCCACTCCCATTTTCTTGATCCTTGAAGATGTATGACTTTTGTAATCCCTTACTTGTCATTTTAGTGAGGTTTGACAGGAAGCAAAGGTAAATCACAGGCATAAATGGAAGTTCTTTAGAAATACTTCTTCACCATATTTTGCAGCACTAGCTTTTTGGTTCATTGATTTTTTTTTCTTTCCTTCTCTTTTTTCCCCCCACCTCATTGTTTTATTCTATTACTCTTCATATGTCCTGGGAATTCTGGATTGCTGTCCCAGAATCAACACTATAGATCATTGTGTTGCAAACTTTAAAAAAATTGTGATTTATAATAATTACTTTTTATATAATATTTTGGTATGTGCAAAAAACCCCCCATATATATATAATTTTAACAAACTTTCACAAAAGAACACTTTACCTGTATTAAGTGTGGGAAATTTCATACTTTCCAATTCTATTCCATTCTGTTCCAGTCTAGCTATATTATCTTTTGTTAAGAAAAATCTGTATTATGCTAAGTGAAATAAGCAGTCAGAGAAAGACAAATATCTTATTATCCCACTAACGTGGAATCTAATGAACAGAATAAACTGACGAACAAAATAGAACCAGAGACATGGATACATGGAACAGACTGACAGATGTTAGAAGGGAGAGGGGTGGGATGCACAGGATGAAAGAAGTTGAAGAGATTAATCAAAGAATGTATATGCATAGCCCACAGACACAACAGTGTGGTGTTGGCTAGAGGGAAGGGGGGCAAGGGCTGGGTGGAGGTAGGCAAAGCGGGGGAGTGGGGACATCCGTAATAATGTCAACAATAAAAATAAAATAAAAAATAAAATTTTGTTCAGAACATGGTGAACTATATTCACTGCCTACTAATGGTTAGTGATGTACAGTTTTAAAAATATTGCTGAAGATGATTCTGATAACAGGTTATATATAGGGCATTTTGTGAAACCCTTTACTATTTCTTGATCCGTGTCATTGCTAAAAATGAAAAACAAGATAGGGCACATTATCTAGTCCTATAGACTATTTCTAGAAATCTCTCACCAGGTTGAAACAGTGCCATTAATGAACATACTTTGCATGTGGTTTATCCATTCATTCAATAAATATTGTCCCCAGGTATCAATGTAGGCACTGTGGATACAGCAGTGAATAAAATAGATAAAATCATTTACCTATGAAATTTCTATTTTAGTGGATAAAACAGTCAATAACAAAATATACAAATAAGCTTGTCAAGTGATGATAAGTGCAATGAGAAAAACTAAAGCAAGATAAAGAAGAAAGACATGGGGGTGCTATGCTATTTTATTTGCAACCACCAGTGATTATTTACTGTAAAAACTAATATTTGAACAAAGAGCTGAATGAATGAGAAATAGCTGGGGAAAGAGCATTCCAAACAAAGGATAGAGCATTCCAAACAGAGGAAAGAGCCAGTGCAAAGGCCCTGAAGCAGAATCACATTTGGAACTGGCGAAGAACACATTGGGGGAGGGGAATGGTAGAGATGAGAGCAGAGAGGTAGCAGTGTCCAGCCTATGGATTGCTTTTCAAGGCTATAGCAGTGACTAGATTTTACTCTGAGAGAAAGTGCTTTTTGCAGCTGAGTTATATGATCTGACCTATACTTTAAAAGACTCAACTAGACTGCAGTGGGAGAATAAGATGGAGGCAAAGGAAGATATTGCAAATGTCCAGGCAAAGGTGGTTGTGCCTTGGATTAGAGAGAGAGCAGTAAAGCTGGTGAGAAGTGATTGAGTTCTGTTCTACATATTCTGTTCTGTGTATATCTAGAAAGTAAAGCAGACCAAATTTACGATAATTGGATGAGGGTTTGGAAGAAGCCCACAACCACTCTCTGTCATCCCATTTTATGTATTTTTATAGCACTTTTAATATTTGTTATATATATACTAGAGGCCCGGTGCACAAAAATTTGTGCACTCGTGGTGGGGGGGGGTCCCTCAGCCCAGCCTGTGCCCTCTCACAGTCTGGGACCCCTCGGGGGATGTCCACCTGCTGGCTTAGGCCCGCTCCCCGGGGTATCAGGCCTAAGCTGGCAGTCAGACATCCCTCTGGCAGCCCGGGAGCCCTTGGGGGATGTCCACTTGCCAGCGGGGAGCAGGGCTAAGCTGCAGTCGGACATCCTTAGCACTGCTGAGGAGGCAGGAGAGGCTCCCGCCACCACCGCTGTGCTGGCAGCAGTCAGCCTGGCTTGTGGCTGAGCAGAGCTCCCCCTGTAGGAGTGCACTGACCACCAGGGGGCAGCTCCTGCATTGAGCATCTGCCCCCTGGTGGTCAGTGTGTGTCATAGTGACCAGTCATTCCCAGTCATTCTGCTGTTAGGGTCAATTTGCATATTACCCTTTTATTATATAGGATATATATATATTTTGTACTTGTGTATTGTCTTCCTTAACTGCTAGACTGGGCCCTCTGTGAGGTCAGAGACCTTGTCCATCTTGTCACAGTCCTAATCCAGCTCCCAGAAGAGTGTCGGGCACATACAGAGGCTTAATAAATGCTTGTTTGCATGACTGAGTGAAAGGAGGAAAATGGCATCTATATTGAGTCCTTAATATACTTCTGCCATTTCAGTCTCTAATTCTACTTCTGGGAACCTATTTTGAGGAATTTTTCCACAAATGCAAATACTTAGCCCCATAGATATTCATCAAAGTAACTGATACTAATAGCGAAAAGTTAGATACATCCTAATGTTCAACAAGAAGAGAATTTGGGACACTTCAAAAAATGTTCAAGGGAGACTTGGCCCACCTTTGGGCAGGATGGTCAATGTTTGGAAATAGCCCTCCCTGCCAGGGCTTTAGCACCAGAGCCCCGCAGGCCTGTGGGCACAGGCTTGTGGGCTTATGCCAGCTAGATGTCAGGGTTATGTTAGTTCACTTCAAATCATGCATTCTAATTACAACTCTTCAAATCTCAAGGGTTCAATTTAAAAAGTTTTATAGCAGGCTTTGAACTGGTTCCTGGGGCCTCATTATTGTCAGCTCTCCTCTCCATGGGCCTATGTGGAGGGAGTTAAGGGAAAGGGGAGCCATGACTAAGGAAGAAAAATGGAGGATGAGACATGTGTTAGGATAGAAAAACCCAAGGGAGAGTGGGAGCTTTAATGAAAACCCAGCTGGGCAATTTGCATCAGTGAGTTTAAACCTGAGAAGGAGAGGGTAGCCTTAGAAAATACTGTGGGAATATGGGTTTGCTAGGCCCCTCCAAGGTAACATTTTCAATAGACTTTGCAGTACAGCTTATGCAGGCACTCAGCACATTCCTGTGGGAACTCATGCTTGTGTGTGCAAATATGAACACATTAGCATTTATAATTTTACAAATTAATAAAACCTATATTTATTCTGCTTCTGCTTAGTGCTGGGAAAAATAATGAGACATAACACCATTTTTACTCACCAAAGAATGTTTTTTAACAAGTTACATAACAGAGTTCCAAGTCCTAGTCCACAATCATATGTTTATTTCAAATCAAAGCATTTCCAAGCCGAAAGGTTGGAAATGAGCTATTTTGCCTCTTCATTTTACAAATAGGAAAATGCTGCCCAGAGAGTATTTGAGGTAGTAGAGAAGGGTAGAGAAAATGTTAATTCCTGACTCCTATTTCAGCAGTTTCTCCACTATTCTATATTGTTTTCTTTTTTTTTCTTCTGGATTTATTTATTTGACAAATACTTACTGAAAACCTATGTGCAATGCACTGGTTAGTGATTGGGGAAGGTGGTGCACAAAGACGAAACAGGAATGAATTTTACTTTCTAGGGATACATACTCTGGATATAAGTGGTCTCATACTCATTCTTTTCTCCTTCTTTCCTCTACCTAACTCTAAAGCCAACGTTACTAGTAGGTGGCCAATATTTAGACCATTGTGAGCCAAATGGGAAGTAATGCAAAGTAGAAAGATGTAGGTATTATATGGGCTTCCAGGGATTCTAAGAATTGGGTAGCCTTAATGGGATTGAAGGGAATTAGGGCCTTTCTCTGTATTAAGCTTTGGCTTAAGGGAATGTTTTGGCTGGTTTGAACTTATATCCAGACCACTAAAACTTTCTCCATATCAGCAATAAGGCTGTTTTGCTTTCTTATCATTTGTATGTTCACTAGAGTACTTTTAATTTTCTTCAGTAACTTTTTCTTTGCATTAACAACTTGACTGATTGATGCAAGAGGCCTAGCTTTCAGCTTATCTCAGCTTTTGACCTGCCTTCCTCATTAAGCTTAATACTTTCTAGCTTTTGATTTAAAGTGAGACATGTGTGACTCTTCCTTTCATTTGAACACTTAGAGACCATTGTAGGGTTACTAATTGGTCTCATTTCAATATTGTTGTGTCTCAGGGACTAGTGAGGCTTGAGGAGGGGGGGGGGCAGCTGGTCCGTAGAGCAGTCAGAACACACACAACATTTAAAAATATATATATTTTTTATTGATTTTTTTTTTTTACAGAGAGGAAGGGAGAGGGATAGAGAGTTAGAAACATTGATGAAAGAGACACATCGATCAGCTGCCTCCTGCACACCTCCTACTGGGAATGTGTCTGCAACCAAGGTACATGCCCTTGACCGGAATCAAACCTGGGACCTTTCAGTCCACAGGCCGACGCTCTATCCACTGAGCCAAACTGGTTAGGGCACACACACAACATTTATTGATTAAGGTTGCTGTCTTATATGGACACTAGTGGCCTGGTGCACAAAATTCGTGCACATTAAAAGGGAATTAATTAGAGGAAATATTTTAATATTGCTATTTGCCCTTTCTCTGTAATAGAAGTGTCCAGCTGGCCCCACCCCGGCCAAGTCCCGCAGGAGGCGGGGGGCGGAATATGCAGCCTCATGTCCCAGTGCTGGGGCGGGGGGCATGGCCTCAGGTCCCCCAGCCCTGGCCCATGCCATGCAGCCTCACCCAGACCTGCCGCACTGCAGGGCCCATTAATGCACCTCCTGATGAATGGTCGTTTGGTTGTTACGGATGAAAATAAAGTCATGCATTTAAGCATGCACATTCATTTTCAATGCCTGATTTGTCTACGTTCTCAAAATTGCAAAATAAATAAGATCTTCAGACAGATAGCATCATAATGCCAAGTTCTTTATATAATGACACATACCATTTTCTCCACTCAGTATGCTCCATTTATATGGATTAAATGTATGTGACTCATATGAAAGGCACTGCTGCTTGCTCTTTTTTAAAAATAAATCTTTATTTTTCAAATTATTACAATTGTTCCTCTCCCTCCCCCCATAGCTTCCCTCTACCTGGTTCCCACCCCACCCCATGCCTTTACCTCCCCTCCACTGTCCTCATCCATAGGTGTACAATTTTTGTCCAGTCTCTTCCTGCACCCCCCACACCTCCTTCCCCTTGAGAATTGTCAGTCCACTCCCTTTCTATGCCCCTGATTCTATTATATACACCAGTTTATTCTGGTGTATTTGTTGTTCATAATTTGTATCTTTACCTTTTTCTTCTTCTTCCTCTTCTTAAAGGATACCTTTCAGCATTTCATATAATACTGGTTTGGTGGTGATGAACTCCTTTAGCTTTTCCTTATCTGTGAAGCTCTTTATCTGACCTTCAATTCTGAATGATAGCTTTGCTGGATAAAGTATTCTTGGTTGTAGGTTCTTGGTATTCATCACTTTGAATATTTCTTGCCATTCCCTTCTGGCCTGCAAAGTTTCTGTTGAGAAATCAGCTGACAGTCGTATGGGTACTCCCTTGTAGGTAACTGACTTTTTTTCTCTTGCTGCTTTTAGGATTCTCTCTTTGTCTTTTGCTCTTGGCATTTTAATTATGATGTGTCTTGGTGTGGTCCTCTTTGGATTCCTTTTGTTTGGGGTTCTCTGTGCTTCCTGGACTTGTAAGTCTATTTCTTTCACCAGGTAGGGGAAGTTTTCTGTCATTATTTCTTCAAATAGGTTTTCAATATCTTGCTCTCTCTCTTCTTCTGGCACCCCTATAATTTGGATTTTGGTATGCCTGAAGTTGTCCCAGAGGCTCTTTACACTATCTTCATATTTTTGGATTCTTTTTTCTTTTCTGGTTGAGTGTTTTTTGCTTCTTTATATTTCAAATCTTTGACTTGATTCTTGGGATCCTCTAGTCTGCTATTGGATCTCTGTATATTATTCTTTATTTCAGTCAGTGTATGCTTAATTTCTAATTGGTCCTTTTTCATATCCTTGAGGGTCTAATTAAATTTCTCAGAGCTTTCTAGAAGATTCTTGAGTAACCTTATAACTGTGGTTTTGAACTCTATATCCAGTAGTTTGCTTTCCTCCATTTCTTTCATTTGTGACATATTTCTTTGTCTCTGCATTTTGGCTGCTTTCCTGTGCTGATAGAGTGGCTTTGTGTGCTAGGTGTCCTATAGGGCCCAGTGGCTCAGCCTCCCTAATTACCTGAAGTAGACACTCTTGGTGCACCCCTTTGTGGGCTGTGTGCATAATTTTGTTGTAGTTAAGCCTTTTTTGCTGTTGGTATAAATGGGAGGAATTGACCTCCAGACCAATTGGCTATGAGGACCAGTTGTGTCTACAATAGGAGAACTGCTGTGCTGGAGACACCCTTATGGGACGGGACTTGCTTCAGTGGGGCTTTGGTGCTCACTGAGTCTGCCCCCTGAGTGTGTCTCTTATGAATGTGAAGGGTTGTAATCTGGTATGGTCTTACTCTGACCACTGAGTACACTGGCTCTTGGATCTCCAAGGAGGTGCAAAGTCAGCCACTGCCTGAGGCCACCCAGCAGGAGTTATAGGGAGATCTGCAGATTCCTCCTCTTTGTTTGGTGTTTGTAGGTGCCCAGATGAGGCCCAGCTGTGAAGCAATGCAGGCTGCTGTTGAACCTTGGGCTTTCTTTTGGAAGCTCTGGGGCTCTCTGACCCAGCTGCAGTTTGTTAGGTTTTAGATTGCAAAAGGCCAGGCCATTTGTATGCAAAAGCCTCTGGTCACAGCTTGGGTGGGGTTGTAAATTGGGTGGGGCATGGTCTCAGGGAATCACCAGGGTGGAGCAAACAGCAATGGTTGCCCTTCAGCCCTGCCCTGGAGAGGTCCCTGGGTCTCTGTGTCCCGCGGCACCGTGCAGAAACAATGATTGCTGCAAGCACCTCTGAGAGAAAGCCGCCCTCGTGTTCCTGCCCAATGCCAGACAGTCCAGTTTCTCCCCATATGAGTCTGGGTCCCCAGAGTCTCACCCGGAACTGGAGTTCAGAGCAGTCGGGAGCTTGTATCTTCCTCCCAATTGAAAAAGGCAACAGCATACCCAGTTGCCATCCTGTTTCAGGGGGCGCCTCTGTACCTCCGCACTTCTGCACCTCCACTTCTCCCAGTTTCAGTGTGCTTTTCTTTCCTTCTAGTTGGATAACTTCCATTCAGCCAGCTTTCCCATGGTTCTGGATGATATCTGTTTTGTCATTTAGTTGTAGTTTTGATGTGGTTGTGCGAGGCAGCAAGTTCAGGTGTTTATCTATGCCTCCATCTTAGTTCCTCCCTGCTGCTTGCTCTTAATAGAGGAAGCATTAGCTCATTACCTAATGCCATAAAGTGGTTTAAATGGCATATACTGACTTGAAGAACAAAAGGAAAAATAACAAAAAAACAAAAAATGATGTTCAGTGCTGTGGACGGCAGAATCCTCTCCCTTTCCCTTTGTTTTTTTTTTCCTGCTTTTCCCAAGAACCTATTTGCCCTCTGCCTCAAAATCAACACAGAAAACAATATCAGATGCTGTAATCTGCATTTTATAGTGCCATTTGAGTACAAAGAGGTGTCTTTCAATCTTTGCTTTTTTTTTTTTTTAAATCAATGCACCTCAAACTTGCTCCCAACGTTCCAAGAGCCAGGCCAACATGACTGTGCAGACACACCTTTGCTATGTGCTGTCAGGCTTCAGGGCTGGGGCAGGGAACATGCCAGGTGTTGCTGGAAACGAATCAGCTCTCCTCTCTACATAGCAGGAGTCTTTTCATTATAAAATGCAAAGCAGCAGCCATTTTTCATCACTCCCATCCCCATCCCTCCTTGCCAGGGCCATAGGAAGTGGCTGGGAGGATATTTATTCTTGGCTCTTTGATTTCTCTTATTTAACAGAGCCCAGTGACAGCTGCTTCTCTGAGCGCAACGCCAGCTGGCTCAGGGCTAGCCGCACCTGGAAGGCAAGTGGCAGAGCTGACCAAGGGCTTTGACCAAACCCAAGCGTGCAGGTCACAGCAACCTCAGCAGGCGGGCTGCTCCCAAAGACTCTAGGCCCCTCCCAGCTCCGCACCCCAGCTCTCTGCTCTCCCCCTTTTACCCACAGGTACCACCGGCATGGTGTGCCCCAAGGCTTGGTGTGCAGATGCCAGGGTTGCAGGTTCAAGACGCTCCACCTCCTCCTGGCACTTTGAGCCATAAGCGCTGCCAGGGACCTTTCCACTTGGTCTTGGTCTTTGGTCACTACTGAGGTTTTCTGGACTCTCTAGGCCAGGGACAGCCAGGACCTTTGCCTCTGACCAATGCAGTGCCTGCAGCCTGCCTGGGGTACCCCCAGTGCCGGGAAAGCATGGGGACGTGGCCGGCCTGAGTGAGGGGCCATGGGAGTGGGGGGGGGTGGCTAGCTTCCCCACCCTCAATTGGGGTGAGAGAGGCTGATCAGGGTTGGGGACGGGAGAGGTGTTGGGCAGGGCAGCCATCTTGTGGTGGCGTTACGGCATGAGGGTCAATTTGCATATTACCTCTTTATTATATAGGATGGTTCATGGTGCCCCAAAATAATTGCAATAATAAGATCACCATAACAAATATAATTAAAAAGTTTGAAATATTGCGAGAATTATCAAATGTAACACAGAGACACAAAGTGAGCAAATACTTTTGAAAAAATAGCACTGGTAGACTTGCTCAACGTAGGGTTGCCAGAAAACTTCAATGTGTAAAAAGCAAAGCACAATAAAGTGAAGCAAAGTAAAATGAGATCTGCCTGTACAGCAACAATTATGTGACAAGAAGAATTTGGTTAGGATGTGGGTGCTGTGGCTACTGGTCACTGAATGCCACCAACAGAATTAATTCCATACTTGACACTCTTTTCAAGTCATCTGCTGGGGACCCAACATCCCAGTGGACTTGACTGACTATACTTTAGCTACAAGGGTTGAGGGTAAGGAATATACATATATGGCATTTTTAGCTAGTGTGCTGTGAAGAAGGACCTTGCACTTAGACTCAGACTATTTAAATGGGATTCCAAACAGGACCAGGATCCAAAAGCTGAGTAGCCAAAAAAAGAAAAAAAAAAGCAAAGAAAGAAATAAAAAGAAAACGAAAAGTCCCTTGTGCCTGTTTAAAATTCAAGAGAATTCAGTGAGTTGAGAGCAGATAGTCTGTGTGAGTCCAGTCAAATTTCCACTTTTCATTCATAGGTTTTTAGATGTGAATCAACAAATTCATTGTCAATATATGTTCATCCTAGATCCAAATGATACATTGAGAAGTAAGGTGCTAGTATTAGGGGAACCTGCCTCCCCCAGATGTTTTATTATAAAAACAGCACTGGCTGGTGTGGTTGGAGTATCCTTTCATCCACCAAAAGGTCGCACCTTTGATTCCTGGTCAGGGCACATACCCAGGTTGGGGGTTCGATCCCTGATCAGGTTGTGTACAGGAGGCAACAGATCATTGTTTCTCTCTCACACAATGTCTCTGTCTCTCTCTCTCTCTCTCTCTCTCTCTCATTTTCTCTGCCTCTCTCTCTAAAATTAATTTCAAAAACACATATCCTTGGGTGAAGATTAAAAAAAATCTCAGCTAATTATAGTTCATTAAAAGAAAAAATATCATTTACACATTAGTCTCCAAATATCAAGCATATAATAAAATCGAATTGAGATGATAGAAAATCAGTTTTTCTGGCTGACCTATGGATCATGATCTATCTAATCTCTTTTCCTTTACTTAAAAACTATATTCTCATATAAACTAAATATAATGTACTTTTCCCCATTTAAAACATATAACCCACAATTTCTCCCTCCATGCTGGATTATTCGCAACTATATATAAGTATTCTCTAATATGTCATTATTTTAAAAAACAAACTCTTCCCTTGACCCTTTAACCCTCCAGTTACCTGTTTCTTTGCTTCCTTACCAAGAAAAATGTAAAGCATTTTGAATATGAGTTGTCTTGAATCCCTCATCTCCCATTCTCCTCAACCTGCTCCAGTTGGGTTTCTGACTCAGCCACCACCTACCTTGATGAGATCACCAACTGCCTCCATGAGCACTGATCCCAAAGTTACCTCTCAACCTTCATTTTACATGACATTTTTATGACTTTTTAACAACATATGACTATTGTCATTGCCCTCCCCCTCTGCTTAAAAAGTATATTTTCTTCCCCACATTTTTGTGATACTATCATAAATTTGGGCTTTCCTTTTTATCTCACTAGGCTAGTCCTTCCCATTTGCTTGCTTCAAAATGTTGGCCTGCAGCATTCTCAGTGTGCTCCTTCTTAAAGAATTCAACTCAGCCTAAAACTTTGAATACCATCTACATTCTGGTAAGTTCTAAATTTACATTTTCAGACCTGACCTCTACTCTGAAGTCTAGACTCATCTATCAAACTGCCTATCTAATATCTTCTCTTAATTCTGTACTCTAAACCTCTAAAGTCTAGTCTAGACTCATATATCAAACTGTCTATTTGATATTTTCTCTTAATCTCACACTCTCATTTCCCACTATCTCAGTTATAGTATGAAAAACTCTGACAGCTCAAGCCGAGAGCCTAGGTGTCATCCTTGATCTCTCTTTACCTGTCTCCATCACTTCCAATTTATCAGCTAAGTCTATTGCTACACCCCCAAAATATAGAGGACCATATTTTTCTGAAAATAAAACTATTTTGTTTCTTCCTTTTCAGTTTGCTTAATTTTCTTATCTTAATGCATTAATGTGCCGAGCCAGCACAACCATGGGTGAACCTGAGAGGGGGTGATGAAGGATGGAGAAGATAGACAAGAATATAAAGCTGGGGCTAGATGGATGCTGCCCTCTCTGATGGAGAGACAGTGCCACAGCCTGCAAGCCAAGTCTTTATTTTATAGCCAGATTCCACGAGGCAAAAAAGTAAGGGAATGGTCAAGATGTTTACAATGTTTTCACGGGTTTCGAATCTACTCAATTACATGCACCTGATCAAGCTTTGTTTACTTGCTGCACCTTCTGCAGCCTATATCACTTAGGCACGTGAAACACAGATTGGGATCATAAGGTCAAGCTGACAACTATAGCCTTTGGCTATAATTGTTCTGGGAAGGCTTTGCCCTCCAAGCTAGGACTTGCACGTGGCTTTGCCACGAGAGGACCGTGCCCTCTCATTAGTCCAAGGCTTGAACCTGTTCAAACACTGTAGCTGCTCTCCACACATTAATAAGGACTTCCAAGGATATATTGAAGATAGATTAAGAGTGAACATTCTTCTCATGTTCTTGAATTTAATGTGAATGCTTCTAACTTTTTACTACTGAGTATAATGCTTGCTAAAGGTTTCTGGTAGATGCACTATTTGTTACAGGACATTTTTTTCTACTGGACTGTGCTGCAAATTATCTTTTGGCATGATCATAAATTTTTCTCATGTAATCTGAATTTAGCGAACATATTAGATTTATTAGAACTGGGTCATCTTTGCATACTTGAGATTTACCAGTTCCTCCAATCCACTTCCCCTGGACTTGGGACAACTCCTGTGGCCACAGCTGCTCTGAAAGCACTTTGTATTAGGCAAGTTCTTGGTTTTCTTTAACCATGTGATACCATCTCCCTAGATCTTTTAAAAGGAGCCTGCTTTCTGGTTTTCCATTGCTGTGTTAGAGGTTTTGAAAAGACCTTGTCTTTCTAGTAATTTACAGCCAGGGGTTGAAGAGGCTGGAGTCTGTGCTTAGAATGCCATCTTGAGGACAGATAGGAAAGAACTCAAGTTATTTTGGTTGATGTCATAAAGAGATTTGGGGATCATCTTGATTTAGGGGAATGCCTTTGATCTGGAATATAATGACATATAGCAGGGCCAGGAAAAGTGATCTTTCACAAGAAAGAAAAACCACTCAAAAATTAATGCTGGCTGAAGTTCAAATAAGGTGAGAAAAGAAACCAGTATGGGAAGAAGTGAAGACAGAGACTATAAAATGTCAAGGCCTAAAAAATTAAATTAATAACTGATGATTTCCCTTGAAAGTTTCCATCATCATCCCTACAAAAAATTTTCTACAAACATTCTTGAAAGTACTGAATCTTTAATATATAAATGGGGTGGGGAGGAAACCAAAGGAAAGTTTCCTTCCATCCAGTCTGTCAACCAATATAACCAAAATTTTTATGTAGCTAGGTCTGAGATAGAAGAAAGTGGAGGAAAAATTAAAGTGATATGGAAACTTCCTTCTAGATTAATGGAAAAATTTCTTTTGAATTTCAGTAATTATCATAGGACTCTATAGGGTATTTAGTTGGGATAGTAGTTGGGAATCCTTAATCAGTCTTGTATACCTTTATTGAGTACACAAATACCTATGGAAAACTTTTGATGTGCCAGGCACTTTGATATGTATTGGAAATAAAGTCCTGAGAAATGCAGGCTCAGCCCTGCCTTCATGAAATGCACAGCCTAGTGAGGGAAAAGAACATTAAACAAGCATTAATTTCAAATGTGATGAGAATTATTAAATAAAGCATGATGGGAGGCATGACTTCAGGTAAACAGTAAGCATAGGTCATTAAATTGAGACTTTAAAAGAGGAGTCACCCAGCCATTGGTCATTCTGATCAGATTCCTGTCTTTCCAAAGCTGGGAAAAAACCCAAATTCTTTGTTTATGACAATTTTTCCCCTCTTTATCCAAAGGTTTCTTTAAAATCAAGACTGTGTCCTGGCTGGGTAGCTCAATTGGTTAGAGGCGTGGTCAGCAAACTGCGGCTCGCGAGCCACATGTGGCTCTTTGGCCCCTTGAGTATGGCTCTCCCACAAAATAACACATGCAGGTGCACGTACAGTGCGATTGAAACTTTGTGGCCCATGCGCAGAAGTCGGTTTTCAGCCTGGGCGAGTCTATTTTGAAGAAGTACTGTTGATATTTGGCTCTGTTCACTAATGAGTTTGCCGACCACTGGGTTAGAGCATCCACCCAAGGTTGTGGGTTAGATCCTGGTCAGGGCACATATAAGAATCAATCAATGAGTGCATAAATAAGTGGAACAACAAATCAATGTTTTTTTTCTCTCTCTAAAAATCAATCAGTGAATAAAAATGAAAAAGAAACAACAAGAGTATATGGTTTCACAATCATGGAATTCCAGAGGTGGAGGCGGTGGTGACCATCTGCTATCTTATCTTTACCACCAGTGGAAAACTGGCTTGTGTTTTCACTGTCATGACTCATGTGGAGCCCACTGACTGTGAGGAAAGCGATGTGAAACCAGCAGGGTCTGCCCCAGGGTAAATCCTCTGTGAGCAAAGACAGGGGTCACCTCACTTTAATCACAAACTTTCGAGGACTTGAGGAAGGTGGAAAATGTTTCAGTTGAGCTTTTCTGATGACAGGTTTAGATTATAGTCAAGCATCCTTCCAGAGGCAGGAGAAAGGATAAAGGATAGGCTAGGATCTCGACAATGCAGTAGGAGTGACACTGATATTCATTACAATCTCTTACACGAGGACTGAATGCCAACCTCAGGGTGGTCAACTCAGAAGTGAGATTCAGTTTTCAGGTTGTCCACACAAAACTGGGACCTGGAGAAAGCTTAAGGATACCCTTACACATGGGTACATGTTATGGTGCAAACACATTCACCATTATCAAGTAATACATTTTTATCCCCATGTCATGGGTACCTGAGTCATTAGGAGGGCTTTAAGTTTAGATGTATATTGAATATGCTCTGGGGTCAAACATTGAAAGGTAAACATTTATGAAATCACTACTTTTATTTTGAAACAAGAAAAAAAAAAGAATACAGAAGCACAGAGAGGTTAAATGGTTTTCCATAGAGCCAAAAGCTCTCTCCACTATACCACCCTGTCTCTCCTGCTATTAGAAAAGTTCTCAAAGCACAAGAAATTAAGATCCTTGTTCAGTCAGTAGTGAGGGAGTGATATCAGATTATTATGGTAATCCATGGTCTTTAGAAATATTGGTCAAAAATAGAAACAAAGAGCCTGCAGGACCTTAAGATGCCAAGACGAAAATTCTTCCACTGGAGGACTAGGATGGTGAAGCACAACTCCTGGGGAGAGTGACAGTATAAGCAGAGAAACAATACAGAGAAGTACCAAAGTATTTTCCTGAGAAAGTTGTCTTCATTTTGTCTTTGGACCTTCACTGCCTTTCTGAAGACAGGGAAGGAAGTAGGATTCAGGCTCAAGGTACATGGGTGGTGGAGCTGGCCAGTGACCATTCCTGTCCCCAAGTGACTCTGTACATTTTACTCCTCAGTATGGATGTGAACCCGCAGGGGGTTTTCTTCCCACCAAGGCAGACAAGCCAGGCTCTCAGCCACTTCCTTCTGGATGGGCCAGCCCCAGGCCTTAAAGAATGGAGCCAGATTCTTCTGCACTTTTTCAGAGAACTTCCTCACCCACAGATTCATTTTGCCAGTGTTGTCTTTGGGGATGCTGGGTAGGGTCTGGTACTCAGCAAACAGTTGGGTGAATGGCTCCCATCCAAAGACCTCCTGGAGCTGAGAAGAGAAAGAAGGGGCAGGATGAGACATCAAGTTTCCAAAAGTAACGGCAACATGCTTGTTCATAAGAATATGTCCTTTACGGCCCTACTGGTGTGGCTCAGTGGTTCAACATCGACTTATGAACCAGATCACAGTCGATTCCTAGTCAGGGCACATGCCCGGGTTGTGGGCTTCATCTCCATCAGGAGGCGTGCAGGAAGCAGCCAATCAATGATTCTCATCATGATTCTATCTCTCTCTCCCTCTCCCTTCCTCTCTGAAATCAATAAAAATATATTTTTAAAAAAGGATATGTCATTTATGGTGATTATTTCCTCTTAATCATTTATAAGCTTCACTCCTATTATCTGTCCCTGTCTCTCCACCTGACCTCTGCACATAAATACAATCCCATTGGCTCATTCCAACCTCCTATTATCCAGTAATTCCAGAATCTGGCCACAAACCTATACTCCCTGAATCCAGTAGGGGACATCATGAGAACCTAATATCTGACAAGGGGTATATACTCAATAAATGACAGTTGTTGTTATTATTATTATTATTGTCTTTAATTAAAAAATTAGATCCCCAGATCCTAACTGTTTTCCTTGGCATCAGACAGGTTTGAGCCCTAGTGAGATGAGAAACCTTCATTTTGTACATATTTGGGATGATATAGGGAGAAGAGGTTAATAGAGCTGAATTTTGACAGGTGATCTGACAGGTAATAGACAAGACGTTCAAGCAAGTTGAGGCTGCAGGAAGGAAACATGGGGAGGCACAGAAGCCTGGAACAGCGAGATATGCTCATAGCGGAAAGCAGCCTGGTATACTAGAGGGTAATTATGGAGGTGAGGAAATGGAGCTGGAGCTGGAGGTGCTGATAAAGGGTCTTCTACACTTCATCCTGTATGGAAAGCAGAACATTCGGAAAGTGTTAAATGTGGAATATTAAGATTGTTTTGGAAGGTGGGTGGTAGAGGTAAAAGCAAGATGCTGGAACAATTTAGGAGGCTTCTGGAATACACAAGGAAGAATAATGAGGACCTGAGTTAAGGCCTGAGTGGGAGGAGTGATGGTGAGCAGAAATCTCTCAGGTACAGAAAGCAGGTGTCTGCTTGTCTTGAGGCAGAGGCTCAGACTCCGAGATGATAAGTGTGCCCATAGCTTTTGCAAAATGATATTCAGGGCTCTACGGTGAGTGGGTATGTGGGGAGGGCAGAATTAGGTTTTTAACTTCCAACTTCAATGGCAACCTTCTACCATTTAAGGCCTGTTACCTTATAGACCAGCTGTGGGCAAACTACGGCCCGCGGGCCGGATCCGGCCCGTTTGAAATGAATAAAACTAAAAAAAAAAAAAGACCGTACCCTTTTATGTAATGATGTTTACTTTGAATTTATATTAGTTCACACAAACACTCCATCCATGCTTTTGTTCCGGCCCTCCGGTCCAGTTTAAGAACCCATTGTGGCCCTCGAGTCAAAAAGTTTGTCCACCCCTGTTATAGACCCTTGGACTGGCTATATAAGAATACAGAATGGATGCAATGCAAAGTTATTTCATTGACATCCACTCTTTAGAAAATGAGTGAAAGAAGAAACAAAAAAGAGCAACTCATCATTAACTTCTGATTTTAAGTTCTGGGTCCATCCTTTAAATGTATGATATTGGATTGGCAGTTTAAACTCCTCAACTTAGCATGTGCCTCTGTGAAAAGTGTCCCTGTCTATAGGGTTCAGGTGGACAGCATAGGAGATCTGATATGAAGAACAGCTTTGACAACTCCAAACTATTAAAATCCCAAGCAGGACTGGGGACGGAGACAGGGACTTATGTTAATTTCATATAAAGCAGACCTGGTTCAGGGCTTCCTTCCACTTGGTTGGTTGGTTTGTTTATTTATTCATTCTTAAAGCATTTTGGGTTCAAGTGGGATGATGTAAGTCTGAGAATCTCCTTAACAGCCTCATCTCCTATCATGCCTTCCTGCAATTGTCCCATAGACAGACATGTCACCGTTACTATGAAGGGATATAACACTTGACCCATAAAACTAAGGTGAGGTAAAACAAAGCAAAGCAAACAATGAACATTTCTGGAGTACTTATTAGGTGACCAAGGTCAAAACCAGTGAGTGGAAGAGGTATGATTCAATCTCAAGAAAGCCTAACTCAACTTCTGCCCTTGGTCAAAATACCAATAGGCTGCATTTTTCTCTACTTACTTTTTCATAACACTTTTCATTTCCTCTTACTTATGATTGCAAAATTATAGGAGGCGAATGGAACAGGTATAACCTTCTCCATGTAGAAATGTATAAGCTGAGAAGCATCACCATATGGCCCAGTCTCTCATGTCCAGGGGAGGTGGTGGGCCTGGGCTGGTGAAGAATGTTACATAACAGAGGGGTCTTATGGCCCCCACCTCACTGAATCTTGGCTGAGTACCTGTAGATATGTTTCCAGAGCTGTCCACACATTCCAGTTACACAGGGGGGCTCCCTTGCCCAGGTGCTCTTTGATCCTCTTCTCTCGTTCTGGAGGGCTCAGAGCAGGGTGGGCCTGAGCCCTGGGGATTCCCAAGACTGTCTCATGCACATAGACTGACCAGAGGTTGCAAGTGGCCTCAGTGGTGTGCGGGGGGAACTCCCACCCATGCCGCTGCTGGTTGTGGCCCAGCTCATGGATGGCTCCCCACAGACCTCTGCTTCTCATGTTGGTCTCATTGATGAGCTCCTGCACTGATTCCAGGTGGCACATGATGGGGTACCCTGAATGCATCCAGCCTGGGAACCAAAAAGAAAGAGAGGAGGCATGAGGTGGGGTACCTAAACCCATCTCCCTTCATTCCTCTCTATTCCAGAATCTCTGTGCTCATTGGAAAGTAAATGGCTTTCCTATATACTTCACACAGACATTCTTGGTATAATTCATTTCTTCATTTTTGTGTGTTTCCTCTGGGTGCAAGGCTGTGACATTATGTCCTGTGTCTGAATTTGAGATCCTCAAGGCTAGAACAGCATCATCTCTTCACCTATGCAAACCACTGCTGTCTAGATGTATACTCTTTAACAGACAGAATCTTGTCCTTTTTAAAAGATCACACTGAAATTCCAGAGGAATTTTTTCCACTTGGAACCAGACTTCCTTATTTTTTCTTTAGATTCCCTCTTTCCTCTAAACCACTCAATACTTAATATAAACCTCTCTTCTCCCTATTTTCATTGCCACTCTGACTTATGCTGGAAGGAAATGTTTCTATTTTAGCCTCTCCTTGAAACAACCCTCAGTGTCATCTGTGAACTCCTAGAACCATTTTTCCTGAGATTGTTCTACCCATCCTGTGAAATCTCACCTTGTAGATGTAAATGATTTACCTTCTCACATGTAAACATTTTTGCATCCCATCAAGGTCCACGTCTTTTATGGCTTTTTACTTTTATTGGTAAAATTATGCCTTTCCCACATTGGACATTTAAAAAGGCAAAATGATAAATGGTGTCCACTGACTAGGAGTCCTTCCCTGGAACACCCACCAGCTGAGATTTGTACATCAGCAACAATCCTCTCCGGACGGTGGAACGGGAAAGGCTGAGCTGCCAATCTGGCTATAGCCTGCATCATCTTATCCCAGAGGCGGAGCACAGGCTCAGGGTCCTCCAGGGTCCGGAGGTTTTCAGTTGGCACCGTCAAGATGATGTTGTCTGTTGCCAGCTCTCCCCAGGGAGCCAGGCTCTCCTGAATACAGCTCTTCCACTCCTCCTGGGATGTCTTACCTACGAATAAATATCATGGATCTCTCAACCACTTCCCCAACTTCCCTTGAGCTGAAAAACACAACTTGAACTCTAGGAAGAGGACACTGAAATAATGAATTATTATCATGTGGGTCTCCTATGAAGGGAAGGACAGGCCTCCAGATCCTTCCTTTGGTTCTACCCTGAAGTCTCCATAGGCACAGGGTGTTCAATTTCTCCTGCCTCCACTTCAACCTTGAACAGTTCTTCCTCCTTCTGTCCACCCATCCCTCTCCCTCTCCTCCTTAGCAACCAGCCCCTAAACTACTACAGCATCCTTAGTGCTCCTTCTTCCCTCAATGTCCAGTTCACTTACCCAGCTTGTAATATGGGGCAGGCACAGCACTCTTAATAGTGATGGACATGGGTCCCAGTTTACTGCCTTTGGGCACGATGACATAGAAAAGGCCACCCCAGAGGCAAGAGACTGACTGTTTGGTCTTGTTCATACACCATCGGTGAGACACCATAGGGGCTCGAGACAACTTGCTGGCATTGTTCAAGTCATCGGTGTGGCATCCAATCTGTACCTGCGGTGTTGTGTACATGAAGGATATTAGAAAAACTCCAAGAGCTCCAATATGGTGGCAGAGTAAGTGGAAGTTACACTCACCTCCTCCCAAGACCAAATCAAAATTACAACTAAATACAGAACAATCAACCTGAATGATGAACTAAAGACTACCTGAACAGAAGTCTTATAAATAAGGATTTGCAGAATCCACATGGAGACTGGTAGGAAGGGCAGAGAGGTGAAAGGGCTGGTCTTGAAGCCATGTGCAGCAGTTGAGAATACCAAAGGATATCTCAGCTGCAAAGGTACCCCCTGAAGAACGTGGGTATCAACTCAACTCCGAGCTCCCAAGCCCAGAGTACCAGTGCTGGGAAGAGGAGCCCACCTAACAGCTGACTGTAAAAATCAAAGTTTAAAGACAGAGAATCTTAAAAGCAGTGAGAGAAAGATAGTTACCTACAAGAGAGCTCCCATAAGCTGTCAGTTATTTCTCAACAGAAACATTTCCAGCCAGAGGGATTGGCATGAAATATTCAGTGATGAAAAGCAAGGAACTAGCCCTGGCCTGTGTGGCTCACTTGATTGAGAGTTGTTTCATGCAGCAAAAGATCAAACTATATTATAGGCCATAGTAATCATAGTATGGTACTGGCATAAAACATGCACATAGATCAATGGGACAGATGAGAAAGCTCAGAAATAAACCCATGCCATGCACAACAAAAGAGGCAAGAACATACAATGGGGTAAAGCCAGTTGATTTAATAAATGGTGTTGGGAAAATTGGACAGGTACATGCAAAAATATGAAACCAGACTACCTCCTAACACCATATATAAAAATAAACTCAAAATAGATTAAAGCTTAAATATGAGACTCGAAACCATAAAAAACTTAGGAAAAAACATACTGAAGTATCAGATATTTCTCGTAGCAATATTTCTTCTGCTATATCTCCTCAGGCAAGGGAAACAAAAGAAAAAATAAACAAATGGGACTACATCAAATGAAAAAGCTTTTGCACAACAAAGGAAACCATCAACAAAACAAAAAGACAACCTACTGAATGGGAGAAGATATTGGCCAATGATATATCTGATAAGGGCTTAATATAAAAAAGTTATAAAGAACTCATACAACTCAACAGCAAAAACAAATAATCCAATTAAAAAATGGGCAAAGGACCTGAATAGACACTTATCTAAAGAGGACATACAGATGACCAAAAGATATGAAGAGATGCTTAATGTCACTAATTATCAAAGAAATGCAAATTAAAACCACAGTGAGAAACCAACTCACATCTGTCAGAATGGCTATCATCAATATATCAAGAAACAACAGGTGTTGGTGAGGATGGGGACTGTTGGTGGGAGTTCAGACTGGTGCAGCCATTGTGGAAAACAGTATGGAGTTTCCTTAAAAAATTAAACATGGAACTGTCTTATGACCCAGTGATTCCACTATTTCACTTCATGTATATATATATATATACACACACACACATATATGTGTGTGTGTATGTATGTGTATATATATATGCGTATATATGTGTATGTATATATATATATATATGTAAACTCAAAGCACTAAATCAAAAAAATATATGATCCTTATGTTCATTGCAGCATTATTTACAGTTGCTGAGATATGAAAGCAACCCAAATGCCCATCAATAGAAGAGTGGATAAAAAAGCTGTGGTACAAATATACAGTGGAACATTACTCAGCCATAAAAAAAAAAACTTACCATTTGCGATAGCATGGATGGACCTAAAAGATATTATGCTAAGTGAAATGAGTTAGCCAGAGTAAGACAAATACCATTTGATTTCACTTATGTGTGGAATCTAAAGAACAAAATAATGAACAAACAAAATTGAAACAGACATAGATACAGAGAAAAGATTGATGGTTGCCAGAGGGGATGGGGTTTGGGGGACTGGATGAAATAGCTGAAGGGATTGGGAAGTACAGATCGGTAGTTATAAAGTAGTCATGGGGATGCCAAGTACAACATAGGGAATATAGTCAATAATATTGTAACAACTATGTATGGTGCCAGGTGGGTATTTGAATTATTGAGGGGAATACTATGTATAAAGTATATGATTGTCTAACTACTATGCTACACACATGAAACTAATATAAAATAATATTGTATTGTAAATCATAATAGAAAAAAATTAGACAAACTCCACCTTCCCTTTTCTCTGAGCTACGCATGGAAACCTATGATATTTTAGCACTTCAAAAGTAACATGGACTGAAGCACGAAGAGTCACTTTTCTAGGGATTAGAACAGCTCCTGAGGCTGATTATGACTAGGTCCCACATGCCTTCGCATCAGGAAGAACCTCTTCTACTGGATCCTAAACCAGTGTGTTGAGTTTGATGCTGAGGATGAGCCTGTGGGGTCCTGTATACAGACAGGAGGTGTGACCACAGGCAGCAGGATCTGGCCTGAGGGGGAGACCTGAGTCTCTCTCCTTTGTCAGGCTTGCCCCTCTCCCCCTCCCCGCTCCCCCCTCCCCTCCAGGACTGAGTACTTCTCTGTTAGGAGTCCTGGACTTGCTTTTCTTAGGTTTAATGTGAGTTCCAGAAAGGAGCCTGATACAAAAGAAACCCTAGCTGTGGAAGGAAGTGACTTTCAGAATTGAGGCAGGAGGAATTTAAATTCTGAGTGTAGTGAGTGACCAGATTAAATATACCCTTCAGGTGTCAAGGTAAAGAGGTAAAACCCAGAAAGGCAGTGTGCTCTCCACATTCCTGTTGGGAGGCAAACATCACCATGTGTGGAAATTGTGGCTTAGGTCTGAGTGCTGGATCTGATGTTAGCACTCTGGCGTCGTCACTCACTGCCTTAGGCACTCTGAAATTTAGCTGCATCCCCTGAGAAACCTGTAAAATGAGCTACCCGTGTTCCTGGTAGCATTGCCATGAGCTGGATGAGAATAAAGCAGCCCTGAGGTTTGGGGATGTGGGTAGTGGATGTTCTGGCCTTACCTTCAGGCCGGTATCGGCCACAGCTTCAGACAGTGAGACTTCTGCATTTTGTCCATTTAGGACGTAGAGTCCAGTACTCACCCAGCACTCACCGTTGCCTGAGAAAAGCCATAGGAAAGGCTGAGTTCTCCCCACTGGAGCAGCACAGCCCCTTCCACAGGTGCAGGCCCTTTCCTGCATACCTCACTTAACTCATCCATGCTTCTTGCTCTCATCCCTTCTAAACTCTAAGACCCCAACCCCTCTTCCTGAAAGTAGTTGGTAGAGAATAGAGCTGCCTGCCTGGGCTTCAGCATCTGTTAACCCAACCTTCCCCCGGGTCCTGCAGAGCTCCCAGCACTCTCCTCTAGCTCCATACCTGGGTTGTTTCCATCGATGTCCACAGCAATGGAGTGTACTGAGGGGTCCAGGCTGGAGTGGCAGGTCCTGGTTCCCCAACCCTGCACCAGCTTGGAACAGTCAGTCCCAGAATGTACCAGCTCAGTGGCTAGGCAGAGCACTGTAGCCTCAAGGGAATCACTGGCCACTGGGTTTTTCCGGCTCACAGCTGGGAGGCCGGACAACTGCAGCATTTTCCTTATAAGTCGGTGCATGGACATGTACGCAGGGACCCCCTCAGCAGGGATCTGCAGGAAGGCGGCCCCATCACCTCGCAGTTTTGCCAGCCAGCTCTTTTCCAAGTTCCTATTCCCCTGGTTCAGGACAGCCTGGAATTCCGATAGGGCCTTGCGGAAGTGGTAGCTCCGCATCTGGGGGTTGGGGACAGGGAAACACCCTGGGTTGAGAGACTGAGGTAGGATGCTAAGGCCAAAGCAGTTGAGGATGATGTTACCAGGGAAACCAGCCAACGTGGAGTGGCCCGGGTTCTGGGAGGCCCACCACCAGGCCTGGCCCCCAATCAGCAAGCCCCCTCCCTCAGCCACAAACTCCTGTAGCTGCTTAGCCTGACTGTCACTGTAAGCCTTACAGCAGTAGACAGCCAAGCCACTTGTCAGATGGGGCTCCAGACTGCATTCCAGGCCATGCTCCGACAGTAGGGCACACAGGTTTTCTAGACTTGTGTTCACCCCAACTTTGCCTGTCTGGCCTCTGGACAGCCAGCGTACAGCATTGAGCAAAAAGGGCCTCATCTTGGGAGCACAGAGCATGCCCTCATGGGCAGCCAGGACCACCCGGCCCTGGCCATAGCGGGCAGCGGCCAGGAAGCAGCCGAGTGAGGCATCTAACCCCAGAGGGAAGGCCAGGGCCCCGTGCACCAGCAGCTGTGAGGGGAGTCCTCCTGTCTTGATGTCCAGCTCTGAGATCCCTTCCAGGAGCTGGTGCTGGTCCTGCCTGAGGTCCTCCCCACACCTGGAAAGTGACAAAGGGGTCACAGTCAGTCAATGAACCATTGAAATGAGTTCACTACATAGAGAAATCAATGTGTGGGCACAAAGTTCATGCCAAGCTCCTTATTCTTACTGATAACATTTAGGATTTTAGTATGTAACCACTTATTTTTTTTCACATCTAAGGCATATTTTTTCACCTCTTAACAATCGATGGCATATCATTATTTAATTGGCATATTTTGTTCTATCTCAGTGACTCATAAAATAATGGTGCCTCTTATAATCCATGTTGTCCTAGATTTGATGAAATACTGAAGAGTAAGGTAGTGACCTTATTTGAACATCTTAAAATCTACATTCTCCAAATGAACTCTTCCCATGTCAGTCAACTGAATGTGGACTAGTCTGGCTTGAATTTCCTATATTTTCAAATTTCGAAAATATGAGTGAATTAAACTAAAAGAGATGGTCTATTACTCCTGAGAAAGTAGTCCTACTTACACATATCTCAGAGCTAATTTTCTGCAAAGGCAGGCTGTAAAATTACCCTCACCTTGTGCTAGTTCTGATCCAGGAACACATTACAAGTATATTGTTTAACATTATACTTGAAGACTTATACAAATGCACAGTCTTTTTTTTTTTTAAATTCTCACTTAAATGTGATGATGTACTTACTACTTTTTATTGAGAAATGTTCAAAATGTAATGAATTCAAAAGAGGTTTTATATTCTAGGATTTTTCTTTTTTTAAAAAATACACACCCAATTTGTAGATACTCTAAATGCCAAACAACAGGAAACTGATTAAATAAGTTATGGTTAACCCTAGACAGCATACCATGTAGTAATTAAGATAATAATTAGATAGTGGAAAATGCTTAGGGAGAAAATTTTTTAATCAGATTAAAAGATACTGTGTACTAAATAAGCCAAATTTGCAAAACAAACAAACAAAACACCGAACACAAAACAAAGCAAAAACAAAAAACAAAACCAG
Source organism: Myotis brandtii (assembly GCF_000412655.1). Classification (NCBI taxonomy): domain Eukaryota; kingdom Metazoa; phylum Chordata; class Mammalia; order Chiroptera; family Vespertilionidae; genus Myotis; species Myotis brandtii. The sequence continues at coordinate 780,122 of NW_005356173.1, forward strand.
ATACAGAAACAAGATTTAAAGCACATTTATCAACATGTCTTCAGTAATCATCTTGACTATTGGGATTATAGGTGATTTGAACTATCTTTATAAAATTTTGTCTCATAATAAAAAAATTTAAATCAAATGTTTAAAAAATAGTTTATTCATTTGAGTAGCACAACATTATTGAAAAAAGTAGCTCTTGTACAGTTTCTCCTTAATTTCTTCTCAGCATGAAAATGAGGACTGTATCTTAGTTTTGGCATCTGACTTTCAAACTAACATGGCAAATGTCATACAGGTTCAGGCAGCAGTTTTTGTTTTTTTATAAAAATATGTTTTTATTGATTTGAGAGAGAGAGGAAGGGAGAGGGAGAGAGAAACACTGATGTGAGAGAGACATTGATTGGCTTCCTCCTGTACACACCCCGACTGGGACCAAACCTGCAACCTGGACAAGTTCCCTAACTGGGAATCAAACAGTGACCTTTCTGTGCATAGGACAATGCTCAACCAAGAGCTATAGTTTTACCTGTAGCTTTCTCTACTTATACAGATTCTAGACTTATTTTGGAAAGTAATGCCATTGAGCTATAAGACTTAGCTTGTATGATGCTTCTATGTCTCTGGATCTATTTTAGTTTATCAGTTTATGTTGTTCATTATATTCCACACTAGAGGCCCGGTGCACGAATTTGTGCATGGGTGGGGTCCGGCCAGCCCTGCCCCAATGGGGGCCCATCAGGGCCAGGCCAGCCAGGGGAAGGGGACAGTGGGAGGTTGGCCAGCCAGCCACCCCCATTGGGGTTGGGGGGGTGATCAAGGCCGGGGCCAGCTGCCCCCCACCCCCATCCCCGAAGTGCATGTCATAACGACGGGTCATTCCGGTCGCTTAGGGTTTTATATATAGATATAGATATAGATATAGATATAGATATAGATATAGATATAGATATAGATATAGATATATACAGATATATAGATATTTAGATATAGATATGAGTGAGATCATGTGATATTTCCAACCTCAGGGGGAAGGAGTGGGGGGAGTTGGGGGGAAGAGATCAACCAAAGGACTTGTATGCATGCATATAAGCATAACCCATGGACACAGTCAGTGGGGGGAGAGGGTGAGGGCATGTGCCGGGGTGTGGGGTGTGTGTGTGTGGGGGGGGGGCAATGGGGTCAAGTGGGAAGAGGTCAATGGGGGAAAAAGAATTCATATGTAATACTTTAAACAATAAAGAATTTTAAAAAGACACTATCTTCTCCCATTATATCTTATTAAGAAATGTATTGCCAATAAAATTTTAGTATTTGTTTTTAAAAGACTTAGCTTGTAGACTTGGCTTCCATTCTTAACTGTTATCCCAGAATCTTCTGAAAAGCACCTCCTAAAATTTCACCTAATGATAGAAAACCTTCAATATGGAGAGCCATCATTAATGAAATTGCTAACCTGAGGGTTCACACTCATGTGCTTATAAAAATGTCTAGCTGAGTGGGTGACTGATGGGCCCTGGTTCTGGTGGGCAGGGTAGGATCCTGCTTCCTTCCTTGACCCAACAGCTTGATGACCCTGTGAAAATTACTTCCCCTCTCAAAGTTGCCATTTGCTCATTGGTTTCTGGGCTTATTAAATAGTGATCATGATCTTTAGGGAATAATGGAGACACTGTGGCAAAGGGAATGGAAAGTTAATCCTCATTTCAATAGGGTCACTGGGAAAGACTCCCTGAAGGGACATATTACTCACCTGACCTGGAGTGGGATCTTGGGCACCTTCTTAGAGACTTTGAATGGGCCTCTGTCCCCATAGGTGTCGGTGAAGTACACTCCAGCCACACTGGTCACCAGGTTCCCAGGGAACCTGGATAGCACCTTGTCACAACCGTGCTGACTGGCCCAGTACCAGGCCTGGCCCCCAATGAGCAAGCCCCCACCACATTTCACAAACTGGACCAGCTCTGTAGTCAGGGTTTCATTGTAGGCATTGATGCAGTAAACCCCTGAGAGGTCTCCCAGTTCTGGCTGAACCTGTGCCTCAATCCCAGAACCCCGCAGGATGGTAACTAGTGGTTCCAGGGAGGTGTGCACTCCCACGGGAGCCCCAGGAGAGGGACGGAGCCAGTTCACTGCATTGAGAAGAAATGGAGCTAAGCCAGCATCCAGCAGGTAGCCCTCATGGGACACCACCACCAGGCGGCCTCGGCCATAGGAGGATGCAGCAATGAGGACCTGGCCCTTCTTATTCACCATCACTGGGAAGGCAGCCTCTCCAATGAGAAGCAGTTCACACGGGATGGGACCTTCAGGGACATCCCAGCTCGTCACTCCATTTAGAAGGGCCTCGAAAGCCACCATGGGAGTTGTTGCCATGATCACTCAGCTGCTGCAGAGAAAAGCAAAGACAGTGTGATCAGAACAGGTGAAGCAGTGAGTGAACACAAGAAGGAATGAATACATTCGGACGAGAACCATTTCTTGGGTCCCCACTATGTGCCAGCACTGGTGGTGCAGCAAGGAACAAATCAGACAAGGTCCCCACTTTTCTGAACCTAGTATTTTATAAGGGGAAGGACCATAAATAGGTCGACCAACAGATCAATAAAATGCAGCAATTAATAAGTGTTATGTTGAAAATAAAACATAATGATGTGTCGAATGACTGGAAAAGTGCTTTAGACTCGGTGACAGGAAGGCATTTATGAGAAAGTGACATTGAAGCTGAAACCCGACATGTTAGTTGAGACCTGACAGGGTGCTGCCAGAGAAGAGCAGTCCCACAAAGAGAAGTGACAGGGAGGCCGCAGAGAACCGGGCAGGGAGGAGCAGGACCTGAGTGGAGTGGGGAGGGGCTGATCCTGTGGGGCCTGGTAGATCAATGCAACTGGTGACTTAGTATTTCATTTCCCTGGACAAAAACGTTAGGTGACCTTTCAGAAACTGCATTTGTTCTGATACCTTCTTTGACTAAACGAGTTAGAAATGCCTCCCAATTTATCCTGTCTAACTAGGGAGTTCACCACCTCCATTTGGGTAGCATTCTGTAATTTCTGGAGCTCTTTTAAAATTTGCTGCTCCTAAAAGTAAGCTCATTATCCCCCTCAGAGCAGGTCCTCTTGAATAAATTAATTAAGTCTCAGTTTCCCCATTTGTAGAAAAAAAATCATACATCTCTTAGAGGATTGTTTTTGAAGATTAAGAGAATGCATGTAAAAACGCCTTTTCCCGGGCTGGGTCCACAGTGGGCACTGAGAAAATGTTTCTGTCCCTTTGCTTCCCTTTGGATCTTCCCCAAGTGACAAGGATCCTGCAGTAGATGCTTAGGTGCTGGTGCCATGTCCCCTCCGCCCACTTCTAATTTCAGTGGATGCTTGAGATGCATCCTAGAGTCCTCAAAGGGTCCTCGGAAGAACTGAGTTCTGGCTGCCCACAGTGGAAAACAGCTCCGCGACATGCCTCATCCTTCACTGCCTTTCCCACCTTCCTTGTCTCCTCCTCCCCATGTACTCACTCTGGGTTCTGAGCTCACTTCCCAAATAAACTACCTGTACTCAAATTCTTCTGCCAAGCTTTGCTCTGGGGAAGCATCTAAACTAAGACAGATATCAAAGCTCTCTGCTGCATTTGCCGCCTTCCTCCCTTCTGTTTCCACCTCATTCCTTCATCTTCCTTCACATCATTCCCTTTAGTTTACATTCATATATATCTAGACGGGACCAAGTTAGTTTCTTCCCAGGATGTGTTCTTATCTACATCTTTCTCAAGTCATCCTACAGACATCTCTCCCTAATAAGAGCCCTCCACTTTCATCCACTGTCCATATGGCAAAAGTTGAGTGCCTCACTCTGGGTTTTCAGGTCTCCAGGGCCTGGACTTTCCCTTTTTTCCTGCACTTCCCTTTCCTGCTATGTTGGTTCTCCACGAGATCTCTAGTTGGCTTGACTTATACTTCCTGTAAAATTCCAGGGTGGTTTTTTGTTGCTGTTGCTGTTAGTTCTCACCGAAGGATATTTTTTCCATTGATTTTTAGGAAGGAAGGGAGAGGGAGAAGGAGAGAGAGAGAAACATCAATGTGAGACACATTGATTGGGTACCTCCTGCACATGCCCCTGCAACTGAGTTATGTGCCCTTGACTGGGAATCCATGACCCTTCTGTGTGTGGGCGGAGGCTCTAACCATTGAACACACAGGCCAGGGCTTTTTTTTTTTTTTTTTTTAAATCTACCATCTCTTTCTCAGTATTGCTCCTAGGACAATAAATTCACAAAGACAGACATCTCCTGCCTGGAGTGTGTGGGTGCGTGATCCCAGCTTTTGGGTTCAGGAGTGGGAAAGGCAGGAAAGAGTTCTGGTACCTGAGGTCAACATTCTGTTCATTACCTCTGAGATGACAAGGGAAGTCTTTCATTAATCTGGACAGCCCTCGTTTTACAGGAAAAACAAACACAAAACACAGGAGATGAGTAATATACACTTGGGACGCTGACCCCCAACTCTAGACCAAAGTGCGAACGCACATACACCCATGTTTGTCAAATTCTTGACTCACAAGTTCAAAGGGGCGAGAGAAAAGTGTTTTGAGACAAATAGTGAATACCATCCGACCGGCGAAACAAAACGAAATAAAAACCTGGCGGGAAGAAGAGACAGACACCCTGATAGAAGGAAAGTTACGCGCATGTGCCTGCCACCCGGGGGTCGCAGTGTGTAGGGTGCTTGGGCACCCAGCCGGAGCTCGGATTGAAAACTCAGGCGCGAAGGAGGAGAGATAAACCAAAGAACTTATGTACTTATATGCGCAGCCCACGGACACGGGCAGTAGGGTAGTGAAAACCTGGAGTGGATGGGTAGGGGCAGAGAGGAGAAGGGGAAAAGGGAGGGGGATGGGAGATATCTGTAGTACTATCAACAATAAAAAATATATTTAAAAAAAGAAAAAGAAAAAGGAAGAAAACTCACGCTTAAGTCTTCCGGGTCGCGGCGCTGGCTCCGGTGCAGGGACTAATGCAGGCGGTCTTGGCTGGTGGCCGGTGGGGCGGGACTAGGTGAGACTGGCGGACACGCCCTGGAGCCAACCTCCCTCTGTCACTCCCCGGCCGCTGCACGTGGGGCGACCCAGCGGCAGGGGGGCGTCTGCAGAGTGAGCGGGGGTCCCTCCGGAAGATGGGGTCCCTCGGCCTGGCCTGTGGGAATCGGACCAAAACGGGCTTTCCCACATCCCCTGAGTGGTCCCGGAGTGCGAGAGGGCACTCTGCAAAGTTGCAACGCAAGTATGCAATAAACCAGATTCTGGGCGGACAGTGTCCCAGCAACAACTTAACACTGCAGAAGGTGGAATCGCGTGGCCCTGAGGAACCGGGCTCTGTCCTCTCTGGTCCGCCCTCTCTGGTTCCGGGGTGTGTCACCCATGAAGTCACTGCTGGGCAGCTCCTGCGTTGAGGGTCTGCCCCCTGGTGGTCAGCAGCTGCCATGCAACCTGTGCTGGGGTCATTCGCAGAGATCCAGGGAATTCAGCAGAGAGAACTGGGCCTGGGATTATACACAGAAATCATGCCTAGTGATATTGCTGCTGGGAAGGAACTGTGCCAGTTCCACACACATAAGTCCCTGCTTGGCTGCAGAAATTACCGCTAAAGCTATCGAGTAGCTGCTGCTTGTATTTCACCTAAGGGGTGGGAAGGTGAAAATCACTGTGGGAGAGTAGTACTAGGAGATTCGCGCAAATCTGATTTTACACAGCTTTGCATAACAGATACACCATTTTTAATTCAGTGAAGCTTTATTTTGCTTTGATTTTAGGGGGAGAGAGAGGATACAGGAAGGGTAAGTGTTATGACTGGAGGATGATTATGGAGAAGGGGATTTTAGACCTCTTATTTTCTAAAACTCCCATTGGGGCTACCTTTGGTTTTACAAGTAAATTATCACTCTGTTTTTAAAGTTATCAGATGTACCTATTTTTTAGGAAAAGGTTTATGACTGTCTCTTCATAAGCATCATTTAAAAGCAGCAGCAGTTACTCCCACAAACATGTAGTGGACTCTTTAGTCATATTCTCTTCTGTCTGGGGGCTTGTCAAGACCAGTCTCTTCACCACACCTGTAGGTCATGCTCTTTATAAAACAGATAGCACCTCCTCCAGGAAATTGCTGTCCAGTTCCCTCTCCTTTTTGTGTTTTCATTTTTGTGATTTCTTTCCTAGACTAAAGTATAGATTGGTTAAACTCCCTTCCTTGCATCCCTGTGCAGAAGACACCATTTCTTCCCCATGGTTCACCCACTCCTTTGTCAAGAATGAGGCTCAAACCTCAGCTATGCAGCCTCTGCTTCTACCACTTTATTCCTTCCAAGGTCACCAAGGGACTCCTTTCCACACTCCATCCTTACCGCTTGCCTCCAATGCACACTTTGCAGTGGTTACTGATTCATTGTCAGTCTTTTCTCTTAAATTGACATAATGCTATATTATTACTATACTTCTCTTTGGAACTGTACCAAACCATACTTTCAGTATTTTAAAATAGTTATTTTTTCTTTGAGAGTTGGAGCAACCAGGAATGAAGTGCTGATTCTTATTTTAATACATCTTGAACTGCTTCTTGTGATGGACCAAACTGTATTCATCTCTTCCCCCAAATTTATATTTTGAAGTCCCAGTCCTCAGTACCTCGGCCTGGCCTTGGAATGTAACTGTATTTGGAGAGAAGATCTTTAAAGATGTGATTAAATTAAAATGAGGCCGATGAGGTGGGGCTCTAATCCAATATGGCTGATGTCCCAATAATAAGATGAACACTGCAGTTAGTGTTCATTCTAAAGTTCAAATCTGGTTATGGAAGTTCCTGCATACTTCTGGCTTCCCCCCTGCCTTGGGCTATTGACTTAGATATCCAGCCTCCACATGGATTGACCTTTGCTCAGTTCTTCATCCTGATTTGACACTGTGGTTTCTCTTTTCTCCCAGGACTCTACCCGTTCCTAAAGTGAAATTTCCTTCTCCTAGAAAATGACTTTTTTCTTATCTTAGCTCCGTCACCACTTCCCTAGAAAAGACTTTCCTAACCTGCAAACTATACCAAAGCCTCTTCCTGACTACACAAATACCTCTCTTCTTAGTTCTCATCTAGGATGTAATTTTATATTTAGTTGTATAGTCCTCTGGTTACTGTTGGCCTCTCTTATAGGATCTCATGCTATGAGTATAGTTTACCTCCGTTTGCCCACCATTGGGTCCTCGTTGCCTGGTTTCATTTCTGGCATGTTGGAGACTCTAGTTTCTTAACAAATATATAAATGTATATTGAATAAATGAATAAGTAATAGTGAATGTTCAAGAAATTTCTATTCTATTAGTGAGTAATTAACTGAGTATTAGAAGGACTAATGGGAACCTGTTTGCCACAGGACCAAATGCAATCAGGTTTCAGAAAGAAAGAGCAAGGAGAAACCCACACAAGGGAGACAGTTTGGATAAAACCTATCAGGATTTTGAATACTCAGGATGGAAGCCCAATGTGAGGTGAGGTTAGTTGAGTTCTTAGGTCTCATATCAGGAAACAGTTGACCTTCAGGAAGCCAAATGAGAGATGGATACAGGGGGAGTGGGTCAGAAGTGTGACATGTCAAACGCTGAGCTCAGGATTTCTTCTGTGTGTTTGTGCTCTTAGCTTTTAACCAGTCTCTCATGGAATAGAACCATGACTTCTTGGTTCATAGGTTGATGCTCAACTGCTGAGCCATGCTGCCTGGGCCCACTCTTGTAAAGACTCCTGAGCATATCTTGGTGTTGATCTAATAGAAGAAAGAGCTTTGAGCAAAGGTGAAGCAAGCCCACCATCAACAAGGTACTTGCCCTTTGGGATCAGGAGTTGGCAAAAAAATGGAAACAAAACAACATAGGATTCAGAATAAAGGCCTGTTTAACACCTGGAAATAAAAGATGGCGACTAGCATGGGTTCTGACTAAAGGGTCATTGCTCATGTGGAGGTGCAGATCCCAGACTTTTCATCCCACTGAAGGGAAAATAGAAACTACTCCATGAAAGTCAGCCTATTCTCATTGAGCACATATTCTGGGAGGCATTTTGGGAGATGGCGAGGATCCTATGGTCAATAAGTCTAGAGGAGAGCAGGCATGAAAAACAGCCATATCAGATCAATTTCTATAGATGTCAAAATTGGTTGCAAATTAAGTATGAGGGAACAGAAAGGGAGAAGCAATTGTTTCTAATTCAGCTTTCAGGGGAGAACTTACAGAGAAGGCAGCACTAAAACTTGGCTTTGAAAAAATCTATATGACCTTTGTGGGCAGAGAGAGCATTGCAGTATAAGACTGCATCACAGGCACAGAGTGGAGATGTGAAAGTGAAAGGCTTGATTTGAGAAAGACCAATTGTTCATGGTGACTGACACTTGTTAACAGGACTCACGTAGTGCTAGCTCTGAAGAGACCCTGGGCCAGGTGTTGAGGTTGTATGAAGGAATCTGGATTGTGGTCTACAGTCTGGAGAAAGGTGCTTACGAGATGCCATGTAGGAAACACTGAGGCCACCTCCTCAACTCTGTTCCCTACTCCACCCTTATTGTCCTTTCTAACCAAACCCCAACTCTGTTCAGATAACCCATCTCTTCCTTACAGCATGCAGGGGAAAGTGAAGCCATTTCCAGTTCCAAGGCTAGATATGAATGGGCTTAAGCCAGGCATGCTAATGCATATCCTTTGCACTGCAATGCCTGCTCTTTCTGGGTTATAATCAATAAATATACATAAGCAATATGATACTTAATTGTCCAGCATATGCAAGAGGCATACACAAATCAGAATTGTTATTGTAAATCAGTCCATTTTTGTCAATTAGAAGAAAATCCCTTCAGGAATTCTCACTAAGCCAAATGCAGGGATTACTTCATAGATATGCTTTCCAATATGGGCCAACATGAAGAATTACTGGCTGTCTTCTTCAATTATTTTTAGTTATATGTTAAAGTTATGTGACCCATATATTCTTTCCTCAAAGGCCCCCAAGAATCTGGAAAGGATTAACCAGACTCTAATTTAGGAACAGAGATGGATGAGTCCATCTGTGTGCATTTACTGGCATGAGTCACTGGGGAGGTTGACTAAGTCACTATTTAAGATGATCCAGAACAGGTGTCTACAACTGTTTTAAGCATAAGTACTGTGGTGGCCATGAAAATGGCCTGCTCAGGTCTCCAACTTTGGGGATTGACAGACAGTCCCAGCTGGTGGCTCTGGAATCCTGGGCACCAAGGCCAAGGATGATAACCTTTATTCAAATTATAGCATGGTCCATCTCTAAGGGCAAGTGATTAAGTGTGGTGGGGGTACTAAGGTAGGCCCATTCCAGGGAGACATGGGACTCTTCTGATGGGTGACTTTGGCTCAAGGACTCCCCCTTGGCCTTGACCAAACTTTCTGAGTCCTGCACTGCAGTGTAAGCATTTCCTTCCTTTGCTCTCTCCCATATCACATAGCACAGTCTGATGGCTCTCCTAGCATATTTGATCTCATCTTGGCTTCTGACTCCCGGAGGACCAGGCTAACACAAGTACTGCTAAAATTATATCTCCCAAATTAAAACACTCAAGTGTATTTATTAAAATAGTCTTGTAGGAAGAATAAAGAGCAAAGACATTAATTTGAAAATGTTTATGAAAGACTTAGCCACTACATTTCCATTCTCTAATATGTGTATGATAACCTTTATTCAAATTATAGCATGGTCCATCTCTAAGGGCAAGCTCCTGTCTGCCTATTTAAAGCAATGAAGCTGAAGTTTGCTGCTTCTCTTGACAGGTGGGCAGCCCTAATTCAGAGTTATAAAAATTTTCATTATCCTTTGGTGTATTTGTGAAATTAACCTGGGCCTGTATTTTCTTTTGGGGTCATAAGTATATGAAACATATATTCTAGGAGCCAATAATATTCCAATCACAGAGGATGTCCCAGAACCTATCACTGCCACTCCAGAGATAGCCATGCTAAAACTCTCTTCCTCCAGTAAGGAATAAGGGAGTGGTTTTCTTATATTTCTAAACTCCTCCCATCACCAGATTAAACATGAAGTTTAGTTTTGCACTGAAAATTTCAGTCGTCTGAAAGCCAGAGACTTAACCCAAGGCTGAGAGTGGATGTTTTTCCTCTGGCTCTGAAATATCAGACTCACTGGGTAGGCATACAACAGCTCCAATTTCCTATAATTGCACCTACACCAGTGTGGTTTATATGTCTTCACATACAATTCTATAAGGGTTGTAGGTATCAAGATGCTAAAATGTTAGTGTGTGGGGATTGTGAGTCATGGAAGATCAAATATCTCTATGACAAAATTCCTACAGAGAAAGAATGTGTGAAAGTTCCTAATTTTATGGCCTAAACATTATTTTTTCCCCTGAAAATGTAAACAATTCTTTCCAAATTCATTTATTCTAAAGGCCCTGTGACATTAAGGTCTTCCTTTCAAGGCTTTCCATTATCATCCAGAATTGTGATCCAAAGTTTTTAAATTTTAACTGAGGTTACATGAACATCAGTCATCTTGGGGAGGGAGGAGAGTAGGGAGGATATGAAATGAAAAGCCAAGAATAACTAAGTCTAAGTTTCCCACTACTTTACACATCAAAATGTAAGACTAAAACTTTCATTGCTATTCAAATTTATTCAATTGTTTCCAGATCAATTTTCCCCATATGAATTTGGTTCCAAATTCCACTTGTTACTAAATCCATCAGGCCATTGACAGGGGCCCAGAACTAAGTATATAAAAAATATAGAGTCATGTCTCCATTCAATATCTTTGGCAGAGGCCATAGTAACCATTGAGATGAGCCCCTCTTTCTCCTTAGCCATAGAGAAATTTCATAGAGAAGCTGCAGAATATACTGTGAAGTGTGACTTGACTTGGTAGTTTGAGGACAGATACTCAACAGTTGTGTTTCTTTGAGGTCAACAGCTCCTATCATGATGTTAAGGTCAGAAATCTGTGATCAAGACTTACATCTGAGAAAGTAGCTATATGTCAAGTATAATTTTACCTTTCTTTGTCTGCATGGCTTGTTCCATCATTTCTTTCAAGAATTTGCTCAATTTGTCACATTTGTCACATTTATCAGAGAGGCTTTCTTGGACCTCACTACATAAAACAGGAAACATATCCATTTTGCAGTCTCCTATCCCACCCTTACTTAGTTTTATATCCCTTCAGTACTTATCATACCTGATATGTTTATTTGTTCATGTTTATGCTCAAACTGGAACCTAAGCACTATGAGGGACCAGGCTAACACAAGTTATGAGGGCAGGAGCTCTATTATGTTTATCTCGTATGCCAAGACCCTATAACAGTAACTGGAATTATTGTTGGTGTTTAATAAATGTTTATTGAGTGAATTTTTAGGTGACCACACAGATAGCAAAAACAAAAGGAGAAACTATGTGAAAAACAAAACAAAAAATTAGCTGGAGTTGCTTCTCCCATAGCAAAAACAAAAGGAGAAACTATGTGAAAAACAAAACAAAAAATTAGCTGGAGTTGCTTCTCCCATAGCAAAAACAAAAGGAGAAACTATGTGAAAAACAAAACAAAAAATTAGCTGGAGTTGCTTCTCCCATAGCAAAAACAAAAGGAGAAACTATGTGAAAAACAAAACAAAAAAATAGCTGGAGTTGCTTCTCCCATCTCTGTCTATCTTGATGGAGGGTGAGGAAGGAGTTTAAGGTCTTTTTCCAGATCTTTTAGCTCCTGTTTAAAGCACAGACACTTCACAGAAAACAGGAATAGGCATAGATATAGGCTGCTTTATATACTTAGGTCTTGGACTACAGGTTGTGTTGAAGGGGGAGGGTCTTCTCTCAATATCTGTGGGGCCTCTGGACTTGTTTTTATATTGAACATTTGATCATTTTGCCTTCCCCACTCCCAACCTTTCAGCATAATTTTGGCAATCTGTGAAAATGAATTTTATGTCAAAATTTAGGTAGTTTATGTGCAGAAATTTTTAGTACATATGTATACACATTTTTAAAATAATTATATGGGTTCCTATATAATACAGATGAACAACAGTAACTTTTTAATGGCCCTCAGGTGCACATATTTGTATTAACATAACACTTGGCTCCTGTTATCAGTTGTCAATGCATGGCTCATTTTAATTTACTCATTCATTTATTCTATTTATTTCTCATATATAATAAACAACTATGAAATCTACCACCTGACATGAGACTAGGACATTGGTAATAACTTAAACTGCCCAAGCTTTCCTATGAAAGAAATGCTTCTTCTTTATAGCATTTAAATGCACAAGAATCCAAATGCATAAGTAGCATTTCTATAGCTCTCTTGAATTAGATATGTAATTGTTTGTGTGTACATGTAGTTAGATTTATGAAAAGTTGAGGCTCACCTTCACCCTTCTCTATCACACTTGGAAGACTGACTCCAATGATATGGGTCAAAGAAAGAAATCGGTTTCAAGGTGGAAGTCAAATAGGGTCCAAAAGCTTTAAAGGAGTAAAGAACATAGGCATGAAGTGAAAGAAGGATGTCAACAAAAATAGTCAACATCTAAAGTCATATCTGGTTAGCTATTGACCTGTTAAATACATATATTAGGTGAGGTTGTGACCCCTGGTAGGGACATTGCTTTAAAGATGAAATATATCAGAGATTAATCTTACGAGGAATTCTAATAAATGCAATTGTTGAAGATTGGCTGTAGGGTTAATACTCATTAGAGAGCTCTAGTTGGCCTTGGGAGTTAGACAATAGAAGACAGTAAACTAATGGAGAAGAAACAGCCAAGGAATAGCAAGACACAAGAAACTTGGGAGCCTGAAGATTTCCACTAGATAGTTGACTGTTTCTCCCAAATACAGGGGGAAAATAGCTGAAAATAGATTACGTTCAGGCAAAGAACAAACCAAGGAGACTGACAGATGGATAGAAATCTCTGACACCAGTTGATCTCATATGAGATTAAAACTTAATAAAACTGTCCAATGAATCAGAGTGCAGGATAGCCTACAGCTCCATATGGTATTGAAATGGTATTGGAATAGGCACAAATATTATGTGCCTTCTTGGGAAAGAACACTAGTTGGCAATCTTCACACAATACTCTATTGTGCATTCATTCACTCAACAAATACTGAAAACCTGCTAGACAGTAAACTTAATCACCAGACTCACGGTGATACAGGGGCAGGTTTTGTTTTCATGGAACACCTGAAGAAACAAGGTGAAGTATGTTAGAATAGTTGAAGGATATTAAGTGTGGCTACAACTAGATAGTAATGGGGAGCTTTGATGAGCCAGGACACATGAAGGAATCAACACACCTGAGGGACTTATAAGCCATGTTAAGGGTTTTGGTTGGACTATAGCTTAGTCGATATGAAGCCACTGAAGGATTTTTATTTGACTTTATTAACAAATTTCCAAAGTAATACATGCACAAGGTAAAAAATTAAATGGTACAGAGGACTTGAAATGAAAAACACAGTACCCCACTCCACCCTTTTTAACCCTAGTCCCGTTCCCTAGAGGCAATGCATTTAACAATTTTTATTTTTAGATATTCTAACTTCCTAACATTAAATAATGTTTGAACAATAATTTCTTGGTTTATTAACTTTAGACAACCTTTAATAATACACCATTACAAAAGATAAGGATTTAACTTACACTATCCCCACTTTTCCTTTGCTTATCTTTTCCCAAATTTTTGATAGTTATTATTTTAATGCTTCTAAATTTATAGCTTTGAACAACATACCAATCCTCCAGTTCTTGTTCCATTAACTGTAGATTCTTTTTCCATCCCCACTTTAAATATATGAGTAGCCCTACTCTTCCTTCCACCTCTTTTCCCACAGCCAATTTTCAACCTCTTTCTGCTCTCTTTAACTTGTCAGGGTTAATTTCAATTTCATTTCTGAATAAAAAATTAAGTCTTTCATGTTTTACCTATAGGCTGATCAGAACACTAAGTACCAATAAATAGCATTTATATTATTTTGGCTATATAAATACTGTTTACTGAGAGCCACATAGAAGCTAGGACATTTTCTTCCATACACATCCAATGTCATGCCTGTGCCATTTGAAAGGAAATAGACTTACCGCCAATGTCAAATCGAGTCTCTTCTTATATTCCATGAGTATTTTTATTGTTGTTGTTTCAGAAATGGGCTTAAATTTCTTGACATATTTTTGTTTTGTTTTCTTTTTGGTTGACTAAAGAATGTATGTACTCAATACTCTCAAACATTGTAGCTTCTCAGTGATACTATCCTTGGCACAAAATGAATATTCTTCCCAGAGAGCCTGAGACTGTGTACTCTCATCTGAACTGGGTCTGTGTGCTGATAACTAACTGTCACTCTAGAGTGAGACATCCTGTTGGATAACAGTCACTCTAAATCAGGGGTGGGGAACATCCAGCCCTTGGCCCGAGAAATCATTTGGTCTTGCCCTGCCAAGGCATTAGGGATGAGTTAATTAAATGTTTGACCAAATATAGCAAGCTAATTTTTAGGTTGATAATTTTGTATGGCCTAAAAATGATGTTATACATATCCAAATGGCCCTTGGCAGAAAAATGGTTCTCTACCCCTACTCCAGAGTGAGACATCCTGTTGGATAACTGTCACTCTAGAGTGATACATCCTGCCTGGGTGAGGTCCATTGTTTCCTAGATTCTGTTTCTTCTTTCTTGGTTCTCATCCTCATTTTGCTGGAGAACTTCCTCAAGGTATTTCTTCAATAAGGGTGCAGAGAAGGTAGACTTGCTGAAAACTTGCATGTCAGAAAATATATTTTGACTTGACTCAACAGCTTGGCTTGCTATGGAATTCTGGGTACATAACTTTTCATAAGATATGTGAAGACATTGTTCCATTGGTTTCTAGCTTTTAGTGTTGCTGACGAAAAATCTGCTGCCCAGTCTATTTCTCATTCCTTTTTGGCTAAGCTAATTATGATGACCCAATTTTATTTTCTCTCTGGGCAGTTTTAATATCTTCCCTCTATCCTTAATATTCCAAAATTTCACATAATTGTGTCTCGATGTAGGTTTTATTGGAGCCCCCTGAATCTGGAGACTTAGTTCTTTCTGTTCTTCAATTATTTTTTTTCTTTGCCTATATTTTCTGTTTTCTCTTTAAAAAACACTAATGGTTAGATATTGTCTAGATCTTTCCTTTCTTCATAGTTTCTGCTATTTATTTTTGATCTATATCTACGGAGATTCCATCAACTTTATTTCTAGCTTGTCTACGGGTTATTTTTAACACTATTTCACTTTTAAAGGGCTCTCCTTATTCTCAGAGTTTTTCCTTTCTCTGTAGCATCCTGTTTTCATCTTACAAATATACCTCAGATCTTTCTGAAGATATAACTAGATTTTAAAGTTACTTTTTCCATTTTGATTTTGTTTCCTCCAGAATTGGGTGCAGTTTTCCAATCTCCTAATTTTAGTTGGTAATTTTTTCTTACATACGTCTCCCTTGGCCCTCCCTCCCACCCCCCCACCCCACCACCACCCCCAATGCTCAGTGTCTGGTAATTCCTAGCTGACCAGTTGTATTTAAGCATCAATATAACTGTTGACTTTTATAGGAGTTGATATGGGTTTCCTCTGTCATTGTATGGTTTGGTCTGTTTTTCTAGTAAGCTTCTTCTATGACTGGAAACACTTGGTTACTTGAGTAGGGGGGGTTTCAAGTGTCAGTAAAGAATTAGCTGATAGGCTAAGGGATCACTTATTTACACAAAAAGAAATTTCATTCTGAAGCACCAACTCCTACCTCTCTCGGGCAATTTATTCAATTTCTTTATATAAACAACAACAACAACAACAACAATAGCAACAACAGAGTTCTCACTGGTACCAATAGTTGACTGCCTGTATTCTATGCACAAGGGATAGGGTAGAATGCGATGGGGTTCAATTTTACAACTGGTATAATTCTTTAGTAGATAGACTTTTTAGGTGCCCAAGCCTCTCTGTGGTTATGTTATTCAGATCAGCTTATATTCTCTCTGAAAGGTACCTTCACTCTTTCATTCTTTTTTCATACTTCATCCACTTTCTGTCCAGAAATGTGTTGAGTTCTTCATTCATAACCAAATGCCTTCCAGTTTTCTTTTACTTCAATTTCAGTGGGGCCTGTAGAGAGAGGAGAGGTAAATTTGTATGTCCAGTTCATCATCTTAAATTCAAAGTAGCACTGGAAGCTTTTAAGTAAGGAAGTGGTATGGATAGTTTTACATTTTTAAGACATCCCCAGGTCTGTACTGATGAAAATGGATTAAAGAGGGCAAGAATAGATATAAGTATTATTCTAAATAACTGAGGATCTAATTTCCTTTCTGAGAACATGCAATGTCTGGAACTTTGGGGAGTCAGGCACTTCATCAAAATAACCCATTATTCAAAATCCAATAAGCTAGTAGATGCTTTCATGGTGCCCTAGAGGGAAGGACTGAAACCTGAATAACCTGAAACCTAAAAAGAGTTGGATGACACTAAAGGGATCATCCCATCTCTGTCTATTGGGAAACACTTCAGGAGCCTACCTCAGATTCTTCCTTTGAACTGGAATTTGGGATAAACAAAGGTATTTTTTGTTCTGATAAAATTAGATGAGGAGCAAGTACAAGCAGCCAAAGTGCTGGCAAGTAGGGACATAAAGATATCTCTATTTGCTGGTTGGTTTCTTCATTTACTCATTTATTTTGTTATTTAAAGCACTGTAGTTACTAACACCCACTGTAATCAGAATGCCCAGGTTCAAATCCCAGCTCTATCACTTGTTGGCAGTGTAGCCTTAGGCACTTCAATTGCCCTCCATAAAATTCAGTTTGCTCATTCCTAAAAAAGGAGCAGTAAATTTCCATCTTATAAGATCACTGTGAGGATTTAATGAAACTATATATATAAAGGAACCAGTCCAATAACTGGCATGTACTTGACATCCCACTAATCGATAGCAATTATTATTTTTTTTTTTTGTAATCCTCACCTGAGGATATTTCTTCCATTGACTTTTTGTAGAGAGAGAGTGGGGGGAAAGGAGACACAGAGAGGGAGAGAGAGGAAGAGAGAGAGAGACAGGAACATTGATGTGAGAGAGACACATCGATTGATTGTCTCCTGTGTGTGTCCCAACTGGGGCCAGGAATCGAGCCTGCAACTGAGGTACGTGCCCTTGACCAGGAATTGAATATTTGACCCATTGGTCTGCAGACCAATGCTCTAACCACTGAACAAACTGGCCAGGGGTTGATAGCAATTATTTTAAAGGTTGAATGGACATTCAACATCTATGTTTAAAGCACCCAGATGAAAGATATTCATGAAATAAGGGAAAATACTTCTATGATTGAGAAATGACATAATAAAAAATCCAGCCTTAGCCAGTTTGGCTCAGTGGATAGGGCGTTGGCCTGTGGACTGAAGGGTCCCTGGTTCAATTCCGGTCAAGGGCACAAGCCTGGGTTGCAGCTCAATCCTCAGTAGGGGGCGTGCAGGAGGCAGCCGATCAATGATTCTCATCATTGATGTTTTTCTCTCTCCCTCTCCCTCTCCCTTCCCCTCTGAAATCAATAAAAATATATTTTAAAAAATCCAAAGAAAAACATCCAGGTCAAATCTTATTATTTATGTACCCACTCAGTTTTCAGTAAAGCAAATAAAACGGTGTATTACAATAACTACATAAAAAGAAGTGAGCTAAAAGAAAACTGGCTGGATGTATACAACAGTAATCCTACATCCTCGACTCTAGTTGAAACTACAAAGAAATGGGAGTTTCTGAATATGATTAGAACATTTAAGAAAATCTTTTAATCAAGTGAAATTTGAGTTGGTTATATCTAGTTCTCTTATTCCAAAGTAAATATTTCTATATTGTGTGAACTTTATCTGCCCAACTAGTAAGTAACTCTTGACAATGATAGAAATCTGTGTCACTATGGAAATATAAACACCAACACTGAGCCAGTTGCCCATTGTTTGCTAAAGACAAGCATCCTCCTGGAATTTTCCTGAGTTTTCAAGTGACATCCACTCTTTATTTAATCAAAGATGGAATTCTACCTGAACAATGGAACTGAGTAAAGAGCCCAAAACCCTAAGTAGCTTGTAAAACCCTGTGAATTTAGAGCCCGCCCTTTAGATCATAAAGCAACTACCAGACTCCTTTCAGAGGTTGGTGTAGGAAGTGTAGGAGGGCATAGGATTAATTACACTGCTTTTGTAAAAGCCATCTAAAAGTGAAGTCTAGTTCTCCAATGATAGTGAGTTAATTAGATAATAATAATAATGGCAGTTGACATTTTCTTTGTACCTACTAATGGCCAGCTAACTATTCTAATCACTTTTAGAGGCACTAAAATTTAATCCTCAAAATAATCCTATGAAATCAATCCCATTTTAGAGATGAGGAAATTGAGTGACAGAGAAATCAAAAAACTTGCCCAGAGTTATCCAACTAACAGGTGAAAGAACCAGGATTTGGAGGCAAGGGAGTCAACTGTGAGAGTTGATGATCTTAACCTCTAGGCTATGGGAAGTAGTCAGCTCACTACTCTGTTTCACAATAAAGCAATCCCTTGGACAGCATGCACTGTATTCACAAACCTCTTCAGAATTACTGAGTCTCTATGACAACCCGTGGGGTAGGAATTTTTATCCTCATCGTATACACAAAGAAATAAGAATACCAAAATAAAACAACTTTCCTAAGAGCTAACCCTAGCTATGGGTTCTATTTCACCAGATTACTTTTCAAGCTCTTTGAAAACTACCCAATACACAAAATATATGAGTCCTCAGGGAGCTATGAAAATCATGATAAATTTGTATTTCAGTTGGGTTCTATGGTCAGGGTTTTTGGAATAACTCATTTAAAATAAAATCCAGTGAGTCCTCAGGATGTCAGGATGAGAACTACTCTCTGTGGGCTATGGGCCATGATGGTGAACCTTCAAGGGCTAGCATAGAAAGCTCTCAGAACTGGCCCAATTAGGGTTAGGAGTGAATCTGATAGCAGAGAGCTGAGGAACAAGACTCATAAACAGAAGGCCTTGCCCCTGAGAAATTCTGATTCCACTTTCTTACTGTGTTTTTAACCCACTTTCGAGAGACAGAACTAGGGCAGTGAGCCCAGAGGACAAGGCTAGAGCCCTAAGAGACAGAGGCTGAGGAGTGAATCCTTGTCTCTGTCTACCTCCCCACACCTCTCTATCTGCCACCTTGCTGGGCACTCCTTACATCTGTGTGAGGAGGTACAATTTCATAATATTTTCCTTCCATTCAGGCAGATAGGCCAGGCTGGTAGCCACTTCCTTCTGGATTGGCCAGGCCCAGGCCTCAAAGAAGGGAGCCAGATTCTTCTGCACTTGGTGGGAGAACATCTTCACCCACAGATTCATCTTGTCAACATTGTCGGTGGGCAAGTTGGTCTGGTTACGATACTCAGTGAAGAGACGGATGAAGGGCTCCCAACCAAAGGCTTCCTGGAGCTGAAAAGAGAAGGATGAGGCAGGATGAGACAGGTAGTCTACAACAAGAAGACCTAAAAAAAACACTCTAATAAATGAATTTACTGCATTGAACCCCTTCAACACTAATTGCATGGCTATGACGGACCCTCTTTCCTGTTTTACCTGCTGGCCTCATGCCCTAACTCTCTCATATTTGAATCTTAAGAAGGGCCTCTCACCCAGCCGGTGTGGCTCAGTGGTTGAGTGTCGACCCAAGCACCAGAAGGTGGTCGGTTCGATGCCTGATCAGGGCACATGCCCTGGTTGCAGGCTTGATCCCCAGTAGGGGGCATACAGGAAGTAAATAATACGTTTCTCTCTCTCTCTCCCTTCCTCTCTCTGAAATCAATTTTTAAAAAAGGGGCCTCTCAGCTAGCACAGTGCTCAGCACAAAGCAGACACTCAATAAATGATTGTGTGTTGTGCTTGTGGGGCTGAGGCAGTTAAATCTATCATTATTCATATATCTCACTAGATTATGTAATATTCACTAGGGTATTACACAAAGCTTTAAAATGGGCTGGCATGAAAAAAAAATCCTTATATCTTTCATAGTTGCAAAGTTAAACCCAATATTTGGGGAACTCCTATCCTGACATAATCCTCATTAATCATAGGTCTTTGTTAATTTACAAGGCAACTAAAATGGCCTGGGGGCGGGGGAGTGAGTCTGGTAGAAGCAGAATACTATATATATTCTAGGTAGCTAGAGTTAAGAGTTATCATTTCAGAAAGGCACCCATCCTGAGACCATTGGAAACAGCCCATGTTAGGCTGGATTATAGAGCTTTAGCATGAAAAGAGACGTTAGCAGTTCCCTAGAACAACCTCAACTTTATGTCACAGATGTGGAACTTCTGTCCCTGGGGTGAAGTGGCCCTAATGACAAGTTTAAGTAGAGTCCCCCAGGCAGTTTCACTGTCATTCTCAAGGCCACGGGAATAAACACAGAGGAACTGGAGCAGGTGGAGAAACCAGACTACACAGTGTGACTGGTCTGGGATTGAGTTCCAGAATCCAAGGTGATGAAACTCTCCACAATGAACTGGGAACTAATCCAGGGACTCAGGGGCAGAACTGGGGTGTTTGAATGATAATTAAAGGCAAAGGCAACCTCCATGTCCAGGCCAGGGAGAAATCTTTGATCGCCTATAAGGTGGAAACAGGCACAGCCAAGTCATATTGAGAAGATGGTATACTCATCTGAGGAAAAAAAAATATGTCCTATCCCATATTTGTTTTGTGTGTGGGGTGGCTTTTTGGTTTTAGATAGCTATTAAATAGCAGTCAATGGTATCAATTGGTGTCAATCTCAGTTATGTCTCGTCTAAAGCCTGTGATAGTAACTGTATTTATAGCAATACACATGCCTCTACCATGTTTTCACCTCTCTCAGTGCTTCCTATCTATTCTCATGCATTTCTTCAAGTTCATAGGGTGAGGGTGGGGATGAGGCAGTTAACTCTACTTAGGATCATGCAAAATGATATACTGAGAGGCATCATCTAATAGGACTGTCACAATTGGGCTTTGTCAGGGTCTCCTGAGGCCTAGCATGGGAGACAGGTGTAGTGGGAGGTCTTCTGGGTTACAAGAACATCACCTAACAATGATGCTCTGGTATCCCCAGAATAAAGGGTTCCCATCACCCTTCCTTTTTGCCTAGTATACCTGTAAGTATGTTTCCAGGGCTGTCCACGCATTCCAGTTTTTCAGATTCGGACCCTTGCTCAGGTAGATTCTGACTCTTTTCTCCCGAACTGGGGGCCACAGGGCAATATTGGCACGACCTCGAGGAATGCCCAAGACCGTTTCGTGAACATAAACACACCACAGGTTGCAGGTGGCCTCAGTGGTGTGTGGTGGGAATTCCCACTCCTGCCGCTGCTGGTTGCGGCCGAGCTCATGGACAGGGCCCCATAGCCCCTTGGTTCTGATGAGTTTCTCATTGATGAGCTCCTGCACTGACTCCAGGTGGCACATGATGGGGTACCCCGCATGCATCCAGCCTGAAAATAGAGGAGGGAGGTAGAGGGTTAGAGCGCTCCCCACATATCTTACAAAGTTCTTCTCTGTTTTGTATCTCCCAAAATACTTAGTAACCCCAATGACTTCCAGAACCCCATACTGCTCAGAAGATCAATCCAAATCCAGGGCTTTCCTCCTTATCCTCTCACTCTGTAATGATCCCTCATCCTCACTCTGACCTGAGAGCATGTGCTTATGGGAGGTGATGCAGGTCCCAAATCACTGTTCATATTACTATCCAAGATTTCTATGTTTATAAGAGTGCCCTGTCCATGGGAACCTATATCATTATACTCTTTTCTCAAAATTAAGAATTCATTGAGGGTGTTCCCTTCTTGTCATTTAGATGTGGAGTTGCCCACATTAATATTACTTTATAGTGATTGTAAGCCAAAAAAACCTAGAGTCTAGAGCAATGTCCATGCTTATTTAATTTCTATAGACCCCCCTATAGAAATAAAATTTCTATAGGCCCAAATTTTTTAGACCTCCTGGCTCACTGGTAAAACACCATCAAAATATCACTTTAAACATCTTCCTCAATGTCTTTTGAGGCTACACACAATATATTAATTATCCATTCCATAATTGTTGGACATTTAGGTAGTTCCCAAATTTTGTGAAAGTCACTGAGTCTATTTTTTTTTAAAATACACCTTTTCCCTTTTCATTTAAATAACAAGGATTACATTTTATTTGTCTTGCTAGAAAAGCATGTTTACCCTGCTGGCTGCCCAATGCATGGCCTTTGGGAGAAAGAAGTCCCACAGGGCTTCTTGGAACAGGGCACCCACCTACTGAAATCTGCACATCGGCAACAATCCTCTGAGGCAGACGCAAGGGGAAGGGCTCAGCCCCGAGCCGTGCCACAGCCTGCATCACCTCATCCCAGAGGCGAAGCACCGGCTCAGGATTATCCAGTGTGCGAAGGTTGGCGGTTGGCACTGTCAGGATGATGTTGTCCGTAGCCAGCTCTCCCCAGGGACCTGGATTCTCCTGGAGACACCTCTTCCACTCCTCCAGGGATGTCTCCCCTGAGAAGAGAGGCCATGGGGTTGAAATGCCCTTTTCCGAATCCCTTAGGTTAAAACACCTAACTTGAACCCCAGGAGGAGAACACCAAGGCCATGAACAACCATGTCCCCATCTCCATCCTTCTTCTATGGCATCCCCATGGATGTGGGTTGGTCTATCTCCTTGGCCCCAAAGATGAATCTAAGGAGGCTTACCTTCCTTCTTTCCTCCAATCTGAATCTTTCTCTTCCTGCACCAAACAGTCCCAGTGTCCTCCTCACCCCCAACTCTCCTGTCCCAGGGTTCACTCCATAGCGCACACTCACCCAATTTGTAGAATGGAGCATGCACAGCCCCTTTCACAGTGATGGGCACAGAACCCAGCTTGCTGCTCTGAGGCACGATGATGTAGAGGAGGCCGCCCCAGAGGCAGGTGATTGATTTTGTGGGCTTGTCCAAGCAGCATCGGTTGATTACCAGTGGGCCTCGGAACAGCTTGCTGGCCCTGGTCAGGTCATCTGTGTGGCAGCCAATCTGTATCTGGAGCAGAGATACCCCCCCACAGAGTCACCTCAAGTGCATGCGGTGGAAGAGGATAATGCCCATGAGGTGGGGACAGGAAGGGCACCAGGCTATATGACCCCATGTCTATGAACTGTGTACGCTAAACCTATGGAATTACATCATTCTTTAGGTGGTATGGACTGAATGGTGTGAAAATATCCTCCCAGGGGAGTCAAACAGCTCTACTAAGGTGATGTTAAGATGCTGATGTGAGGGCACTAGGTGTTCCACGATGGGGACTCTGGTGTTGGCAATGGGATGGAAGGGATCCAGCCTTTTGCTGACTCCAGAGGAGGCCCAGTGGCATCTAGTGTGACAGGCTGATGTGGTAGAGGATTGACTCAGTTCCGATCTATAAGACTCCCCTTCCTGAGCCAGTGGAGTGACCCTTGTTTTTGGTGGAGTCCTAGAATTGTTTTCCTGGGTTTATGCTAATCAAACTCTAGGATAAATGCAGGCACAGAATAAGTCCTGTCACAGAGACCCTCAAGGGAGACAGAGCAGCACTGCAACTTAATATGTGACTAGGGTATGTATATGTGCAAGTGACAGAGCTGAGGGGGGCCAGGGATAGCAAGGAGCAGTCTTTGGCATCCCAGGAAGAAGCTGGAGTAAGAAAGGCCTTGTGCTACAGTGGGAGATACATATGAGATGGAAGTGAACTAAGGTTTACTGAATACCACTGTGTGCTAGGGCACTTTCCACATGGCACCTTTCCTATTCCCTACTCTATGATATCAGTGAAACGCACAAAACTTCAGGGTGAGGAGGTGATTAGGTTTGAGTCCTGGCTCTGAAATATATCAGATCTATACATTTCAATCAATCACTTAACTGTTCTGCATGTTAGTTGCCTCATCCTTAAAATGGGGGTAAAAGTACATGCCCCATATTGCCAGTAGAGTTTTTATGAGGATCAAGATGCCAACTGTGAAAGCAAGAACATTTGGGCTCCATGTTTCCTGGGGAGGTGGGGTGTGGCCTTACCTTCAGGTCAGCAGAGGCAGCAGCTTCAGGCAGGGAGACCTCTATAATTTGCCTTCCAGGTATGTACAGCCCAGTGCTCATCCAGCAATATCGGGTGCCTGTCAAAAGCATGGAAGGACTTTACTCCCCCTCCATAATCCCATCTCCATCCAGCATCTCCACAGGCCCTTCATGAGTTCTGTACATCTTTCCAGTCCACGCTGCCCTGACTCAACTCTTGCAAACATTACCTAATGCCCCAATCCCTATCTCCTTAAAAGTACATGGCAAAGGGTGGAGGTGGCCTTCTGGAAGTGATCAGGTCCCTGAAGTGAGCTAAGTCATCATGTCTCAGTCCCCCAACCCTGAGCTCCCACCCCTACTTCCATACCTGGATTGTTGCAGTTGACCTGAACGGTGATAGGAGATTCAGAGGGGCGCAGATAGGAGCTGCTGTACATGTCTTCAATTTCTGGGACTAACAGAGAGAGGTCACTCCCAGAGTGGGCCAGACCTGTGGCCAGGGAGAGCATAGCACCCCTGCAGCAGTCATTGATGACTGGGTTCTCTCGGGTCGCCACTGGGAGCCGGTATCGACTCAGCAGCTTCCTGAGGAGCCGATGCACAGACATATAGGCAGGGATCTCTTCTGCAGGGATCTGCAGGAAAGCTGCGCCATCCGGCCCCAGCTTTGCCAACCACCCCTTTTCCACATTCCCTCTCTTCCTGCCCATTATAACCTGGAACTCAGCCAGAGTGGAGCGGAAGTGATAGGTCCTTATCCCCGCTTTCGGAGTACGAAAGGGCCCTGGATTGAGGCTTTGGCTTGTGATACTGATGCCAAGGGGGTTGAGCAGGAGGTTCCCTGGGAATCGAGCCAGAGGCGACACTCCGGGGTTCTTGAAGGCCCACCACCAGGCTTGGGCTGCAACAAACAGGCCCCCGCCCTCAGCTACAAATTCCTGCAGCTCCTTGACTCCCACATCACTCGTGGGCTCAAAACAATAGACACTCGCATCACTGGTCAGATTGGGCTCAATGCTGGTGTCTATGCCCCCCACTGCAAGCAGACCACTCATTGTCCTTAGTTCTGTCTGCACCACGATCTTGCCTCGGCGGCCCGCGTCCAGCCAACGCACAGCATTGAGCAGAAAGGGGCCCAGTTTACCCACGGTGAATAGTACCTTGTGGCCCATCACTACCACCCGGCCCCGGCCATAGCGGGCAGCCGCTATAACACAACCGTGGTAGGAATCTAACCCCAGGGGAAAGGCTAAAGCTCCATGCACTAGCAGCTGGGATGGGAAACAATCCGAGTTGCTGATGTCCAGCTCAGAAATGCCGTGCAGAAGCTCCTCTCTGTCCTCGGAGAGATCGTCTTCACAACTGCAAAAGAGACACATGTTCTCTTAAAGGAGAGGCTCTGCAGATAGCTCTAGAACAGCGCCTGGCATATAGCAACAGTCAGCTTTACTAATATTATCATCCTTAGCTCTTCCAGGAGAGCGGGAGAACCTAGTGGGCAGATCTGACCTCACTGGGTAGGGAGACTCCTTTGAGGGAAGACAGAGGGACTCAGCAATAATTCTGCTCTGCTTAATCTCTGTGTATAAATTCTCTAAAGAAAATCTCGAAGAAAGCCTTGCTGTGTTTACCCAACACTATATGTGAGATATTCTGGATTTAAGTGTTAAAAGTGCCCTTTAAGCATTACATAAAGAACTGGCCTGGCTGGTGTGGCTCAGTGGTTGTGTCAACCTATGAACTAGGAAGTCAGGGTTCTATTCCTGGTCAGGGCACATGTCCGTGTTTCAGGTTCCATCCCCAGTGGGTGATGTGCAGGAGGCAGCCGATCAATAATTCTCTCTCATTATT
The DNA here is from genome assembly GCF_000412655.1 of Myotis brandtii. NCBI lineage: Eukaryota > Metazoa > Chordata > Mammalia > Chiroptera > Vespertilionidae > Myotis > Myotis brandtii. Next base: position 806,132 of record NW_005356173.1, read on the forward strand.
GATGTTTCTATCTCTCTCTCCCTTTCCCTTCCTTTCTGAAGTCAGTAAAAATATATTAAACAACAACAACAAAAGAACTGAATGGAAAATCATCTTTTCATCCTTATAAGGAGTCTTGTTTATAAATTTCATGCTATTAGTTTTCTGGAAAAAACCTCAATGGACAGCTGAGTTCATGGTGCTGTTAGAATCACTATTATCTCAAAACTAGAGGCCCGGTGCATGAAATTCATGCATGGTTAGGGTCCCTAGGCCTGGCTGGCAACCAGGGCCAATTGGGGCCTTCCTTCCCTGGCTGCCAACTGGGGCCTTCCTTCATTTCACGCCACTCCCTGGTGATTAGCACATGTCATAGTGAGGGATCGAACTCCCGGTCTCCCGGTCAAACTCCTGAGGGGACACTTTGCATATTAGCCTTTTATATATATAGATGTGGGCCAGGGGAGTTGACTGGACTCAATTCTAGTGAGACCCTCCTGTTACCTGAACCCAAGAGGATTGACTGTGTACTCCAGCTCTTCACCCATTCATTGCCAGCCCACAGGACTGCTGCATATCCATGCTATGTGTTTTTTCAGAGCACCATCTGTTCCTGCCCAAAATGGAGATGGAGCCTGTGGGATTATTAGGGAATATGGGGGCAGAGTGACCTCTATAAGCTGAGATCCCAGAGCTGAGATCCCAGTGGTATAGATCCCTATACCATTTGTGATAGGTAAGGCTATGGCAACTGTATGGTCAGAAGGAAGCTGCAAGGAAACACTGAAAAACAATGAATTTTAGCTTCTGCATTTAAGTCTAGATCAATTTTTAATTATTTATTATGTATGGAGTGGGATACATTTCGAGATTTATTTTATCCCCCATAAGGGTTTCAGAACCATTTGTTGAAAAGATTTTTAGCACCTTGCCAAAAAATAATTGAGCATAAAACTGTGGGTCTATTTTTTAACTGTCTAGTCCAGTGGTTCTCAACTTCCTAATGCCGCGACCCTTTAATACAGTTCCTCATGTTGTGGTGACCCCCAACCATAAAATTATTTTCGTTGCTACTTCATAACTGTAATTTTGCTACTGTTATGAATCGTAATGTAAATATCTGATATGCAGGATGTATTTTCATTGTTACAAATTGAACATAATTAAAGCATAGTGATTAATCACAAAAACAATCTGTAATTATATATGTGTTTTCCAATGGTCTTAGGTGACCCCCAAAGGGGTCGCGACCCACCGGTTGAGAACCGCTGATCTAGTCTGTTTCATTCATCTGTATTTCTATCCTTATGCCAAAACCACCATAGTTTAAAATATTGAGTGTTCTGATACATTAACATGGTGTATTTTTCCATTTCTTTAGGTTTTATTAAATTTGTCTCAATATGTTTTGTAGTTTCCAACATACAGGTCCAGTAACATATTTTGTTAAATTTATCCATTAGCATTTCATGATTTTGGGTCCTGTTTTAATTGATACTGTATTTTTAATTTCAATAACCTTTTTTGGCTGCTAGTATATAAAATATAATTAATTTTTGAATGTTGAACTTGTATCCTGCAACTTTGTTTAATTATTATAGTAGCTTTTTTTTGTAGATTAAACATTTTTTTTACATAGATGATCATGCTTTCTACAAATAAACATGAGTTTACTTCGTAATTTTTAATCTCTATGCCTTTTTCTACTTGCCTTATTGCATTGGCTAGGCCCTTTTGTACAATGTTGACTAAAACCAGTGGGAGCAGATATTCTTCCTTGCCTTGTTCTCAATCTTAGGGTATTTTACCATTCAGTACATTCTTAGGTTTGGTTTTTCAGAGATGACTCCTGCCACATTAGGGTCCCTTTTTATTTTGAGTTTGCTGACATTTTATCATGATTGGGTATTAAAGTTTGTCAAGTGCTTTGTGTGTGTGTGTGTTGTGTATGTGTGTGGATGTCTTTAATTATATGGTTTTCTTATTCGTTTTGTTAACATGGTGAATTAATTTGATGTTTGAATCTAAAAGCAGCCACACATTCCTAAGATAAGCCCTACTTCATCATGTTGTATTATCCTTTCTCTATATCGCTATATTCTATTTACAATATTTTTTAAAAGAATTTTTGCATCTTGTTCATGAGGGATATTGTTCTGTAGTGTACTTTTCTTGGGATGTCTTTCTCTGGTTTTGGTCCCAGAGAAATGCTGGTTTAATAAATCAAGTTCCAAAAATTTTCCTTCTCTCCTGTTTTCTAGAAGAGTTCATGTAGGATTAGTATTATTTGTTCTTTGAATGTTTAATACAATTCATCAGTGACACTATCTGGGTTTGGAGGTTTTTTAAAATTGGGTTTTTGTTTTTTTGTTTTTTTGCATTGTCGTTGATTTTAAGTAAAGCTTTTATTTTAAAACAATAAATATAAAAGTTGACAATATAGTAGAGTTCCTATTTTCCCCTCACCCAGTTTCCCTAATGTTAACATGTTATATAATCACTAGAGTCCTGCTGCACGAAATTTGTGCAAGGGGCTCAGCCCCTCCGCTGTGGCGGCTGCCTGGGCCCCCTGCCAAGGCAGCTGCCTCTGCCTCAGTCCCCACCACCGTGGCTTTGTCTGGAAGGTCGTCCGGAAGGATGTCCAGTCTAATTAGCATATTACGCTTTTATTATTATAGATAGTACATTTATCAAAACTAGGAAGTTAACATTGGTAAAATACTGTTACCTAAAGTCTAGACTTTATACAAATTTTACCAGTTTTGCCACTAATGTTTTCTAGGATCCAATCCAGGCTACCACATTGCATTTAGTATTGAAACATTTTAAATTACAGTTTAACTCAATTAACATATATTTTCTGTTTCTTCTTTTGTCAATTTTAGTAGTTTTTATCTATTAGGAAATTTGTCCATTTCATCCAAGTTGTCAAATTTATTGGCATAAAGTTGTTATAATATTTCCTTATTATCCTTTTAATGTCTGTATTAATGTCCTTTATTCCTCCCTAGAATTTATAATTTGTGTTATCTCTGTTATTGGCATAACCATATACTTAGAAATTTATCATACTTTTTTTTTTCTATCAACCAGCTTTTGGTTTTATTGTTTCCTCTATTGTTTTTCTATTTCCTATTTCATTTATTTTTGCTCTTATTTTGATTATCTTCTTAATCTTTCCATATATTTTGGGTTTAATTTGATTTTCCTTTTTATTTTTTTAGCTTTTTGGTGTGGAAACTTAGGCCACTGAGTTTAATTTTTCACTTTTCTAATAAAAGCATTTAAATTTCTCTCTAAGCACTGCTTTAACTGCATTCCACAAATTCTGGCATGCTGTATTTTCATTTTTATTCAGTTCAAAATATTCTATAATATCCTTTGTAATTTCTTCTTTGACTTACAAAGTATTTGTGTTTTTTAACTTATAGCTATTTAGGTATTACATATATGTTTATGCTATTGATTTCTAATTTAATACCATTGTGATCAGGACATACTATTCATGATTTAAATCCTTTTAATCTTATTGAGACATTTTTATGGCATATCATATGGTCTTGCTTCCTGAATATTTCATGTGCACTAAAAAAGAGTATACATTCTGCTGTTGTAACCTTGTTCACAGTTTACATATTCAAAAATTAAAACTGAATCAACAAATATGGGGGAAAACTCACTTTAAACAAAAATAGGACCAAATGAAAAAACAATTCAAGTAATTTTTGAACAGAGTATTTTCTGTGCTCTGTGTAGAATATTCTGAGGACAACAACAACAACTAACTACAAAAAAACCCTGAACTTAACTTAGTGAGTTTGCTGCTGGTAATAGTAGGGGAATAGTAAGTTATTTTGTGTGCCGTACAGGACTGAGCAAATGAGTACATAATGAAGTTGCTGGAAACCAGTATTCTCACTATGATAGAGGAAGATACAAACATGGAGTGGGTGGAGGAGAAGAATAATTCTGTGGTTTTGGATTAAAATTGGGGGTATCAGTATAGATTCAGGATTAAAACCTATATATTTCTTGGCTCTGTTTTTTTAGGGGTCCAGAAATGATGACAGCACAATGGCAGTGAGCACACCTAGATGAGCTTGGTTTCTAAATACTATTCACCACTAAAAAGATCAGGATTCCTTGCAGCAACAGCTGAATCTAGGTTTTGGACAGGAAGAGGACCAGGTAAACGTGCAACATCTTGTGTCAATAATTAAGTATTAAAAACTGATGGGGTGTGTCAGAGGACTCAGGACTCATCTTTTTTTTTTAAATATATATTATTGATTTTTTACAGAGAGGAAGGGAGAGGGATAGAGAGTTAGAAACATCGACGAGAGAGAAACATCGATCAGCTGCCTCCTGCACACTCCCTACTGGGGATGTGCCTGCAACCAAGGTACATGCCCTTGACCGGAATCGAACCTGGGATCCTTGAGTCCGCAGGCTGACGCTCTATCCACTGAGCCAAACCGGTTAGGGCAGGACTCATCTTAATAGGGCTTTTACTTGCCAAATTTGCAACAATTGTACCTTCCAAGAATACCAACTATAAATAAGTTATAACACATTTGCTTTCTTTAAATAAAGGGGGGGGGGCGGTTCCATGTGTACAGAGCCATACCAAGGCAAACAGAATTTAAAAACAACCACAGAACCAACAGCACAATGTTGTGAGGGTGGGGAGGGAAAGTTCCTCTGGAAAGAAGCATGCAATCAATTCTGGGAAAAACCTACAAGTAAACCTATACTCAGCTGGAGTAAGTCCTAGAGCATCATGTTGCTATGGGTTTCCAGAAGAGAGGCATCTACTAGTATATTAGAATAGGAGAGGAGGAGGCAGTGTCTAGAGGAGGTGATACTTCATATGAATCATTAAGGAACACAGGAGCTCCCCAAGTGGTAGAAGCAAACACTTTTATAAATATTGACTAAGGCGCAGATCATGAATGGTTGATAAAACCACAGGGTAAAAGATTGTTGAACAGGATATTAATAGTCTCAGATTGCCATTATTTAAATTATTTAAATAGGGGAAAGGCACGAAAGGCACTATTACAATAGGAAAATCTGGCAAACTCTAGTTTAACTAAATGGCCAATTTAAACATCGCCAATAACAAATTGACCACAAGTCTTCTTAGTTTGATATATTGTGATAAACACAATGTCACCTGTATAGTATTCTTGCCAAAAATATTGAACTGAGTGTACTCATGGGAAAGCAACTAGACAAATCCAAACCAAGGGGTAAATCCATGCAATAACCAGGCTGGATGCCTCAAAAATGCTCATGTCCTGAAAGAAAAGAAAAGTTGGCAACTATTTTGGTTGGATCTTTAATTAAAAAAAAAAGACATTGTTAGGACAATTGGAGTAATTTAAATATGGACATTAGATAAGAGTATTGTATCAATGTGACTTTTGAGTGAGACAGCTGTGTTTTGCTTATGTCGGACAATGCCCTTGTCTTTAGAAGATATATGCTGAAGTGTTTAGGTGTGAAATGTCAGGATGTCCAGAGGTTACTCTCGAGTGGTTAGGCAAAATAATCTGTCCCTGTGTGTTTATATAGAATATGTGACAAAATCTAACCACTGGTGAATCTAGGTGATAGGTAATGTTATCATTATGTTATTCTTTCAACTTTCCCATAAGTGTGAAAAAGCCTACATAAGAAAAGAGAAACATGTAAATTGACCGTCCCTTCCCTACAGCCATCAGCCAATCAGAGTGAATATGCAAATTAACCCAACAAAGATAGTGGGTTAATTTGCATACACAGGCGCCGGGCGGAGAGCAGAAGCGGGAGAGCTGGCAGCTTGGGGGGACGTGGCTCACTCGGTTGCTCCCTCGGTCGCTCCCTTGGGGGGACGTGGCTCCCTCGGTCGCCGGACGGAGAGCAGAGCAGGAGAGCCGGAGACATGGGGGGCCGTGGCTCCTTCGGTTGCTCCCAGCATGGGGAGCACCAGGAATTCTGGGAATAGTAGTTCTGATGGCAGCCTCAGGACCGGAAGCAGAAGCCCAGATTGTGGGGAGCACCAAGAATGCTGGGAATCGTAGTTCTGGTGGCAGATGGATCTCCTAGACTAGTGGTCAGCAAACCACGGTTCGCGAGCCACATGTGGCTCTTTGGCCCCTTGAGTGTGGCTCTTCCACAAAATGCCACGTGCGGGTGCGCACATACAGTGCGATTGAAACTTTGTGGCCCATGTACAGAAGTCGGTTTTCGGAAAGGAGACAGACAAAACAAGTATACAGGACGAGTGTACATGGGAGAGTTGGAAGGGGTGGACCTCAGCGAACATTCCTCAAAGGCTAGCATAGGAATACTCTAATTAAGTTAATAACAATGTACCTACCTATATAGTTTAAGTTTAAAAAATTTGGCTCTCAAAAGAAATTTCAATCATTGTACAGTTGATATTTGGCTCTGTTGACTAATGAGTTTGCCGACCACTGTCCTAGACACTAGAGCAAACTGAGCCTGGAGTAAGTTACTGTTGCAGTGGGGGATGGAGGGAAAGCAAAGATGAGAGACATAAGTAAAATCAAAGTATCTAGGAAAAATTAAAGGGAAGATATCCTAAAACTTCCAGGAAATCTCCACCAATGAAGCAAAAATAATGCCTCTATTATTCTGAGAGCAACAAACCAAACTGGGTTGGGGGTCTCAGAGAATTCATTCATATGATTGCAAAGACAGACAGAAACTCCTGGATTGGAGAGGGCTCCCCTGAGTGCTCCCAGTTTGGAGAGGGTGCAGGTCGGGCTGAGGGATGCCCCCCCCTCCCACCCCCGTGCACGAATCTTCATGCACCGGGCCCCTAGTTTTAAATAAAGAGCTGGGGGGAAAATTAAAGATGACTTGGAAAGAACAGAAAAACTGTAATTTCCCAATAGTGAAAAGAGAAAAAGAAATTCAACCAATAGAGAAAAAAATAAAAAATAAAGAAGTATAACAGAAAGCACTGAGCAAGATGATAGCAACTAGAACAAACATCAATTTTCTCAATTATATAAATGGATTTTCCCCTTGTAAGTGACAAAGGCTCTGATTGTGTTACACAATCAAACTCATACTAAAAAATAAATATTTTTTAAAAGGATCAACAACAAAAAAGATAGGAATAGTAAATATAATGTTAAACAAAATAGAGTTCAATGTGAAAAATATTAGTTGCAAGAAAGAAGAATATTTTATACTGACAAAAACTTGCAAACCATAACAAAATTCATGTTCTTAGAACCCAGAATATAGCTTTGAAATATATAAAGGCCAAATTCAGTTCCAAAATCACAGAGGGGGTATGAAGTAATTGTTTTAGAACTCACTTAGATCAAATACAAACAATCCTATTAGTATATGTGCTGTCAAAGAAAGCACAAAAATATGAATAATCCAAATGATCCAAGGGATAAGTACAGAGATATATACAAAATACACTGAGATATTTACAGAATGCTTTCAGAAAACAACACTGTTACTGACATTTTGTTAGGTCAGAAAAATGCTATTTAAAAATGTGTTAACAATATTGTGGTTATTTAAAAATTAGTCTTGCCCTGGCCTGTGTGCACAGTGGTTACAGTGTTAGCCTGTGCACCGAAGGGTCGTGGGTTCGATTCCAGGTCAGGGGAATGTACCTGGGTTGCAGTTCAATCCCTGGCCCCAATCAGGGTGTGTGCAGGAGACAACCAATCGATGTGTCTTTCTCACATCAATGTTTCTCTCTCTCTTTCCCCCCTCCATCCTTCCTTTTCACTCTCTCTAAAAATAAATAAATAAATAAATAAATAAATAAATAAATCTATGAAACATCTGTAATATTTTCCATAATAAAGATACATTAAAAAAAGAAAAGAAAAGAGGCAATGAAAGCTCTCATCCACTGCAGAGCTTGCCGGGTACACTGAAAAATAAAAAGGATTATTACAGATGGCCAAGGTAAATGTCCAAACCTTGACTTGAGGCTTTTTACTTTAAGTGTGAAGAAATAGAACACATCCTAGGCAAGTAGACAATAGATCCAAGACCTTGTATTTGATGAAATTTATTTTGAACATAAGTTTCGTTTATAGCTTTATCTATGGTTCTATGTGAATATCAATAAATCCATCTTAATTTATTTTATTAATAAAACCAAATTCAGATAAAAAATCAATGGAAAAATATCCTCAGGTGAGTATTAACAAAAAAATTAGTCTTTATCTTTTAGAGATACACTATTTTATGGATGAAATGATGCAGTGATTGGGACTTTCATCAAAACAGCCTGGAAGGGAGAGAGTGAGTGGGGTATGAGTGGATACCAGTCAGCCAGGAGTTGATCATTGTGGACCCTGGGGATGAGTACATGTCTGTTCATTAGTCTATTTTCTTTTTTGAAGTACCACAGTTTATTGAATTATTTCTTTTTTTTAAAAATTAAAGTGGGGTATGAGATACCAGTCAGCCAGGAGTTGATCATTGTGGACCCTGGGGATGAGTACATGTCTGTTCATTAGTCTATTTTCTTTCTTTTTTTT
>NW_005356173.1:816350-855454 GCF_000412655.1 Myotis brandtii
CCGACGCTCTATCCACTGAGTCTACGCAGTTAGTGTTAGTTGTATTTTTGAAGTGGTTGTTTGCGGCAGCAATCTCCGGTGTTTACCTATGCCGCCATCTTGGTTTCTCTCGCCAAGTTCCATTAGTCTATTTTCTGTTGCTATATATGTATGAAGATTTTAAAAATAAGGTGTTTCTAAAAGGAAACTTGTCGAGTGTTTAAAATGAATAGGTGTATATCAAGTCTATGGGTTTTAGTGAAAAAAAAAATTCATTGTATCATTGCTTATAAGGGAAAAAAATGAGAAAATAACCTTAATGTGTACTAATGCTAAATGACTCATGGAACAATCCAACTGTGAAATGCTATACAGAAATTACAAAGCATAATGCACATATTTATACAGGCATATGGAAAAAATGTTATATATTAAGTGAGAATCAAAGTGCAGATCTCTTTTTCTCTGTCTCTCTTTCTACCCCACTAGCTCTTCCACCCCAACCCCAGTGCATACACAGCAATGTGGGAAAGAGCCAGAAAAGACACAGTCCAAGCTGTGATCACTTCTGGGAGAAAAATAGAATTAGCAAGAGGCAGAGGGATAGGTGGAGGATGAAGATCTTCCACTTTTTACTTTGTATACTTCTGGATTATTTAATTATTTCCCACCAAGAAGCATATATTTTGAAACTGAAGAAAGGAGAATGTTCATAAAAAGGAAAAGAAAGCTGAATTGAGATTTAGTAATTTCTCTTCTATGGTGCAGTATCATCCCACTTGCATTTACTCTAAAAAAACTTCTACTTTATTCTGTGAGAAACAGTTAGTACAATTTTATTACACACTAGAGGCCCGATGCATGAAATTCATGCACTCGGGGGGAGGGGTCCCTCAGCCTGGCCTGCGCTCTCTTGCAGTCTGGGAGCCCTCGGGGATGTCTCACTGATGGCTTAGGCCCGCTCCCATTGGGCCTAAGTGAGACATCCTTAGTGCTGCTGCAGAGGCAGGAGAGGCTCCCACCACTGCTGCTGCACTCGCCAGCTGTGAGCCCAGCTTCTGGCTGAGTGGCATTCCCCCTGTGGGAGTACACTGACCATGAGGGGGAAGCTCCTGCGTTGAGCATCTGCCCCTTGGTGGTCAGTGCACATCATAGCGACCAGTCATTCCACTGTACGGTCGATTTGCATATTAGCCTTTTATGCCTGAGGGATGGGGCCAAAACTAGCTCTTCAACATCCCCCAAAGGGTCCCAGATTGAGAGAGGGCACAGTTCAGGCCGAGGGACCCCACTGGTGCATGATCAGGGCCAGAGAGGGACATGGGAGGTTGGCCAGCCAGGGAGGGACTGCAGGAGGGCTCCAGGGCATGTCCGGCCATCTTGCTCAGTCCCGATCAGCCGGACCCCAGCAGCAAGCTAACCTACCGGTCAGAGCGTCTGCCCCCTGGTGGTCAGTGCACATCATAGCAAGGAGTTGAGCAGCCCTTAGCATATCACGCTTTGATTGGTTGAACGGAGGACTGGATGATCAGACACTTAACATATTAGCCTTTTAATATATAGAATGACTAAGGATGTAGTAAGAAACACAGAGTGTGAGTTAGGAAAGTATAACCTTTATCATGCCTGGCCATGATCTTGACATAAAATCTACAATCAGCATTCTGTATCTATATATATAAAAGCCTAAGTGACCCTCAACCATTCAACCATCTGACCAGTAGCTATGACATGCAATGACCACCAGGAGGCAGATGCTCCAACTGGTAGCTATGACGCACACTGATCACCAGGGGGCAGATGCTCAATGCAGGAGCTGCCGAGCTGCGGTGACTTGGCAGCTGCAGTTCTCGGGTGACACAACTGGAACCAGAGAGGAGGGGGCCCAATTTCAGGGCGTGTCACTTGAGAACTGCCCTCTCGCAATCTGGGACCCCTCGGGGGATGTTGAAGAGTCAGTTTTGGCCCGATCCCTGCAGGCCAGGCTGAAGGACCTCACCAATGCATGAATCCATGCACCGGGCCTCTAGTATACCTAACATATAACTAACTAGCAATGACCTCCAAAGATTTGTGGATCCTTGTTATAAATAAGCTTATTAATATCTGCTCAGATATTGTTGCTTTCCAAACTACGTGGGGAGTCATATTCATGTTACCTTCAGTAATCTAGCAGTTTTCTTGTTTTACTTGAGTTCATTTTAAGTAGATACTAAATTTTAAAAATTCTGAAATCTTAATGATCTGGAATTTAAAAAGATGCTTTTGTATATAACATCTCTTCATCTTTCAAAATGAAGGTGATATATGGCATCTATTTATAATGTTTGTCAATTAGGTTTAACAGGGGTTTTTACAAGCTAAAGTACTTGGAGCATTTCGACAGTTTAGAGCAGGGGTCCTCAAACTACGGCCTGCGGGCCACATGCAAATACAAATATTGTATTTGTTCCCGTTTTGTTTTTTTACTTCAAAATGAGATATGTGCAGTGTGCATAAGAATTTGTTCATAGTTTTTTTTTAAACTATAGTTCGGCCCTCCAATGGTCTGAAGGACAGTGAACTGACCCCCTGTTTAAAAAGTTTGAGGACCCCTGGTTTAGAGCATGAACATTTGTACACCCGTCTTTTCTCTGCATTTCTGATCGACTTTGAGTACAGAGGCATCACTGAAGACTGAAACCAGTCTCAACAGAGTAAAAGCTAAAACGGGGACAAAAACCCTCCACTCCAAAGGTGGGGAATCTTTTTTCTGCCAAGGGCCATTTGGATATTTATAACATCATTCTTGGGCCATACAAAATTATAAACTTAAAAATAACCTGCTGTATTTGATCAAACATTTAATTAACTCACCCTAAAGCCTTGGCAGGGCCAGACCAAATGATTTTGTGGACCTTATATGGCCCTTGGGTTGGACGTTCTCCATCCCTGCTCTACTCCAACACTTTCCACTTAAAGGGAAAAAGAGAGTTGGAAGATGCCAAGGTTACACTGTGCAGTGACTATCAGTAGACCCTGGTTCTATGTTCTACTGACACATGGTATCACAGACTTCTTCCTACAACATTTACTTGGTTTTGGCTATTTCTTATGACTCAATTTATTGAAGATATTTCTGGCTCCTAATTCTGAGATTGTTGGAAATAATTTTCTTGAAAGAAGAAATAATGCCTAGGATATAGAATATACTCAATAAATGCTGGTTAAATGAATGTACAATATTACAAACAGAGTTAGAACTCTTTAATAAAAGACTGAGATTTGGGTTAAAATGAGACAAGGACTTTTTTTTATTGTTTAAAGTATTACAAATAGTAGTACATATGTCTCCTTTTTTTCCCTATTGCCCTTCCCCTGGCCTCCCCTACCCCCCAGATTAGAGGCCCGATGCATGAAGATTCGTGCAAGAATGGGCCTTCCTTCCCCTGGCTGCCTTCCCCTGGCTGCCTTCCCCAGGCTGAAGGGGTGGCACTACCTTCGTTCTGGCCAGAGCTGCCTTTCCACCTTCACTCCGGCCCAGAGCTGCCTTTCCGCCTTCCCATGCTGCCCAGAGGCCCGGAGTCACCACCCCCTCCAGTGCCTTGTGTCCATTGGTTATGTTTATATGCATGCATACAAGTCCTTCAGTCCCTCCACCCTCCCCCTCCCCCCCCAACACTCCCCAGCCTTCCCGCTGAGACAAGGGCTTTTTTATCGAAAAGGCAGAGTAGACTAAATATTTTGGTTGATTTTCCTGAAATCTTCCCAAGATTGGTTATCTAATGATATGTTTAACTGCATTAAATATTTTATCGGTGTCTAGTACCTATTTTGTTAAAAATAAAGGGGGTAAAATGTGGCAGTCATTCATGATGGTGCTGTCTCAGTTTGGTGGAGGAAGTAGGTAAAAATATCAATTAAAATCTCAATACCTAATACAACTGGGACAACACACATGATTTTGGGCAAAAGAGCATAATGATGGATGCTGGTAATTTTCAATGGTTGAAAGTGATATTAGTGATATTCATGACATCATATGCTTACATACCATAGCATGGAGATGGGATGTCAAAATAATTAAAATGCTTTAGGTACTCTAAGCATGTTTCTTAATTTATTCAATTCTCTCAACCACCCTGAAAGGTAGTCATATCCATCCTACTTGACAGATGAGGCTTAGAGAGGTTAGCTCAGGCCCAGGTTTTAGAGAAAGCCCCAGACAGACTTTCTAAAGTCTGTGCTTTTCCCAGGATATATGAAATATCTTCAAAGCATTTTAGAAGTAAAAGTACTAGAATCCTGAGCCCTATAATGGGGCCGCGACTAGTTTATGACAATGACCCAGTGTTTGTGCACATGAATACCTAAGAGAAAGAAGATGGGACTAGTTTTGTACATAAAGCACTAGTTCTGCACCCAGAGAAAGTGCTCAGGAAACCAACTAGACTGAGGCAGCTTTGGATGTGGAGGCTAGTGTTCTAATTGCAGATCATGATGCTTTCTAAGCAGGAAGATAGGGCAGTGACTACGAGGCTTATGTCCTGGCATCTGTGCTATTCTCACTAGGCTAAAAGTAGACCACATGGTTTTATTACTTATAGTTTTTTTTTTTAATCATAAAAGTAGGAGCTTCTTCTGTTAAAAATTGGTTCATCTCAATAAGACCTGTGGACTCTAATTTTAGAAGGTTGAGAGAATCCCAAGTTCTTGTTTAGAATTTAACTGAGTAAGAAATGTGCAAGTAATGAGATTAAAGGTTAAAGGTTAATGTGCACTCATATGTTCAAATGAGAGTTTAAAAATAAATAACAGGACACTTTGGCAGAGTAACTAAATCCACAGGGGCTTTTAATCATAACCTCACTCAGCCTGTGATGGAAATAATCTTTATTCTTGAATTCTGAGAGAAGCATCTTGCTGTCTTGTGTTATCTAATATTTCTAAAATGCTTTGAAGATATTTTGTATAGTATCTGTCACAACAGGAGTGGAGAAAGATCCAAGTGCTCAACAGTAGGCAATGATTAAAGAGGGCACATATACAACTCTAAAGATTGTATAGAATGAAAAATTGTTATGAGCAGAATTCAATATAACATGCATACCAGGATGACAACAATGTATAATTATGAATGAAAGGGGAAAATAATATGCAAAGATGAAAAGAGTTGTATTGTGTGTTTAAAATGTAATATTTAAAAAAAATATATCTTTATTGATTTCAGAGCAGAAGGGACCCTTCCCCTGGCCTCCCCTACCCCCCAGATTAGAGGCCCGATGCATGAAGATTCGTGCAAGAATGGGCCTTCCTTCCCCTGGCTGCCTTCCCCTGGCTGCCTTCCCCAGGCTGAAGGGGTGGCACTACCTTCGTTCTGGCCAGAGCTGCCTTTCCACCTTCACTCCGGCCCAGAGCTGCCTTTCCGCCTTCCCATGCTGCCCAGAGGCCCGGAGTGGCTGGGGCAGTGCGGAACGCCTGCATCGTTGCCATAGCACCCCGCCCCACCCCCGGCCACTTGGCGCCTGCATATGCAAATTAACCCACCATCTTTGTTGGGTTATGCTTTCTAAGCAGGAAGATAGGGCAGTGACTACGAGGCTTATGTCCTGGCATCTGTGCTATTCTCACTAGGCTAAAAGTAGACCACATGGTTTTATTACTTATAGTTTTTTTTTTTAATCATAAAAGTAGGAGCTTCTTCTGTTAAAAATTGGTTCATCTCAATAAGACCTGTGGACTCTAATTTTAGAAGGTTGAGAGAATCCCAAGTTCTTGTTTAGAATTTAACTGAGTAAGAAATGTGCAAGTAATGAGATTAAAGGTTAAAGGTTAATGTGCACTCATATGTTCAAATGAGAGTTTAAAAATAAATAACAGGACACTTTGGCAGAGTAACTAAATCCACAGGGGCTTTTAATCATAACCTCACTCAGCCTGTGATGGAAATAATCTTTATTCTTGAATTCTGAGAGAAGCATCTTGCTGTCTTGTGTTATCTAATATTTCTAAAATGCTTTGAAGATATTTTGTATAGTATCTGTCACAACAGGAGTGGAGAAAGATCCAAGTGCTCAACAGTAGGCAATGATTAAAGAGGGCACATATACAACTCTAAAGATTGTATAGAATGAAAAATTGTTATGAGCAGAATTCAATATAACATGCATACCAGGATGACAACAATGTATAATTATGAATGAAAGGGGAAAATAATATGCAAAGATGAAAAGAGTTGTATTGTGTGTTTAAAATGTAATATTTAAAAAAAATATATCTTTATTGATTTCAGAGCAGAAGGGAGAGAGAGAAAGAAATAGAAACATCAATGATGAGAGAGAATCATTAATTGGCTGCCTCCTTCACGCCCCCTACTGAGGATCAAGCCCTCAACCTGAGCATGTGCCCTTGACCAGAATCAAACCTGGGACCCTTCAGTCCACAGGCTGACACTCTATCGACTGAGCCAAACCAGCTAGGGCAATCCAGCAACATTTACTAGTAAAAAGTAGTTTAAAAGAGTATCCCATGAAGAAGAATCATAATTCAAAAATATTGGCAATATCATATATATACAGACATACAAATATATCCTACACATATACATCATACATTATATATAATGCCATACACACACACACATATATCATATCCATATATATAAAAGCCTAAGCTACCATTACGACTGAACGACTGGACGACCAGCTGGTAGCTATGATGCACACTGACCCAGACCTTGCTGTTGGGGCCCTGACAGCCCCAAATTTGGTTCACCTGCACCCCAGACCCAGACAGGAGGGAGGAGGGAGCCAAATTCCTCGTGGAATCGGCTGTTGGTTAGCTTGTTGCTGGGGCCAACCTCCCGTGGTCCCTTCCCCCCCTACCAATCAGCCCCCTGATTGCTGGCCGGCCAACCTCCCATGGCCCCTTCCCCCAGCAGGCCGGCCCCCCAATCGGCCCCAATCGCTGGCCAGGCTGAGGGACCCCACCCGTGCACGAATTCATACACTGGGCCTCTAATATTATATATGTAACATCACACACACATACACACATATATGTATGTATATGAGAGATATTAGAAAGGAATGGGAAAATAATTAGCTAATAGAGAATTTTGTTTTATATTTTCTGTTTAGGTAATAAAAAGTGTTTGTGTGCTATATAGATGTGGAAGATCTTTAATGTGACTTCTAAACTACTTTACTTGTCTTTTAATGTTCTTACATGTGAAGCAAGGTAGTGAAATATATGCCTTATTAATAAAATTTGGAAAATAAAAGTTTAAAAGTAAAAATCTTCTACCATTATTCCATCCCCTCAGGGGATGTCGGAGGCCCAGTGCATGGATTTGGCCTGATCCCCACAGGCCAGGCAAAGGGACCCCACTGGTGCACGAATCTGTGCACTGGGCCTCTAGTATGCATATAAGATCTTTGGTTAATCTCTTCCCGCCCTCCCCCCTTCCCTCTGAGATTCATCAGTCTGTTCCATGTTTCCATGCCTGTGCATTGAGCGTCTGCCCCCTGATAGTCAGTGCATGTCATAGCTACCGGTCGAACGG
Organism: Myotis brandtii; assembly: GCF_000412655.1. Lineage (NCBI taxonomy): Eukaryota > Metazoa > Chordata > Mammalia > Chiroptera > Vespertilionidae > Myotis > Myotis brandtii. The sequence goes on from NW_005356173.1 coordinate 823,873, forward strand.
TCAAACGGTCGCTTAGGTTTTTATATATATAGATTGATTTCAGAGAGGAAGGGAGAGGAAGAGAGAGATAGAAACATCAATGATGAGAGAGAATCATTGATCACCTGCCTCCTGCACACACCCCCTCTCCTGGGACGGGGACCAAGCCCACAACCTGGGCATGTGCCCTGACCGGAAATTGAACCATGACCACCTGGTTCATAGGTTGATGCTCAACCACTGAGCCATGCCAGCTGGGGCTGCAATTCTCTTTAATAGAAGATAGCTGGATTCTCATTTCTGTTTCTAAGTTTTATCTGTTGGGATATGTTGTTTTGGTTATCCTATAAAATAAAAGGCTAATACAGTGGGGCCTTAACTTACGAGTTTAATTCGTTCCATGACGGAGCTCATAACTCAAATTACTCGTATGCCAAATCAACAGTGAACGAGTGAGACACGTGATGCTGTCTGATGTTGTGGTGTTCACTGTGACGTTCGCTGTGCCAACTAGCGGTGGGGTATCTGAAGCTGGCTCATAACCCGAATTTTAGCTCGCAACTCAAAGCAAAATATCAGCCGAGAGACGGCTCGTATCTCGAAAAACTCCTTAGTTGGGACACTGGTAAGTCAAGGCCCCACTGTATGCAAATTGACCCAACAGTGGAACAACTGGTCACTATGACGCGCACTGACCACCAGGGGGCAGATGCTCAAGGCAGGAGCTGCCCCCTGGTGGTCAGTGCACTCCCACAGGGGGAGCACCGCTCAGCCATTAGCGGGGCTCATGGCTGGCGAGAGCAGCGGTGGTGGCAGGAGCCTCTCCCGCCTCCGCAGCAGCACTAAGGATGTCTCCCTTTAATTTTTCCTAGACACTCTGATTTTACTTATGACTCTCACCTTTGCTTTCCCTCCATCCTCCACCGCAACAGTAACTTGCTCCAGGCTCACTTCGCTCTAGTGTCTAGGAGATACGTCTGCCACCAGAACTGCGATTCCCAGCATTCCTGGTGCTCCCCATGATCTTGGTTTTCCTTTCCTGCTCTTTCTCCATCCCATGGTCTCCCACTCTGCCAAGTCCTCCAAGCCGCCAGTTCTCCCTCTCTGCTCTCCGTCTGGCAGCTTGGGGAGCCAAGTTCCCCAAGCCACTCCACTCTCCACCGGCTCTCCCGCTCTGCTCTCCACCTGGTGCCTGTGTATGCAAATTAACCTGCCATCTTTGTCGGGTTAATAGGCATACTCACTCCTGATTGGCTGGTGAGCGTAGCGGAGGGACGGTCAATTTACATGTTTCTCTTTTATTTATAGGATAGATCTGAGAGCTCTACCCATTAGTGATATTTTGGCCTTTTTCTTATGTAATATTTTCTAAACATAGCTATATTTTTTTGAGCAAAATTAGAAACATACTGAACAACAGCTTAGTATCCTACTTTATTTCATTTAATAGTGTTACCCAAAAGATTTTCCCCCTGTCCTTAAATATTCTTGGAAACATATATTTCTAGTGGTTGGTTAATAATTTTGTAATTTATTTAGCCATTCTACTCTTCCCTATTACAAATAATGCTGAATTGCATATCCTTATACATGAATCTGATTACATCCTGATTATTTATTTTTTAAAGTCCTATTAAAAGAACCTATTTTTAAAGGTTTATTGCAGTTTAATTTACATAAAGTAAAATTATCTCAACTTAGGTGTACAATTAATGAATTTTGAAAAATGCATATAGTTTTTTCCCCACAACACCAGGTGGGAGAAAGATAGCTCAATGCTTATATTTCAGCATTGGGCACTTGAGAGCTAATATTAAGAAAATTGTGGGGGAAAGGAGAGAGGATTGTTTTCTCATTTTCCCTACTAATATCAACTATGCATTTAATCATTATTTCATCTCTCTCTCTCTCTCTCTCTGACACACACACACACACACACACACACACACACACTGTACCTTTTATTTTCTTCTGCTTACTTCATTTCAGCCAGTTCACTCAGGAAAATAACTATTGTCATCCTCAATTCATACACAAGTCAAAAAATTACCCATCTACCATATGAGTAATGCTATGATATACCTACCTGTATAACCAGAGTCAAAAGGTGTGATGTAATGTTACCTAATAAATAACCAATATAATAACCCATAATTTCCACAATAGATTCTATATATTTTCCTAATTAAGTCAGATTTTTTTCTCAAGAGTTAGTCTTCAAGTTGATTTTACCCATGAACGAACACACATGTGCATATACACACACATACACAGACAGACAACCCAACCAGCCCCAAATTAGAATCACTGATGATGAGAGATGATTTAGGCACAGCCAAAGAAAAAAGAGGCATGGTTTTGGTAGAAACATACATATTTTAAGGCAACTAAGGGGGATTAAACTGGTAAGAAATAGAACTATGGTCAAGTCTTACCTTCCCCTTCTTTAGGATCAAGATCATTGGTAAGCTGGAGTTTGATCAATTTGATCAGTCACTATTCCTCTGAATAACTGTGTCTCTCCTCATTGAACATGTGAGAACGGAGCTGGGGGGTGTTCTAGGAGTTCTATGCCAGGACACTCATTCCCTGTCTCTCTACTAACCCTGGTGTGCCCTCCTCACCCAATCCTATCTTATTCTGTTCCCATCAGTCAGAAATACCACTGCTGAGAGTTTTAATGTACAATATAGGGCGTGGCCTAGTACACCTTTTTTACCCCTGGGACTTCCAGCTTCTAATCTCTTTCAATCATCCGTCCAATACAAGTTTACCGACCACCGACCAACCTACTCTGTTCAGCACTGTCAGAGGGATGGGAGCACAATGTGAACAGAACAGGCTGGGCAGTGCTCTCAAAGACTTTCAGTGTAGCTGCCCCTACATCACATACCTGCTTCATTCTCCACCATCAGGTCTTTTGTCCCCAGAGATAAAATCCTCTCCGAACTCCTAGATATAGCATATATCACTGGTGCCATCTTTTCTGCTATCTCAGTTTCTCACTGTCATCCTAATCCTATCTCGCCAGACATTTAAAAACCTTTGCCACAGCTTTCTAGGCTGGCGGTTGCCAACCTTTTAGACCCCATGGACCACCAGTGGTCCACGGACCACCGGTTGGCGACCACTGCTCCAAAGGTTTCCTTAAACCAGCGGTCGCCAATCTTTTGGACCTCATGGACCACCGGTGGTCCCTGGACCACTGGTTGGTGACCGCTGCTCTAGGCTGTTTTATGGGGTCCCTCTTGTCCATTTTCTTTTCTTCACATTTCAGTTGCAAGCAACCTTCTTCTATGACCCTTTCTGAATCTGTCATGCCAATTCTAGGATTTAGCAATATATTTTATTAAGCTAGATGCTGAGGGACATAATGGCCACTAAGAAATTTCTCCCTTCAAAGAAATAAGTGGTCTGGTCTGAGGAGGCAGCTGCATTGGAGACCCTGCCCCTCCCGTGACTAAGGATATTTTAAAAATCTGGTTGATTTATGGTGAATCCACCAAAGTCTCTTCTGATAGTCTAGAAATAACCTGAACACAAAAACAGTGTCTGTTTTTTAACCTGGGACCAATCCCCACTGAGGTAATGTACTCACCTAACTAAGACTGGAGTCTTGGGCATCTTCTTAGACACTTTACAGAAACTTGTGTCTCCTTTGTTGTCAGTGAAGTATATGCCTGCCACGCTGGTCACGAGGTTCCCAGGGAAAGTGAACAGAACCCTTTCATCGTCGCCTTGGTTGGCCCAATCCCAGGCTTGGCCTCCAATGAGCAAACCTCCTCCATGTTTCATAAACTTGACCAACTTTTCAGTCATGGTTTCATTGTAGGCATCAATACAGTAAACCCCCAAGGAGTCTTTCACTTCCGGCTCAAGCTTTGCCTCCACCCCAGAGCCCTCGAGGATTTTGGCCAGAGGTGCCAGGGATGGGTGTACACCTACGGGAGCCCCAGGGGAAGAACAAAGCCACCCCACTGCATTGAGGAGAAAGGGAGTGAGCTGGGCTTCTACCAAGTAGTCTTCATGGGATACCACCACCAGGCGGCCTCGGCCATAGGAGGATGCAGCAATGAGGACCTGGCCCATGTCATTCAGCATCACTGGGAAGGAAGCCTCTCCAATAAGAAGCAGTTCACATGGGACGGCATCTTCAGGGACATCCCAGCTTGTCACTCCATTCATAAGGGCTTCAAAGGCAGCTGAGGGGGTCGCCATGGTTATGGGCTTCTGCAGAGAGAAAGCAAAGATTCAGCTTGGTGAAGAACAGATAAACAAACAAATCACGTCATTCCTCTGCTAGCTGGGGCAATTCTTCCATCACCCAGATGAGACTGACATTGTGAAATGACTCAGGCACTCACCAGGGGTGGCAGTGTCTCCAATCTAAGAGACACCATAGCACTGTCCTCTTAAACTCTTGGGGTCAAACTAAAAGGGCTCAATGCTTTTTCATCACCAAAGGAAACAAACAGAAGTGAAGACTGTGTCCCGAAAGAGATACAGTATGTTCAGGTATTAAGCCCAGAACCTGTGAATGTGACCTTATTTGGAAATAGGGTCTTTGCAGACATGAGCAAGTTAAGATGAGGTCATACTGGATTTGAGGGGGCTCTAATCTAATGACTGGTGTCCCCATAAGAGGAGGAAAATTGGACAGAGACACAAATAGACAGGGGAGAATGCTATGAGAAGAGGACACAGGGACTGGAATGAAACATTTACTAGCCAAGGGATGCCAAAGATTGCTGGCAAACACCAGGAACTAGAAAGAGGCATGGGATGGATTCTTCTTCAGAACTTCCAGAAAGAACAACTTTGCCAACACCTGGGCTGAAAACTCATAAGCCTCCAGAACTATGAGAGAATATCATTCTGTTGTTTAAGCCACCTAGTTTTTGGTAATTTGTTCAAGCAGCCCTCAGAAACTAATACAGTGATGCAGCATGTTTCCCGCCCCTCTCCCACTACTCGGCTCCTACACTGATCTTATTAATCCCAGCTGGGGGAACCCAGAATTTCAGTCTGAAAAGTCTGGGTCCTCAGAGACAGTGCTTTGGCCATAGTCACAACCTGGCTAAGAGGAAAGCAGAAGACCTCTGTGGCTGGAGCCCAGGTCCCAGATAAGCAGAAGGCAACAAGTTATGAAATTATGGCAGATGCTTACTTGCACCTGTCCAGGTGGAGGAAGGTGTGTATGTCTGTGGATATGTACTCACAAAAATCCTCGGCTTCTACACATGAGCACCCCACTAAGGATACTCTACAGTCTTACTCCACTGTATGCACTTTATTGAAACAGTTCCCCAAGTACAGATGTGTTTCCACACTGTGAACATCCAGGGCTTGTCATCCTCACTGATCACTCTACTCAGTGGCCCTGGGCAGTACTGTTCTCTTGGTCCCTGAGGCTCTCACCACCTCTAACCTTATGACCCAAGCCCACATTATCTGCCACCTCTAGAACCATTTACTTCCTTTCCTTCTCTTACCTCTTCTGAAAATGTAGGTATTCCTTATGATTTGATCTTTGGCACTTACCATTTTTCTATATCCTTTGTCAGAGAACAGACTCATTCTCAAGGGATTACAAGTTCAGCTCTGGAGTTAGGCTGTCTGGGTCTGAATCTCAGCTTTGCTGTTACTAACTGTGAAATCAGGCAACTCATCTCAGATTTAGTTTCCTCAATCTTTAAGTAGGGATAATAGGATCTATCACAAAAGGTTGTCCTAAGGATTAAAGGAAATTGCATAGGTTAAGTGTCTTTCAATTATTTATTATATTTATGAATATTCAATTATTATATATGTATATGCACATGTAGAAATACACACACATATCTATGTATACTAGCTTATAATTATTTGGTTAAATGTAAACTAAATATGTGCATAATAGAAAATTCTTATAAAGTAAACAAAAAAACTAACCTAATATTAGATTTTACAAACACTGAATTAAGCATTTATTGATTCTGATTTTTATAGTTTTCATAATTTTGGAGCCAATACTAATACTAATTAGTGCTCTATTGAGTTCTCAAGTATTCTATGAACCCTTGAAAAAGCCCTTGGCACAGGTACCGTGCCCTGGTCCTAATATAACTGGTGAAGAACAGATAAACAAACTCAAGGCCTCCGTGCAAGAGCCACTCTCTGATTGGCATCAGTCTTTAAAAGTAAAGAAGTCTTACATTTATTCTTTTCCCTCCAAACTAGCTTCTCTTAGGTAATTTCCCAAGCTTGATGTCCCTAGTTGTTAAAGAGGATAACCTCTAGGCCAGAAAACTACCTAGAAGATACAATCAGCAAACATTTCGTTAATAAGAGCTTGTCTCTTCCCTGCTCCTCCTGGTGTTTACAAATAACCAGGACAGCAAGCCACAGAGTCACAGTTGTATCCCTTCTGCCCCTGCTCCATATCCTGTCAATGTCCTCATTCACAATTCCCAATCATGCTGTCACTAACCTAGTTCAGGTCCTCAGTAACTCACTCCTTCACTAAACTGATCCAGTTTCTCTGTCACCAGTTACCTGTTGTTACTCTATTCTTATGTCTCAGAAGAGAACCCCTTAGACCTCATCCTGGCCCACAGGGGAAAATCTGAGCAGTACTGGGGTGTGAAGCTTCCAGGGCTGGCTGCTCCTTACTTTTCCAGCTGTATCTCCAGCCACAATCTCTCCACAGCTTCCAGAACACAGGGCATCCGTGGACATGCCCTGCTTTCACTTTTGTAGGGAGCGGCTCTAGGGTCAAGCCTGGGGCTGACCCGTGGCAGGGCCACAAACAAGTCCCAGCCTGGAGGGCAGAGCTCCCCTAGCATAATTAAGCCTGACCTTGTTACCCTCCCTAATTCCTTCCTAAGTAGCTAATGGTCTGTGGGAGGTGCAGCAAGTGTTGCCAAAACAAGAACATTTGTATACATGTTAATCTACCCTTGTTTTAACCAGACTATAAAATAAAGCATCAATTTGCAGGCTGGGTCTTTCTGTGTCCTCATCCAGGCATGGGAGATCCACTGAGCCCCAGCTGTATTCTCTTGTCTGTCTTTTCTTCAGTCCTTCACCACCCCTCCTCAGGTTCACCGTTGGCCGTGCTGGTGCGGCACACACTTTAGATTCTCTTCCCATTCTGTCTCATCCTGCTCCCTCTCCCATGTCTTTCTACCTGTTGAAATCCTATCCTCCTAAGAGAAGATATTCATGGAAGAGGGAATTTATATGGCCAGTCAGTCTATGAAAATATACTCAATCTCACTGGTCATGCAAAGGAAAATATAATGTATGTTGCCCATATTGTCAAAAAAGGATGTGGTGAAGACAAAGAAGAAAGTGAAGAAGACAAAGGCAGCTAATAATGTCTAATGTCCAAAAGGCTTTGGGGACGTCACATCTGCTGAAAGGGCTGAAAAACTGACAACCATCTAACAGTGGCAATCAGTTTCAAAGGTGTACCTATCCTTACACCAGTGCCCCTCTTCTACTAACCTTTCTTAGATATAAGAGTAGCTCTATTAAAGTGTATATACGAGGATGCTTGTCTCCACAAAAACTGACCTAAAAATTGAGATAGATAAGTGACAAGGAATGTTTCTTGGAACAAGTTTTGACTCCTGTGGGTACAGACAGGATCTCTAACCCAAAACCACACTTTTATCCACATATCCTGTCCCTATAGCCCACTGTGCTGCAACATATGACCCTGGGGCATAGCCCCCACCAGCCACCCATACACTTTCCATGAAGAGCAACTCTTAGACCTCTTCTCTCTGGGACTATGTTGCTGCTGGTGTTGCTATTCAGCAAATATCCAGAACAGGGAACTCACATTTTTGTCTCTCTGATTGTCCTCTGAGCTAGTTCCCAGAAGAAATATCTGTGAAGTGACAAGGGATAGGCAGTTGGCTTGGAGATCTGAAAAGTAGGGGACTAGGGAAAAGAGGAGGGTTTTTCCTGACGGGTCTCCTCCTTCTACCGTTCTGAGCTGAATTGCTGACCCAAGGGGAGTGGGGTATGCCTGGGCTCCCTTTCTCTCTGCCAGTTTCCCCGTTTGTGAGGCTGCAGGGTCAGCCCTGGTCTGACACCAATGCTGTGTACATGGCAAGACAACGTTTGAGAGGGAGAATACTTGAGTTAAGTATGATAATATGCATGCTAGAGTATCGTATAGCTATTACAAAGAATGAGTTACATCTATTTTGTACCTACCTAGAAGAATGTCCTAGGTATATTTTAAGTGAAATTTTCAAATCATCATAATATAGAGGACACAAACCCATTTTGGTATGGATGTAGATAATAATAGTAGTAGAATTAATAATTTTTGTAGGTAGTAGTAATGACAAGACAGTGCTAACCAGGTTCCCAGCATTCTTATAAGTGCTTCACATAAATTGTTTAATCCTGATGAGGTATGTGTTGTCACTTTCCCTATTTATATATGGGCAAAGCCACAAAGAAAACAAAAAACCTGCCCTACAGAGAATCTGTTACTTGCTTAAGTAACACAGGTGGTGGTGGAAACAGCCTTCAAAACACAGGAAATCTAGTTCTGAGTCCACATTTTTAAGTACCAGCAACAGATAAGCCTGATAAGTCCCTGTTTCTTATATAGGTAGAAAGTCTATGAAGCTACATTTCAACATACTAACATTAGGAAGGGGAGAGGCAAACAGTATTCTTTCCCTTTATACAAGTCTGCATCCTTTCAATTGTTTTCTGTATTACTGTTACAATTAAAAATAGCACAGGTAATATAAAATCAATGAACCAAGTAAATACACTCTGATTTACTATATAAATTAGATTGACCAACTGATCCTTTCTTACTTGTCCCAATGTCTTCTTCACTTCCCAACAAGTTGTCCATTTGCCCACCAATAAATTTGATTTTTCTCTGTGGGGGTTCCTTGAACTTTGCAGCTGGTTCTATTCCCACTTTAACCAGCTATGGGTAACTCTGACACTTGACTTTTGAACCAAATGCCTGTGTCGCTGTTTACCTTCTAAGCATGGTGAGTTCAGATGGACACAGCCTGGAGAAACCCCTTTTACTTCTCCCCTGAAGTTCTTCATCGTTGCTTCTACTTCCACGGATCCTGCATTCTCTTTCAGGCCTACCAACTTTCTGCAACCCAAGGCACCTCTAAAACAGACGGTACCCCAGGCACAACTTATAACTAGGGAGAGAGCTTCACAGATCCCCTACCCCTGCCACAAAGTGATCCCATGGTACCTAAATAGGGTTTCCCTTAAGCAAGTGCATAAATATAGATAGGAAGTAGGGCAGTGGCCCTGTCTTGCTTATTGTACCATATCCTACATTATAATTTCATTTCAAATCCCAGAAGTAGGGCAAGTGTCTGAGGTCAGGTTCTTTGGATTTCCTAGGATAATGAATAGATACTCTGTAGATGGGATTGAATGAATGATGGATATAAGGTGTGGGTGTAAGGGTCAACCTAGGATGACTTCTTTAGCAAACAGCTACCCTGGCCTTGAAAAATGATGCATGTCAGAAACATCCAATTTGATAGATCTTCTCTTCTTCATGCCGTTTTCTTCCATGAAACCTTTTTCTTTTTCCTTATATGTTTTTAAATGTCCCTGAATTTTTCTTAAGCCAGAATTAGGGTGGGTGCAACCTCTTTTGTATTCTGTCTGAGATATCCCCAGCCCAATCTTAATGATTTCCACTTAAAAATGGTTTAATTCATGTATTTAAAAGAATATGTAATGCATGTGGAAGGATATGGATGGTAAAATAATAATAAAATAATTTTAAAATTTAACAGACTCTCATATACCACTACTCAGCTTAAAAAACAGACCATTCCTATTATCTCTGAAGGTCTGCCTGTAGCTCGCTGGAATCATTCCCTCCCCCATTCTCATAAAAGCCATTCAAAACTTTGCTTTTTCTATTCCCTTGTTTTGATCTTACTACACTCCCTTCTGGAGTCCGAGTTCCCCTGGGGCTCTTTCTTACTCCTATTTGCTCACTTATCTCATTGCCAGACTCCCAGCTGAACAGCAAAATGGAGGACCACTAGCCCAGGCGGGAGAAGGCCTGTTTTGTATTTTAAAAATTCTGGTGCTGCCTCTTCTTAGCTGTCGATCACACTGTCTCAGAGGGTGTTCTACCAAATGCACAGTGCTGGACAGGGGCGGTCTACAGTCCCAGGGGCTGTCACTACTAAGCTCTGGTGTGTGATCCCTCTCCTCCACTTCCTCTGCAGGCCCTCACCCAAGCCAGACTTTCCTTCCCAGGCCCAGAGCCAGTCCACAAAGAGCAAGTCAGTGACGTCAGAGGAGTGGAGGGGGCCTTAGGTAGGGGAGGAGTGGCGCAGAGAGGAAAAGCTGGGGTTGGCAGGGAATTCTGCAGGCCCGCTGGCGCTGAGGTTTGGGAGGGACCAGTGGCCCCTCTTCCACACATTCCAGGCTCCAGGGCACCTGTGCTAGTGGATGAGGGATCTTGGTCCCAGGCAAGGTATTGGTAAAAATCAAAGGGCAGTAGGGCAGAAGTGATGCTCTGTCACCAGCCACCTGTGTGACTCGGAGCCAGCCCAGCCTCCTCCCTGGGCCACGGTATTCTCATCCCCTGAAGCTTTGAATTAGATGCTTTTCCTCTAGCTCAGGCTTGTGCATAACTCAACGACACAAAGCAGGTAAACAAACATCATACATCAGGGCCCGGAGGAGCACTGCGGCAGGCGCGACGCAGAGCCCGTGAGCAGAGAACAATCGCGAACAGGACTGCGACACAAACAGCGAGTCATCTGTCCCCGGTTTGGGCTCACGCAGGTCCGCCTGCAGCCTCCTCGGCCTCCCGCACCGTCCTCCCCCAGACCCAGGCCCATCCGCCGCTACCGGCCCTCCTCGGGCCTGCGGGCATTGGAAGAGGGCCACTCACCTGGTCGCCCTGCAACTTACAACCGGGCGGCTGGGGAGAGTGGGGTGGGGGGAAGCAGCGCTGGATGCAGAGGGCGCGCGCGGTGCGGGGGGAAGGGTCTTCTCTGCCAGGAGCGCCGGGGCGAGGAGGGCAGAGCGCGGAGGAGATGGAGCGGGAGCAGAGGAGGGGTTCCCGAGCAGTCTCCTCCTCCCCACTTCCTCCAGGGCGGGATCGAGCCCGAGGGGCGGCGCCTGGCAGGGGACAGCTCTTCTTTGTGTCCCGGTCCTGTCAGCTGGACACTACGGCGGCGGCTCCCATTCGGGTGGCAGTGGGACCGGCCGTTTTATTCAAGACATAAACTTCTCTCACTATTCACTGATACGGAAAAGCTGAACAAACTGTAGGACACATTCTATGGAATATTATTCAGTTCTTATGAAGAGCTCAGATCTCCATTCAGTGGGAGGAATGTACTTGAAGTATTTCCAAGGGAAAAATAAAAACTGTAGAAATTATTTAGTATGCTTTCATTTTTATAATAAAAACAGCCCTGTGCATATTTGTATTATGGTGGGAGAAGGGAAGGATACATCTCTATGTGATAATACTGTTTAACCAGAGGAACTGGGAAGGGCAGCTTTTATATAGCACTACATTGTTTGCATTGTTATATGTTACTTTTGTAAATCAAAAATAATATATTTCAAACAACAGGTAGCTAAAATTTATTCTTCAGTGTACATTTCAAACCCTATTTCTTTCTTGTAAGTCCTGGTAATGATCCGTTGACAGATGTCCTCCCTTCTATAAATTGCAAGTTCCTACTTAGTGTGGTGACCTCACCTGGCTCAGGTGCTAATTCTAGCCTGTGAAGTCAGGGTAGTATAGTGGTTAGAAGCCTAGACTTTCACCAGATGGCCAGGATTCAGACCCCAGGGCTGCATTTTATGGGCTGAGTGACTTTGAGCAATTTACTTAATTCCTTTATGCCTCAGTGTTATTACCTGTAAAATGGGGAGGATGAAATGAGTACCTATATTACAGATTTATTGTAAGGTTTGAATTAGGTGAGTGGATTTGTAAATTTCTTCAATCACTATCTGGCAGATAGTAAGACTGTATGATTGTGAAGTAAAAAAAAAAATCTTCAGGTCATCCTAAGAATCAATATTTCATGTCTCAGGAAAATGCATATCTTTTTAATCCTGATGAAGGTTTTGGTTCCAATTGAAGTCATATTCCCTTTCCCCATCTCCCTTCAACCTCTTTTCCCCAAATTGACTCATATAAACAATAATCAACAGGGGAATGTGGGTAGGTGAGCTCAGTGGCAGGGTTTACACAGAGAAAATACCAGAAAGAGAAATCAAGAGAACCCGAATTCAGGATCCTGGTCTGTGCGGGACCACATGATTGACAGTGAGCAGGTCCTTGATATTCTCCAGGGCTGTGGGTTCTCAGATAAACAAGGTGGGCTGGCCACTTGCTTGCTAAGTCCCTTTCAGGTCTGAAATGCTACGACTAATAGCACCAAAAGGTAGAACCCCAAAATACTGAGTTTTAGAAAAAAACAAAAATAAAAAACGCGTATGTACATGGGAAAGATAGCACCTGACTTACCTCTGAGGAAAGGGACATGAGATTTGGTGGGGGGAAAAGATCTTACTTGTCAGGTTTTGTTTCTCAGAAAGGAACACACACACACACACACACACACACACACACACACACACACACACCTGAAGCAAATGTCAGCCTCTGATACAGGGATATATCAGACTCCTGATAGTTAGGGTCCTGTAGAATACAGCACTCAATAATTAAGAACCATCGCAGTAGAAAAACGCAGAAACTGACACGGAGAAAACGCAGGTAATCTTTGGAAAACATCTGCTTCCTTAGGCCCCAGCGGTCTCAGGCCCCAAACCCGACCACCTCCGCGGCCGTCAGGCACCCCTTCCCCAATGCTCCCCCGCCCCGGCCCGACCCTCCCTCACCCTGGACCACTGGACTCGGTCGGTGCGCCCGGGCCTGCTCCGGTTCCCAAAACCATTACTGAACAAGACTCACCGGTTATCCAGAAATTTCCACACCGGCTACTTAGGAGGGGGAAGGGACTCCTCTGCAGAGATGTGACGAGGAGAGGGGACAGACAGCCTGGGGAAGGGACTCCTCTGCAGAGATGTGACGAGGAGAGGGGACAGACAGCCTGGGGATTAGAATATTGGTGGCGGCGGCGTTGGGAGCCTGGTCAGGGAGGTGGTCTGTGGTGCAGAGTGGGGCGAGGAGGGGGCCTTCCTGGGAGCTGATTGGCAGCCCTGGCGGTGGGGGCGGAGCCTGGTCGCCCCCACCTCTCCCGACTGCAGTGGCCCCGCTTTGTGTCAGTTTCTGCATCAAGATGCAGCCTCAAATCTAGGATGGAGACACTGGCGCCTGCACCAGGAGTGTGGGAGGGTAAATCGTTGAAAAATAAACCCGTGAGACTATTTACTAACAAGGGAGTGGGTAATAAATTGTGATAAATCTTTATATAAAACAATACACAGCTATTTGCAAGGATGAGTCATATCTCTATATATTTGCCAGATGTTGGGCTATATTTATACTCATTTTAAATACACATTTAACGTGTTAATAAAATGAAGAGTTTGCATTTGTGTACAAAAACTTTAAAAATATTTTATATACATATATAAATATAGAAATTATATGAAAACCCTACATCAAACTATTAGAATCAGTACGTCAGACAGGAAAGAGTAGCTTACTTATAAGTATTTTTCTTCATATACCTCATTAAAGTTTTAGTATTAGTATGTATTATTTTGTGAGAAAAATAGATAAATTTAATCAACTAAAAATAGGTAAAATATTCTTGCTCACACAGCTGGTAGTGTCCACTCCATAAATATGATTTCTCTCTTTGTGTGGGCTTCTTGAACTTTGTTCCTAGTCCTGACTCATTTTAATCAAGTAAGAGTGGAACCCAGCACTTGACTTGTGAGCCAGGACCAGGCTTTATGCCTGACCAGGTCCTGCCTTGAACCAGTGTCTCCTCATCTAGCTTTGTGAGCTCAAGTTTAGATCCTGGGGGAAAACCATTTGTCCCTTTCTATGGTTGGCCCCAAAGCCCTGAAAGATTTGTGTGGTCTCTGGACATTCTCCTGTTTCCTCACCCCTCACCAATCATCTCTCTGGCCTCTGTTCTCAGAGTTCCTAACTGACCCTATGAAGAAATCATTAAAAAGCTTTCTCCCGACCACAAAACAGTGTCTAGGCTGGACCTTGCACGGGAATGTGGATTCAGTGGTAAGGGGGATAGAGAACCACATCCTGTAATTACTTGAGGATTTCATTACAATCCTCAAACTAGAGTAAGCATAAGCCAAGAACTGTGTTTTTTCCTTCTTTTGATTCTCCACTTCATGTAGCCATGAACAGGTGCTTTGTAATGTCCTCTTGATGGATTGATGGTCAAAATAGATGGATGTGCTGAGGAAGGTAATCCTAGGATCACTCCTCAAAAAACAAATAAACAAACAAAAAACAGCCTGGATGGTGTGGCTCAGTGGTTGAGCGTTGACCTATGAACCAGGAGGTCATGGTTCCACTCCCAGTTAGGGCACATGCCCAGGATGCAGGTTCGATTCCCAGGACGGGGCGAGCAGAAGGTAGCCGATCAATGATTCTCTCTCGTCATTGATGTTTCTATGTTTCTCCCTTTCCCTCTCCCTTCTCTGAAATCAATAAAAATATATCTAAAAAAAGAAAAAAACATACAGCAACTTGATGTAGGAAACTTATTAAATTACAAATTTCCTGTATTGAAAGTTTTTTCCTCTTCTTTGTGCTCCTTTAATTTTCTCCCTTAAACCTTTTCTTTCTATATCTCCGCAAATTTCAGTGGGTTCTTTCCTCTCTTTCTCTGTTTCAGACTTAACATTAGTAACTCAATTTTAAATCCTCTCTCACTCCCTATTTATAATTCCTCTAGAGTTTCTGTTTTTCTTTCCAGTTTCTGCCCTGAGTAATAGAGACTACCATGAAATCTTTAAAGTACTGAAATGACTTTTAAAATATTAAGTTGTGTAAATACTCAGCAACATAGGAATGAATGAACACTTTATTAAAAATCATACTACAAAATATTATGTGGTTCTTAAAAAGGATGAGCTTGAGGAATGCTTTCAATCTATATTTTCAGTGAAAAACTATGATTATGTTTGTTTAATTGATTTTTTTTGAGAGAGAGAGAGAGGGAGAGGAAGAGAGAAAAATGGATGTGAGAGTGAAACATCAATCCACTCCCTTTACTGGGGATCGAGCCTGCTACCCCTGGCACATGCCCTAATGGGGAATCAAACTGACAACCTTTTGGTACACAGGACAGTGCCCAACCAATTGAGCCACACAATCCAGGGCTGATTCTGTTTTTTTTTGTTTGTGTCTACCTAACAGGAAAAATAAGGACATATTTAGTGACTTCAGGAAGTGGGGAAGGTAGACCAGTAATTTTTTTCTTTAGACATTTCATATTTTAAAAATGTTACAAAAATCATTTTGAAAAACAAACAAACATGGCTATTCACTCTTATTTATATACCCAATAGAATTTATATATACACATGCCACCAAAAGACATGTTCAAAGCAGCACCAGCCATATAGTCTAAAACCAGAAGCTACCCAAGTGCTACCCTTCCTACTTTCTCACTGATAGAGCCCCCTGGCACTGTCTTCTATCATAAGATTCTTAAAATTTTATTTTCAGACCAACAAATACTGAAGTGTTATTATAAAAGTTCTGCTTTGAAGAAATTCTAAAGGATGTAGCTCAAGAAGAAATAAAATAATTTTTGATAATCTGAGATGTGAGATAAAACAGTGAGAGACTTCCAATGCTGGCACTGAGAGACTACCTTGTTTGGAAAAACCCTCCTGCTGAAAACAGCAATAAAAGTTGAATAAAATATAGGAAACAATGGAAGATTCTGAAGGGCCAACAAAACAAGTAGGATTTGAAAAGTTCTGATCTTGAGGGAAGGAAAATAAGACATGAGCTCCACATTCACTATGGCTTTTTCCTTTCGGGCATTTTCCAGTTCACAGTGCAGGGTAACTGAGGCCAAGTGGAAAGTGTCAGTCTGACTGGCTTCAGATTACCAAACCACTGGAACTCAAAGCACAAAACTTTACAGAAGAAGAAATCTCAGAGAGGTGAATCTAAAAATCTATGTATAAATTCCTCTTAAGTCACTGGCTGTCTCCAAAGCTAGGCATGCACAGGGAGGCCCTCCCCACCCCCTTACTCCCCACCCTCCACTCCAATTGCAGAAAATAGTGGCTAAAATGCTAAAACAATTGAACAGTCATTTCAGCAGTTGCACTGTTCTGGGAATAAAGCAGTGGAGGTCAGCTTCCACCGAAGTAAATGATTCTTATCAACACACTCTACTTTCAGTTGAGATATGAGAAATTCCACAGTGTATGAATAAGAATGACACCTTAGGAATAAGGACTATGCTCTTGGATAAAGGAAAAAACTTAAGTGGACCAGTTTAAGAAAGTGTAAAACTAGCCCTTGATAGTGGGAAATTAATCTGCTGGTACTTTATCTTGCCCCTACCCCTGAAAAAAATTTTGTTTGAAAAAATAACATCAACCAGAACTTTATAATTTTTATTCATGACATACTGCATCCAACTGAAAATTTAGAGGGAGACTAAAAATTAGGATCAATTGCCAAGAACTCAGGAAAACAACAGATAATAAAAACAGACTCACAGGTGGTTCATACACTTGAGTTCTTAGACAGGAACTGACTTTCTATTAACTGTGAATAATATGTTCACATATAACAGAAAAAAGGCTGGAGAACTTCAGTATAGATTTAAAATTCAGGAAAGAGTAAAATGGAAACTTTAAAAATAAAAAAATAATAATTGAAATCAGGAATTCTGTAGTTGGCTTTAATAGCATATTAGATACAAATGACCAGAGAATTGGTGAACAGTAACAAAGTTTAATAAAATTTATCCAAAAATAACACAGGAAGAAAGGATGATGCACAAAGAGATGGAATGATATAGAAAGGGCATAATAGAATTATGATATATGGTAAATAGTTATGAATTGTGGGTAATTGAAGTCCCAGAAGGGATAAAAAAACATCAAAACTCAAATGGAAAAACTCTACATTCTCTAAGTAGAATAAATACAAAGAAAACTATACCTACATCATAGTCAAACTGCTAAAAACCAAATTCAGAGAGGAAATTGAAAATTACTCAGATATAAAGGATACTTTCAAATGAACAATAATACAGTTAGCTTTTTAAAAGAAATAATGGAACTAAAACACAGTGAATTGTTTAAAAAAAAAGAAAGATAAAATCCGACAACCTAAAATTCTATGCACAGCAAAAATAAAGGCACAATAAAGACAATTTAGGTAGACAGAAGCTGAAAGAATTTGTTGGCAATACAGTATAAGAACTACAAAAAGGAGTTCCTTGGGATTAAGGAAATTTACCCCAGATAGGAGCCAAAAACTATATGAAAGAATAGAGAATACTGGAAAGAGTAAATACATGGGCAAATGTGTTAAAATTGACTGTTTAAATAAATATAATAGCTTATGAGATATAAAATCATACAAAAATAAAATAAATAGATAATATTAACAGCATAGCTGCAAGATGAGCATTAATAAAGATAAACTATTTTTAAAGTTATTCCATTGTTTGAGCCTTACCCTTACCCTGACAAAGGACATTACAAGAAAAAAATTATAGGCCAACATCCCTGATGAACATAGAAGTAAAAATCCTCCACAAATATTACCAAACTGAATTCAACAGTACACTAAAAGAACCATAGATCATGATCAAGTGGGCTTTATTCCAGAAATTCAAGGAAGGTTCAACATCTGCAAATCAACAAATGTGCATACTACATCAACAGAATGAAGAATTAAATCATATAGTAATCATCTCAGTAGATGCAGAAAAAGAATTTGACATAATACAACATCCATTTATGACAAAAACTCTCAACAAATTGGATATACAAGAAATGTACCTCAATATAATAAAGGCCATATATTACAAGCCCACAGTTAACATCATACTCAAAGGTGAAAAGCTGAAAGCTTTTCCTTAAAGATCAGGGACAAAACAAGAAGTCCCACTCTTACTACTACTTTTCAACATTGTAATGGAAATTTTACCCTGAGCAATTAGGTAAGAAAAAGAAATAAAAAGCCTCCATATGGAAAGGAAGAAGTTAAATCATCTCTGTTTGCAGATGACATGATCTTGTATATTGAAAACCCTAAAGACTCTACCAAAAAACCTGTAAGAACTAATGAGCAAATTCAATATGGTTGCAGAATACAAAATTAATATAAAAAATCAGTTGGATTTCCATACACCAAAAACAAAATATTTAAAAAGAGGATTAAGAAAATAATCCTATTTATAATGGAATAGTTAGAAACTAATTTAACCAAGGAGGTAAAAGATGTACACTGAAAACTATAAAAAATGATGAAAGAAACCAAAGACACAAATAAATAAAGAATATTCTATGTTCATAGATTGTTTGAATTAATAATGTTAAAATGTCTATACTACCCAAAGCTATCTGCAGATCAATGCAAACCCTATCAAAACTCCAATGGCATTGTCCCCAGAAATTACAAAAAAAAATCCTAAAATTCATGTGGGAGCACAAAAGTGCTCAAATAGCCTAGGAAAACTTAAGAAGAATAATTGAGGCATCACAGTGCCTTATTTCAATACTACAAAGCTATAGTAATCAAAACAGTATGGTACTTGTATAGAAAGAGTTTTATAGACCAGTGGAACAGAAGAGAGCCCCTAACTAAACCCTCACATTCATATTCAGCTGATCTTTAACAAAGGTGCAAAGAGCACACATTGGGGAAAGGATAGTTTCTTCAATAAATGGTGTTGGAATAACTAAATACCCATATGAAGAAAAATGAAATTGAACTCTTACTTCACCATATGAAAATTAACTCAAATTCATTAAAGACTTAAACATTTGACCTGAAACTGTAAACCTACTTGAAGAAAACATAGGGAAAAATTTCTTTACATTGATCTGGGCAATAAAAGTTCTGGACATGATTCAGTTATAAAATAATCATATTGAATACAATATTGAAAGTTGATATGGTGAAATCTTTATTATCTTTTGCATAAAACAAGATGCCTGTCCTTGCTTTTGTTCAACATTATACTGGATGTACTGGCCAATGCACTAAGACAATAAAAGAAAAAAATTAAAGTTATAAAGACTGGAAAGGAAGAAATAAACTATCATTACTTTTAGATGATATGACCACTTGTGTAGCAAATCTGAAAGACTCTATAGGTAATTTTAGAATTATTAATGAATGGAGTTTATCAAGTTTGACATATAATCTATATATATAGAAGGCTGTCTGTCTGTCCAACCGGTAGCTATGACATGCACTGACCACCAGGGGGCAGACTTTCAACACAGGAGCTGCCATGACGAACACTGGCCATTTAAAAAATAAATGGCACCATGGACCTGGCGCCTACAAACCAACACTCAGCTTCCCCCAAGTGGGACACAGGACCTGCCACCACCCCAACGCGACACCCCACCAAATCACAGCCAACACAGCCCAGCCCAACCTGGAAACAGTCGCTGTGGGTGCCAGGTAATGACATCACGTAGCAATGCCTGGCTTCCTCTCCCTAGCGACTAGCCTCCTTGGAGTTTCTTCAGTCCAATATCCTGACTTGCTTTATAGCCAGGTGCAAACATTTTACAATTTAACCAAATGTTTTGAAGTGTTATCACGTGCCTCATCTCATTTGATCCTCACAGAAGTCCTGGAGTAGGTAGATAGGAGACTTGGTAGAATCCTATTTTCTTTTCATTAGCCAGAAAACAGAGATTTAGAAAGTTTAGAAACTTGACCCGACTGAAAAGAAGTAAGAAATGGTGGAACTTGAAAATGACTTCAGGTTTTCTCACTGTGCAGAATATAGTCAAACACTGCTACAGCTAAATATTTTACCCTTTGTTCTCCTTGCATGATCTACAATAATAATCTGCTTCATGTTGATATTTACTGCTGTGTTGCTGACAATTACCTGAAAGAGAAGTTGGGGTGCTTCACTGTGCTGGAAAAAGTTTAGCTACATCAGAAAGCAGGTCTAATTAAGCAAGTTTATTCTATATATATAAAAAGCTAAGTTGACTCGCACATGTGCGATACATATAAAGCTCTCACTGGCGCCAATCGCAAACGTGTGTTTCGATCTGTCATTGTTGATCATGAATTTGCTTGATACTTTTATTATAGAGAAAGGGTGAATAGCAATATTAAAATATTTCTCCCAATTAATTTCCTTTCAGTGTGCACGAATCTGTGCACCGGGACACTAGTCAATATATAAAAGCAATTAGATTTCTACACACCAGCAATAATAAGGTACAAAATATAATTTTTATAAAATAAATCATTTACAATAGCAATAAAAATAATGTATGTGTAAATAAGTTTAACAAAAACGAGAAAAAGGAAAGCAATGAGAAAAATATTACAAAGCCTTAAAAAACATTAAAGGTGAGCTAAATAAATAGCAGTATATACCAAGCTCATAGGAGGAAAGATTCAACATCTTAAAGAGGCCATTTCTCCTCAAATTGTTATATAGAATTAATTCAATACCAATCAAAATTCTAGCAGGTTTGTTTGTTTGCTTGTTTCTTGTTTTGTTAATTAAATATTTATATGGAGGATCAAAGATCCAAGAATTGCTAAAACATCAGAAAGAGGTGGGAGAATCTTTCAAGAATTATAAAACTATAGTTGTTAAAACTAATTTTAGTGTTGGTGCAGTTAAACAAATAGATAATGAAGGAGAATAAGGAGCTTAAAATAAATTTATGCATATATGAAAAACTCGATTCATGCTGATCACTCACTGGTGATGGGACAATTGATTACCCATATGGAATAGAAAATATAACAATCAATTTCCAGGTGGAATAAGACTAATTGCCAAATGCAAAATATAAAATCTTTTAGAGGAAAATATAGTAAAATTAATTTACTACCTTGAGAAATTATTTTTCTCAAGAAAAAATATAAAAGAAAGTACTGGTCACTTAAAATAAAAATTCAAAACTTAGTTCATTGAGAGAGACAGACATACAGAGAAAGAAAAGCTAAGCACCAAATTTAAAGCAGATATTTCCAGCATATATTGCTTACAAAGGATTAATTAGCATTCAGTTTATATAAAGAAAGCATTCCAGTGCTTGCTTGGGCAGCACATATATTAAAAGAAAATATTCCAATGACTCAATAAGAAGAAGACAAACAACCCAATATGAAAATGAGAAAACACACACACAAAGCCCAGAATTATCAGAGAGAAAGCACTACAGCTTATCAACATATGTATGGAAAGATGGTCAACTTCATTACTTATCAGAGATATGCTAATGGAAATCACAAGGGGATGCTATTTCACTCCTGCCAGACTGGCTAAAAATGAAATTTCATAATACCAAGTTATGACAAGTATGTAGAACAACAGGAACTCTATTGCTGAAAGGAGTGCAGACTGGCTCAACATTTGAAAACAGCTTGGAAATAACCTAATAATGTTGAATATATACAAATCTTATAACTCAGTAATTCAATGCCTTGGTGTATACTCCAGGGAAACTCTTGCCCATGTGACCCAGAAGTCATGTAAGAGAATGTTAGAAGACATTACTTGTTAATATGCCCTGTAGTAGGCAGCCTTTAATATGGCCCCCAGTAAACCCTGCTCTGAGTATTCATGCTCCTGTATAACCCTCTCCCCTTGAGTGTGAACTGAAACTAGTGATTCACTTCTAATGAACAGATAGCAAACTGATGGGATGTCACTTTTGAGATTAGGTTACAAAAGAATCTGGCTTTCATGTTCTCTCTCTGCCTTTACTTGGGGGGGAGGGGGGGGAAGCAAGTTCTTATACAGAGGCCCATATTGCAAAGAATTGATGTGTAAAATAAGGGTTACTTGAACACAAGTACCATGATACCTGACGGTGATCTTTTGGTCAAGGCATTTTGGTTGAGAAGGCTAAGGATAGTGCCAGATTTCATCATGATACTCAGAACAGTATGCAATTTAAAATTGTTTATTTCTGGAATTTTCTATTTAATAGATCATGGTTTTCTATTCAGATCGTGGTTTGACCACAGGTAATTGAAACCACAGAATGGAAGATAGGGACTACTGTATTGAAATGGAATCAATTGACAAGTAAATAGTTTGGAGTATAAAAGGATGGATGGTCAGCTAGACAGATATTCTGTCTTTTATGTCTAGTTAAATCTGCATTTCTTCCAATAGTTTCCATGACTGTCCCATTGGTAAATCATTTTCTCCTTACTTAAGGAGTTCTCCCTCCATTGCGGGTTGAATCAACTCAGAGGCCAGCTCAATGGCTGTTTATCTGGTAACTGTATAATTCAGCACTTACCTGAAGGCCAAATGCATTCCAGACTAAATATTCCATAAGATTCCCTGCACCCACTCTCACCGCCATCCCTCCGTACCTTGCACCTCCCTCCCCCACTACTACACTCTGGGGCCCCACGTACAGTTCTCGGATAGGTGAGGACTTTAACCTTGGGGAGGGGGTGGGGAGGATTATGAAGAGGCAGGCTATACTCTAATAATTCAAGAACAAGCCACAGGAGGTGACATCGCCTCAATCCATGGTTCTTTTTAGCTCAAATCACAATGGCTCCTGTGGAGCACAGGAAAAAAAATCACAAGAAAATAGTGGGTCAACGCCTCCAGATGAGCAAGGGTGAATAACGATGTGGCAAGAAGGAAATAGAGGCCGAGCTACAGGGAGACACCAGAGAATGGTCCCAGAGATAACAGCGAGGAATCCTGCGTGGAACACCTCTGCCACCCTCCCATCTGGGACATGCAGAGGCCCCACTAACTCCCCTGACCCCCACAAGCGCACAGATAGCCTCCCAGGGCTTTCCCATCTCTCTTCTCCCGCCCACTACCTGCGCTCGGGCTGGCTGGCCTGTGACAGCTCCAGACCTCTCGTGGTCCATAATTTATCTCTGACCCCCACTCACCGGTTGTCCCGCTGAACCCTGCAGCGCGGGTAGGGGGTAGAGAAGACTGGCTAAAAGAGGGCAGCGGCAGTTCCCAAGGAAAAGAGCTTCTCAGGAGAGAAAAGGATTGAGCTGCGGACAAGGCCTAGGAGGTGGAATGTCTAGGGGAAGGGGGCGAGGAGGGGGGTCGTTCTGGGTACTGATTGGCGGCCTCGAGGGTGGGGGCGGAGCCTGGCCAGATACCTTCGGACTGCAGAGGGCCGGCTTTGTGTCAATTTCAGCTCGAAGATGGGGCCCCAAATCCAGGGTGGAGACACTGGCGCCAGCCCCAGAGTGCAGCAAGACAAATAAATCCGTGAGACTATTTATGAACAAGTGAGCGGTTGCTAAATAATAATAATAATAGTAATAATAATATTATATTTATATAATACACAATTATTGCCAAGGACAAATTAAAAATCTATCGGTTCTAGATAGATTTTTAATGAAAAGAATCAAATTGTATTAAAGTGGAGCATATGATAACAGTCTTAATAAAAAGATCATTCATTGCTTATATAAGGGCAAGGCTAAGAGTGAAGAATTGACTATTGATACTTCATAACCACTGAATTGTTTTAAAGATATCATATGTATTGTTTTATGAATTAAATAAAATAGGAAGGAGTTAAAATTTATACTAACCAATAAATAGGTGACAGACTGGACAGGAGGGAGAGAAAAGGTATGGCTGTTAAAAGCTTGGACTCTGAAGCCACTGTGGCATCCTTTACTTACCAGCTGGGTAGTGCATGTGTTTCTTCTGATTGGTAACAAATGACCACAAACTTAGTGGCTTGAAACAACACATTTATTGTCTTTATTATCATACACTTCTGTAGGTCAAAAGTCCAGCCAGCATCTCACTGGCTAACATCAGGTGTAGGCAGAGCTATGTTCATTCTGAAGGTTGTAGGGAAGAATCAATTTCCTTGCCTTTTCCAGCTTCTAGAGCAGCCGTGGGCAAACTACTGCCCGGGGGCCGGATCCGCCCGTTTGAAATGAATAGAACTAAAAAAAAAAAAGACCGTACCCTTTTAGGTAATGATGTTTACTTTGAATTTATATTAGTTCACACAAACACTCCATCCATGCTTTTGTTCCGGCCCTCCGGTCCAGTTTAAGAACCCATTGTGGCCCTCCAGTCAAAAAGTTTGCCCACCCCTGTTCTAGAGGCTACCCAAATGCTTTGTCTTGGGACACCTTGCTTCAGGCCAACAATCTCATCAATCATCAAAGCCAGCAACCTCATCACATGGCCCTCTGCTTCTGTTGTCATGTCTCTTTCTCTGCTTCTCCTCTTTCAGTTGTTTCTGAGCAAGTTTGACCTGTTGGTTACCTTTCTGTCCTGGATCCAATAGGCCTCCCTCAATTCTAAATCCCACTTTCCCTTTTATCCTATTTCCATTAGGTCTTTCTGTTCCATCTTCTGTCCTCTGCATTGTTCATCTTCATCCCCCAGATAATTTAGTTCTTTACAGCTAGAAAGTGTTGCAAGTGGAACACCTGGTCAACAGAACACTTGTGTTATCCTCTTATTGCAGATGCTTTTCAGAGTTACATGAACCAATATGTGAGAAAAGACATTCTAACTCTCAGAGGCTGTCAGCACTAAGTTCCCAGGCTGCATGGGCTTCACTCTCTCCTCTTTCCTCTCCCCGCCCTCATCCAGGCTAAAATTTCTTGGCTAGTTCCAGAGCCAGTCCACAAAGAGCCTGTCAGTGACATCAGAGGAGGAGGGGGTGAGGGGTGTAGGGTGAGAGGAAGCATCTGGGGAAGAAGAACTGAGCAAAACAGCCTGGCCCCCATTGGCAGTGATTTGCTGGCTGAGGTCTGTAATCTGTGTGTGCTCGCAGGGTGGAGGAGGTGGCAGTTTTTATTGGCTCTGTCTTCTCCCAGCCCCCAATACACACACACACTCACACACACACACACACTCCCAGCCCCCAATACACACACACACACACACACACACACGGAGCAAAGTCTAGAGGACTAGCAGCATTTTGGCCTCGGGATATTGTACTGAAAGAACTGGAGCCTTAAGTGGGCCTCTGAATGTCAAGGTCATGCTCATCCCTGCCTGTGCTAACACTTTCTGCTGCCTGCATTTCAATATACCTTTTTTAAATAAAGGAGGAGATTGGATGATATGTTTTAGCTCTAAACTGTGACAAAATACACAGAGAGAACACCATCAACTAAAAATGGTGGACTCTGGGGGTATGTCTGGACGAGTGGGAGCAGGCAGGCATGTGTCCTTGCTCACTGTCAGTTTCTGAGAGGAGGAGGGATACAGCAGGAGAGAAATGCAGCTGTCTTGGCAGAGAGAATGAGAAGGAGAAAAAGCTCAATGCCAAGGATCCCCAGTCTTTTAGGAACACTCAGACTGCAATCCCTAAATCCCCGTGTTTCCACAGGTTCCCTGAGATACCCCACTCAACTGCACAAACTGCCCAGACACTGGCTTTGCTTTTCACCCTCAAATGAATTGTAGCCAGAAACTACCCCTCTGTGCCTGGGAGGCTGGGTTGCTCATTTCTAGAAATCTCTGAAAAATACACCCCAATGTCTGTCCTCCAATTTCAGGCCAGGCCTTGCGGGTGAGTTCTGAGGGAGATTAGACTTTGGCAGGGAAGTAAGTGAAGGCCAAACCATTGCAGATTTTGAGTAAAGGAGGTAAGGGAGAAAGAGAAGTGGTTGTGCCTGTGAACAAAAAAGCTGATCATCTGGGTCAGAAAGAGAGCATTCTTCTTGCCTATGAACTGGGACATTGCCCTCAGTTCTTCCTCAATCTTTAGCCTGTTGGCCTTTAGAATGGGTTTACACCATCAGCTCTCCTGAGTATCCAGCTTGCTAACTCACATTTTCAGCCCTAAAAACAAACAAACAAACAAAACCCAGCGAGTTATTTTATCAGCAAAAATGGGTTATTAGGGAATGGAAGAGGATTTGCAATTCAGGACATACAAGCTATGGCAAACCATAGGCAAGTCCAGAGAACAGAGGACTGGAAAAGTACTTTCAGTCTGCAGGCCGACGCTCTATCCACCGAGCCAAACCAGTTAGGGCTGGAAAAGTACTTTATAGAGAAAAAGGGAGCGTTACCAGGATCTGTTATTAATAAAACGTGTATTGGAGGAAAATAGGAGGTAGAGGTGTAGTGGCTTCCCATTGGTTGAGTTATGGAAGTTTCTCATTGGCTGGGCCTGTTGCTGGGCAAGGAGAAAAACCTTCCTTCCTGTTGCTGGAGTAGTAAAGTAAGCTTCTTCCTGTCAGAGGAGTCTGTGAGGTGGGTGAGCAGTAGTGCCAGAGCTCCCCATTCAGAGCTTCCAGAACCCATGTAAAGTGAAGCTTCTTTTATTCATTTTCATACCCTGCAGGGTTTGAGACTTGCCAGCTTCCATAATTGTATGAGCCAATTCATTATAGTAAATGTCTGTCTGTCTATCCAACTATCTACCTACCTTATTGGTTCTTTTCTCTGGAGAACCTCCTCTAATACAGCCCCCTGGTGTAGGGAGTGCCTAGAGCAGTGATGGTGAACCTATGACATGCATGTCAGAGGTGACACGTGAACTCATTTTTTTGGGTTGATTTTTCTTTGTTAAATGGCATTTAAATATATAAAATAAATATCAAAAATATAAGTCTTTGTTTTACTATGGTTGCAAATATAAAAAAATTTCTATATGTGACACGGCACCAGAGTTAAGTTAGGATTTTTCAAAATGCTGACATGCCGAGCTCAAAAGGTTCGCCATCACTGGTCTGGGATGTGTCTGGTGCAAAATTGCAAAGTCTCAGGTTCCAGTTCCCTCATCTCCCAGAAACAAAAATGACCTAATGCAAGACCTAGGGCTTTGGAGTCAGAGAGTTTGGGGTTCAACTACCAACTGAACTACTTCCTGAGTTGTCATTGGACAATGAACTTCTCAGATCCTGATTTAACTCAATGATACAATAGGCACAATAATACCTAGCCCGGAGGAGTGTTCTGAGAATGAGAGATAGATAGATGGTGCTCAACTGTAGCTATGAGAAAGAGTCATAGCTAGTTCTGATATCTGGCCTTGCTTGAGAAGCAATAACCATCATGAAATAATCAATTCCTAATAGGACTCATCATGACTCAGCGAGCAGAGCTGCCTTTGTGAGAAGCAGCACATTTATATAGATATTTATTTTATATATTTAAATGCCATTTAACAAAGAAAAATCAACCAAAAAAATGAGTTCACCTGTCACCTCTGACACGCATGTCATAGGTTCGCCATCACTATCCTAGGCCATGCTGGCACAGTACACCTTGGGTTATTCATTTGGAATTTTCATTGGACTATTCATTTGATATATCAGATTGTTGGGAAATCCTATATAATAAAAGGGTAATATGTAAATAGACTGAACGGGGATAAGAAGAGATAAACCAAAGAACTTATATACTTACTAGAGGCCCAGTGCACAAAATTGGTGCACAAGCAGGGTCCCTAGGCCTGGCTGGCCATCAGGGCCGATCTGTGGGGCAACCAGCAGGGTGATCGGGAGGCCCCCTGCTGGCACCCACCTTGGCTTGGGCGGCGCTGCTTGCCAGCCGACCCCACCCCCCACCACTGCCCACTCGCCGGCCAGCCCCGCTCCCCACTGCCACTGCTGGTCACCACCCTCTGCGGGTGACCTGCAGGGTAATCAGGGTGCTGGCACTTGCCTTGGCTGGCCTGGGACCTGCGGGCTGGGGGCAGCTCTTGCATTGATCATCTGCCCCCTGGAGGTCAGTGCATGTCATAGCGACTGGTCATTTCACCGGTTGTTCCAACGTTGGGTCAATTTGCATATTAGGCTTTTATTATATAGGATATGCCTAGCCCATGGACATGGGCAATAGGGTAGCGAAGACCTGGGGGTGATGGTAGGGACTGGGAAAGGGGGAAAGAAGGGAAAATGGGAGGTATCTATAATACTATTAACAATAAAACATATATTTAAAAATGAAAAAAAAAAAAGGTATGGCTCTGAGTTGTTCTGACCAGCATGACAGAAACATTTGCAGGCTGTGTTCTGCCTCTATATTCAGAACTTTCACTTATCCCAGCCAAAACTGTTAAGACCCCAATACAGAGGTCAAATAGGTTTAAGGTTAAATGGACAGATTTTCTTTATTTTAAACCAAAAATTATAACTGACTAAAGTTGAACTTTCTAGTTAGTTGTATAGAGTTATATAAAATGTGTTATATTAAGAAGATGATAACATTTTTTTAAAATATATATTTTATTGATTTTTTACAGAGAGGAAGGGAGAGGGATAGAGTTAGAAACACTGATGAGAGAGAAACATCGATCAGCTGCCTCCTGCACACCCCCTACTGTGGATGTGCCCACAACCAATGTACATGCCCTTGACAGGAATCGAACCTGGGACCCTTGAGTCCACAGGCTGACACTCTATCCACTGAGCCAAACCGGTCAGGGCACGATAACATTTTTTGTTTCAATTTCTCTGTTATGGAAAGAGATCATTTTGGTTCTACTTGCTGTAAATATTAATAACTGGACAACGGGAGAAGGAACATGGAGGTGCTTTTAACTAGAATCACCAAAGGTTATATTTTAACAATGAAGAGTTGGTTTTTGCTCTTCATACTTCATACCTGGTTTTTCTTATAATTTCAAGGTCATTCCTCATCCCTCCCTCATTTGTAAGGGTTTCAGTTTTCTACTCTTGCATGCTTTATTTCCAAGGTCAAAATAAGGGCAGGTATTTTATATTTTAAAAATCCCATTTACAATAATTACTCTAAAAAATTTATAAAGGGGACTATCTTAGCATAAGAGGAATAAACGAAGATGCTATTTCTATTTTCTTAATCTACCAGGTGTCCAAGAAGGGACTCTGTGATTGTACAAAGCAGAAATACTTGGATATCAATTCATTAAAATTTAAATTATTTTAAAATCAGGGTGGTGAATTTTATAAATACACTCTTTGATGAGTTAAAATAATTATCTAGCATAGCCCTAGCTGGCTTGGCTCAGTGGATAGAGCATCGGCCTGCAGACTGAAGGGTCCCAGGTTCGATTCTGGCCAAGGGCACATGCCTGGGTTGCGGGCTCCATCCCCAGTGTGGGGTGTGCAGGAGGCAGCCAATCAATGATTCTCTCTCATCATTGGTGTTTCTATCTCTCTCCTTCTCCCTTCCTCTCTGAAATCAATAAATAAATATATTTTAAAAAGTTAGCTAGCATATCAGTGAAAGATATTTAAGTATTTTTTCCTTTTCATTGAATTTATTAGGGTGACATTGGATAGCAAAGTTATACAGGTTTCAGGTGTACAATTTGATAATACATCTTCTCTACATTGTATTGTGTGCTCATCACCCCAAGTTAAGTCTCCATCTATCATCTTTTAGTCCCCCTATATTTCCCCTTACCTCTCTTCCTACCACCCCTGACAATCACCATACTGTTTTCTGTGTCCATTAGTTTTTTCTCTCTCTCTCTCTCTTTTTTTTTTGCTCAATTTGTGTCTCCATTACTCCCCTCTTCCAGCTGTCAGCCTGCTCTCTACGAGTCTGTTTCTATTTTGTTTATTTTGTTCATTAGATTCCACATATGAATGAAATCATATGGTGCTTGTCTTTCTCTGACGGGCTTATTTCACTTAGCATAATGCTCTCCAGGTCCATCGTGCTGTCACAAAGGGTAAGATTTCCTTCTTTTTAATGGCTGAGTAGTATTTAACTATTTGCAGGACATTATACAGTAGGTCATCGTGTTACGTCGGAGATCCATTCCTATGGCTCGACATAACGCGATTTTCACCATAAGTCAGAACCCACCTACATAAGCACCTACGTCACTCACATGGAGCACATGCACAGCAGTAATGAAGTGAAACAGTAACAAAAATTTAAAAGAAAGATAACAATTCCTGACCTTTACTTGTGGTAAATAAAAAACATAAAGCACATATATACATACGTTGAAATGACGGAACTTTTTTTTTTTTAATAAATAAGTGGGAGATGGTGATGTAACCATGAAACGACATACGTCGAGTCCAACATAACCCGAGGACTGTCTACAATAAAATACTTTGCTCTAAGACACACACAGGACAATAAATGCTATAGTTAATATAATAAAAGACAAGCAGGATTTAATCAACGAGTCTTTGGACACTCTCCTGTCCAGGATGTACTTAATTCTGTAAGCAGTTAGACATCACAAGAGATATTTGTGTATATAAGGGGTATGATTAATTTTTTATTTTAGAATGGTCAGCCTGGTGGAAGAGTATAGGCTGGTTTGAAGTTATTCAAATTCAAAAGGAAGTTGCTGCAAATTATGGGAGGTGAGATAAGGCATGTGTTACTATATTAGCAGTGTGAATAAACAGATATCATCCAGAACCACGGGAACACTGGCTGAGTGGACGTTCGACAACTAGAGGGAAAGAGAAAAGCACATCTAGACTGGTAGGAGGTGCAGAGGTGCAGAAGAGCAGAGGTACAGAGGCACATGAAATGGTCTGGCAACTGGGTACGCTGTGGTCTTTTTCAATTGGGAGAGAGATACAAACTCCCGACTGCTCTGAACTCCAGTTCCAGGTGAGACTATGGGGACCCAGACTCATACGGGGAGAAACTAGACTGTCTGGCATCAGGCTGGAACACGAGAGCGGCTCTCTCAGAGGTGCTTGCAGCATTCATGTTCCTGCATGGGGCCGCAGGACACAGAGACCCAGGGACCTATCTGGGTCAGGGCTGATGGGCAACCATTGCTGTTTGCACCACCCCGTGATTCCCTGAGACCCTGCCCTGCCCAATTTACAATCCCACCCAAGCTGTGACCAGAGGCTTTTGCATACAAATGGCCTGGCCTTTTGCAATCTAAAACCTAACAAACTGCAGCTGGGTGAAAGAACCTCAGAGCTTCCAAAAGAAGGCCTAAGGCTCGTCAACAGCCTGCATTGCTTCACAAGTACGCCTCATCTGGGCACCTCCAAACCCCAAACAAATAGGAGGAATCTGAAGATATCTCTGTAGCTCCTGCTGGGTGGCCTCAGGCAGTGGCTGACTTTGCACCTCCTTGGAGATCCAAGAGCCAATGTACCCAGTGGTCAGAGTGAGACCATACCAGATTACAACCCTTCACATCCATAAGAGACACACTCAGGGGGCAGACTCAGTGAGCACCAAAGCCCCACTGAAGCAAGTCCTGCCCCATAAGGGTGTTTCCAGCACAGCAGTTCTCCCATTGTAGACATAACTGGTCCTCATAGCCAATTGTTCTGGAGGTCAATTCCTCCCAGTATACCAACAGCAAAAAAGGCTTAACTACAACAAAACTATGCACACAGCCCACAAAGGGGTGCACCAAGAGCGTCCACCTCAGGTAACTGGGGAGGCTGAGCCACTGGGCCCTGTAGGACACCTAGCACACAAAGCCACTCTATCAACACAGGGAAGCAGCCAAAATGCGGAGACAAAGAAACAGGTCACAAATGAAAGAAATGGAGGAA
>NW_005356173.1:856234-884418 GCF_000412655.1 Myotis brandtii
ATGCAGGCCAGAAGGGAGTGGCAAGAAATATTCAAGTGATGAATAGCAAGGACCTATAACCAAGATTACTCTACCCAGCAAAGCTATCATTTAGAATTGAAGGTCAGATAAAGAGCTTCACAGATAAGAACAAGCTAAAGGAGTTCATCACCGCCAAACCAGTATTATATGAAATGCTGAAGGGTATTCTTTAAGAAGAGGAAGAAGAAGAAAAAGGTAAAGATAAAAATTATGAACAACAATGTGACAACAAATACATATCTATCAACAAGTGAATCTAAAAATCAAGTGAATAAAAAATATGAACAGAATAAACTGGTGAATATAATAGAATCAGGGGCATAGAAAGGGAGTGGACTGACAATTCTCGGTGGGGAAGGGGGTGTGGGGGTGCAGGAGGACACTGGACAAAAATCGAACACCTATGGACAAGTACAATGGGGGGGGTAAGGGCATGGAGTGGGGTGGGAACTGGGTGGAGGGGGGAGCTATGGGGAGAAAAAAGAGGAACAACTGTAATAATCTGAACAATAAAGACTTATTTTTAAAAAATGAAATAAAATGGTAAAAAAAAAAGACTAAGGGAGAGGTGAGAGATCTGTAATAAAACACTGAAAGACGATGATTCATTCTGTAGAATATTGACATGGGAACAATTAAACATGATAGCTTGGGGGAGTGGCAGAATTTTAGTTTTTGATAGAAATAAAGGAGTCAGAAGAAAGTTCAGTTGTGGAGAGATGAGTTGAGTTGATGGTGAAGTATTTAGGAAACATTCATTAAGCTGTTGAAGACAGCATCTGGACTT
Source organism: Myotis brandtii (assembly GCF_000412655.1). NCBI lineage: Eukaryota > Metazoa > Chordata > Mammalia > Chiroptera > Vespertilionidae > Myotis > Myotis brandtii. The sequence continues at coordinate 857,043 of NW_005356173.1, forward strand.
CTGGAGAAAAGTCTAGGAGATAAAAGTGGAATTGAGAGTGAACTATATAGAGTTTATAATAATCCCTGTAATACAATGGTTCTCAACCTTGGCTGCACATTAGAATCACCTGGGAATCTTTTTAAAATCCTGATTTCTGGGCCTCATCCTCCGGAAATTGTTTCTTTGTTATGGGGTGGGACCACAACATTAGTAACAAAGAAACAGAATTTCCGGAGGATGAGGCCCAGAAATCAGGATTTTAAAAAGATTCCCAGGTGATTCTAATGTGCAGCCAAGGTTGAGAACCACTGCTGTAATAGAACTATGTCCTTGAAGGAAAAGCTGTAGAAAGGAAAGTACAAGTTCTGAGAGCAGAACCTTGGAAAATGTTCACAGTAATGGAGCAAAATAATTTAAAATTTAAAATAATTACCTAAGAGTACAAAGAAAATAAGGACAGAAGAGTATCATAGAGTTGAGAGTTTGAATGAACAAATAGTTAAATTGGTTAATCAGTAATTAAAGAACTAAAGTAGAATAAAAGTCTCTGAATTTTATGAGTAGAAAGTCATAAGTGACCTTCAAGTGTGTAATTTCTATAGATGAGTTAAAGTGGAAAACAGATTTCTGTGGAAATAGACTCAGCAAGTGGACATCAATTATTTGAGAACTCTGGTTGTAAAAGGAAGTGAGAATTAGGATGATAATTATATAACAAATATTTCTCTCCCCAATTTGGGTTTGTATATTTTTTTATGATGAAGGAAGAAGAATCCATTAGGGTCAAGACAGAGCCAGGTTGGTAGAAGGGGGATAAATGAAGGAATAACATCCTGAATGTAATGAAGAGCTTGAAATGAAAGGTCAACAAATTATCATCACTAAATGATGTACATGTGCCCTAATTCAGTCACTAGAAGCATATTGATTTCTTCAGTGACCCTTTCAGTTGGCCAGTTTTATCTGTATGTTACATATTAAAGAGTATAAACCTCAGAGAGGCTAAGTAGGTTGGTATAGGTCTTAGGAAGCAGAAGAGAATAGATTCAGAGCAAGAAACGTTAGGTCCTGAGGGTGTCACTCATTTGTAATGAGACACAGGCTGTAGTAGAGAGATGTGCCAGGTGAGTGAGAGTTGCAGAGTGAATCAAGGGCTGGCATGTTCTCCAGGCACCTTGCACAGTGCAACAGATGATGTAACAACAGTCTGTTCTGTGTCTTTTTCACTTCAACTTCATGAGCACAAAGAAGTGTAGTATTCATCCTTGAAATCACAGCATCTATCAAAGATGACACTAAAGATATTTGCCAAATTCACTGAAAAGGAAATGTCTACTTCTGATGCAATAAAGTTGAGTTGAGACACCTTTTGCTTTTTAGCTGCACAAACGAAACTGTAATTTTTTAAATCAAGAAAACCTCTAATATGCAAATCAATTTGTAATTCCATTGTCCTTACAAGCTTTAAAAATGAATATAAATATAATGTGCGTAGGGGTTTAGCTTCATTGATACATTTTCCATGGAAAGTAGGTTCTGTGGGAAGGTGCTTAGGTAGATTTGCTTCACTTCCTCAAAGATGAAGATTTAAGTGCTATTTTACACAGGGCAAACAAACATAATCAGATAATCTATCATCTGTGTGACAATTTTCTGGGGTTTTATGGTTTTCTAATTCCACCCTCTAGCCAAATAAAAGATTTTGCAACACCAAAAATAAATGTGAACAGATTTGTTTTCTTTTTCTCCTTCTGTACTGGAAAGCCTTAGCAGCCATTTTCATACTGTATTTTTTACTGAGACCATATGCAAGGGCTAGAGTTGTAGAAAAATAACAAGAGCAAGTCAGACGAGTAAACAGAATTGCAGAAAAATAAAAAGAATCAAGATAAAATTATCACTCTACTCCCTCTCATTCTAGACTGAAAGACACCAGATTCTCAAAAAGACCCATATTTCTCTGGAGCTTCAAATAAGCCACCTTGTTAGACTTGAAATCTATTAAAGGTTTTGCTTCCTTTTTGTTTATGTTTGAAATTGTGGAGGGGACATGAAAAAACAAACAAACATGTTACTCTAGCTTTCCAATGCTGTAGCTGATACCCACACTATAGCACTATTAGCAGTAACAGTTCACAAATTACTTTCCTCATAAATTGTTTATATTTGAGCTTAAATATACTTGTAAATTGTGTAACATAATTTCATTTTATAAGTAAACATTTAAATCTTTAATCCCCTCACACATCCAGTAAGTCATAAAAGGATTCCTATTCAGGTTTTCTATTTCCAGAACTTTCCATGAGATACCAGCCTTATCTACAGGATACATCTGTCTCTCCCAAATATTTTTTTTCTTTTTTGTAATTTGGTCTAGCACATATGTGCATAGTAGTTCTTGAACTTTAAAAAATATTTTTCTTCATTGCTTATCACTTTATCATCCACTGTCAACTACCATCATCTTCTGCTCTGGAAAATAGGTAAGATACAGAGCTTCCCAGATTCCACTGCATTCTCTCTAGGATTTAACTGACTGACTGAGACCATATCATGTTTTTTAAAGGGGCTAGCCTCTCTTATGCAGAGTAGATATAATACATATTGGAACAAAACCTATGATCTTGGCCCATAAATGATCTGAACTAGTTATGTCTAACAGTTCATATAAAATATGCATTCTTTTTAGAAGTTATTCCAATGGTTCTTTAATTTAAAAGCTCCTGTTATTCCTGATGTTCTCTGCAGATTAATAATCCTCACATTTTTTACTGGAAAAATGTTTATTCTTCTGGGCCTGTCCAGTGACTGGGACACTCAGGTCTCTCTCTTTGTCCTGTTCTCCATCACATACATGGTGACAGTGCTGGGGAACTTCCTCATTGTTCTTCTGATCAGACTGGACAGCCAACTCCACACGCCCATGTATTTCTTTCTCACCAACCTCTCCCTTGTTGATGTCTCTTATGCCACAACCATAGTCCCTCAGATGTTGGTTCATTTTCTTGCAGAACATAAAGTAATCCCACTCGTGAGCTGTGCAGCCCAGTTATTTTTTTCCCTGGGATTGGGCGGGATTGAGTTTGTTCTACTGGCAGTGATGGCTTATGACCGCTATGTGGCTGTGTGTGACCCCCTGCGATACCTAGTCATCATGCATGGAGGGCTCTGTACTAGGTTGGCCATCACATCCTGGGTCAGTGGCTCTGTCAACTCTCTCATGCAGACTGCAATCACCTTTCAGCTGCCCATGTGCTCCAACAAGTTTATTGACCACATATCCTGTGAACTCCTAGCTGTGGTCAGACTGACCTGTGTGGACACCTCCTTCAATGAAATTGCCACCATGGTTTCTAGCATTGTCCTGCTGATGTCACCATTCTGCCTGGTTCTCTTGTCCTATGTCAAGATCATCTCCACCATCCTAAAGATCAGGTCCACAGAGGGAAGAAAGAAAGCCTTCCACCTCACAGTGGTTGTCTTGTGCTGTGGCATGGCCATTTTCATTTACACCCAGCCCCACTCTGGCCCCTCTGGCCTTCAGGAGAAGTTGATCTCTCTCTTTTAAGTCATTTTTATACCGATGCTGAACCCCATGATTTACAGTCTAAGGAATAAGGAGGTGAAGGGGGCCTGGCAGAAACTATTAGGGCAATTAAATGGATTAACATCAAAACTTGGAACTTGATGAATCATGAGCATCACTTAGAAAAATAGCATTGTGTGTTCTCCCACTTAATTCAGACATGATAGGCTTTAACTGCATTGCCCTGGCAACCAGGAATTGTGGGGAAGCATGGGACTTGGTTGGAAAGTCTGTAAGGAGGATTCTCTGAAAGGTCAGAGGCCTCTAAGGGATTCTTGCCAAAGGCGGCAGACCCTGCCTTGCTTTTCCAAACAAGTCTGAGCCCCCGGGGTGTTTTACTGGAATCTTTATGTTTAGACTTCAAAACATTCTTGTTTAAAGGAGACTGCAGATGCATGTGTTTTCTCAAGGATACCTGCCCTTCTGATAGTATCTAGAGGTTAATTTTAGTTCAAGCTGTTGCTACAATAAGAGCCTAAGGAGGCAGGCAAATGAGGCTGTCTGGTTCCTTTAGCCAGGCAGTCCCTTTGCCCCCTCTTTCACAGAAACATGTGTCAGAGTAATCATTCATCAGTCGCTCAGGGTCTGCTGGTTAGCCCCGGCAAGGAGTGAGATGGTGAAAGTGTATTGGTGATGTGGAAGAGGAGACTGAGTGTTTAAGTTGGGTTATGTGATGTGGGGGTATTTTTATGTTCCAGGAGCATGTTCAGAGGAGTCAAACACTCCTGTACCAGAAATTCCCACACCTATTCTTCATTCATATGGCCTGAGAGTAATTAAAAGAACATGTTTGCTATTTTGATTTGTCACATTGTTTATAGACATGGACCCATTCATGGATCTCAAATTGGATCACTGGTTCTTACTAATATTCATCTACATTTTGTATGAGATTATCATGTTTTCATTGATAACACATCACTTTCACATTTCCCTTTTAAAAAGTGTACATGCTACAGTATATTAATGGATCTAGTAATTGTGTGAGTCACTGTTCTGAGAAGTGTGTTACTATCAAGGCTGATTAAATGCTTTTGTGCTGGAACTATTTCATGTGGACATAATGTGTTTGAGTGGTGGAGGTAACTCAGTGGAGAAGCATCAACTGAAGGTCTTTGTTTACACTGATAGGAATCTAAGTAAAGGTTGTTTGTACATGTGGCTATTACTGTTCAAGGGAAAACCATATTTCAGGCACTGCTTGAATATACAAACCATTAGAGATGAATTTTACTGCATTTGTAAGTGGTATTATTTAAATCTTAAAGCTGTCCTTTTGCTGAAAAATGTATTACCTCTTATTCTGATACTGTAGAAAAAAATAAGCACATAAAATACAAAATAATGCATAAATTATGAAATACATAGTTTTCTGAGAGAGGAAAGGTTCCTCAGTCAAATGCAATGAAAGATAAGACAACTTTAAAATGGATTTGGGAATCGTCTGTGCACACGTCACCCTCTCGTGTCCCATCCCTCCTCTGCACACAGGACTGAGCTGGAATAGTCTGAGTGGACCACATCTCTGAGAAAAAAAGCCTGAGTTAGATAAGGTAAAAGAGGGGGAAGAAATATCTGAACACAGGATTAGGAAGAGGAAAGTTGAGAAAGAAAGTGACAGCAGCTCATCTTTGCCCTCCCTCCCTTGAAGAAGTCTCAAAGCACTTTTTTTCCCATCCTCTCTTCTTTAAGTCAATTGGTGTGCAGTTCTTCCATTTGGAACACATTAACACAGTCACTCAGCATTTAAGCAAAATTGAAGGCTCATTTAATCTGGAGCCCATTTTGGTATTTTAATTTTACCTTAAAATAATCCAAGCCTAAGGGTTGCAGTATAGGCAAGCATCCCAAAGAGGTCAATGCTAGTGATTTCTTTGGTTTTGTTTCCCTTGGTGTAAATTTGATAAATGGTATAGGAAACAATAGTCAACATAATACAATTCTCATAATGATAGGACTGTACAATGGGATGAGAGACAATGAAGCAGTTAAAATGCAGTGTTGTTTCACAGGGGTAAATGCAGAAGTCTTCCTGAATGAAAGGATCAGAGAGGTCCAGGTGGAGACCAAGAAAGTGAGAACAAGTTACCTAATAAGCAACTCAAGCAAAGGCTGACCTTTGAAAGGTGCTGAACTGGGAGAGAGTATGGAAGCTCAATAATGCCCCAAAGTTGCTCTTGCAATGCAGAGAAGATGAAGGAAGTAGTGGGGATGAAGCAGACAGCTAAAGAATGGTCAGATCACAAAGCACACCTAATGCAAAATAGCTCTTGCCTTTAATCGCAACAGAAGGCCAGCAAACATTTTTAAGCTGGAGTATGGCATAACCAAATTCAAATTTTGAATTATCACCCTGGCAGATGAGCCATAGGAGGAAAAATTGGAGCCAATGAAACCAGCTAGGAGACTGATCGGTGGGTGTTCATGAGGAAGAAGAATTTGAACTAAAGAAGTGGCAATGGGGAAACAGAAGTCAAGTCATGTGATTCAAAAAAGATTTCAGAGGAATACTTCATCTTCTCCCAGAATGGAATTCTTCTGTGGATTCCATATCTCCTCTAAAATTTCACAATTCTGCCCTAACCGGTTTGGCTCAGTGGATAGAGTATCAGTTATGATACTTTCCATCTTTTCCACTAGATCCTTTAACTTATTTGTGAGAATTATTTTAAACCCCTGTGTGATAGTTCCTATACCCAAGTATATCTGATTCTGGTTCTGTTAATTTCTTTGATCACTGACATTGTAATTTTCTTGCCTTTTCCTATGGCATTTAATTTGGATTGAAACCAGTATATTTTATGTATGGGATAATGGGCTCTGATAAATAGTATTATGACTCGAAATGGGCACATCTGTTTGCCTTGTAATCTTGTTTGCTGGGAGAGAGTGTGGGAATCAATTGGTCATGGTTTGAGCTGGGTTTGAGTTTTGTTTTTGCTGTGGTTATCATCAGTGTACCAACAAATTCTATTTTCTCTAGCATTACTTGTGACTGGTGTGGAATTTCAGTGGTTGCTGTTCCACCCTTACTTTTAAGCTCTCCCTGTGGGACTGCATGTCAGAGACCTTCCCACATGCTCCCTCTCCTCCATGGCTAATCGCTGTTCCTTGTTCCTCAATTCCTGCTCGTCTTGTGATAGAGATTGAAGGTTTATTCTGTGTTGTCCTGCTTCTGATTCAGTCTTAGGCAAATCCTTTCTTTCTGTGTTTCAGGGTTGGGGCTTTCTTTGTGATCTTGCTCTTCCACAGTGTGAGAAGATGGATCATTGAACACAGAGAGGTTTTCTGCCCAGTGGAAATCTCAGGGCTAGAATGTTTTGATTTATTTGTTGTTGTTTTTCTTCTGTTCTCTTCCCTAAGCAATGAGTCCTCATCTGTCTCTGAGGGGAGGAGGGTTTGCTGTCCTTCCCCAGTGGCTTCAGGCTTTGTTCCATTAGGGAGACAGACTTGATGATGGAAGTGTGCCTCCTGCTTACACAGAGGCTGTGGCTGCTCTCACTAGAGCTCCACCATGAAGGAGGCTTTGCCTGGTTTTCCACCCTCCCCCAAGCATTCTTGTGAAGATTGTTCTAACTCTGTGGAGAAAATCTTGAAAATTGATGGGAACTCTTATTTTTGCTGTGGCTCTGAGCCATCCTGTACTTTCTAGTACAGTACCCCACACTCCAACTTCAGCCATCTGTTAAAGCAGTTCTCACTGGCTTGTTTGGCTGTCCTATTTTCCTCCCATGCTCTGGCTTAGGTGAGTAAATGCTCACATCCTGTCTCTCTGTGGATATACCTATCTTTCCCAAGATTTCACACTCTTTGGTTGCCTTGCAGTCTCACCTTACTGAGGATTTCAAGAATAATTATAATTTTGTAGATTATCTAACCTTATTTTTTTTGTTTTAGGGTGGAACTAATCCTCTCTCCAGCTTTCTACCACCTAAGTGGAAGCTATAACAAGTTTAATTACTTTATTTTTTCTTTTTAGTAGAGTCTACTTTTTTAGAATGGTCTTACATTTATAGCAAAATTGAGGAGGAAGTACAAGAGTCCCCCTTCCCTGCCAGTCTTCCCACTATAAACATCCTGCACTGGAGTTGTACAGTTTCAATTACTTTTAAAGGTCTGGGGTTGTTTTTTTTTTGTTTTTTTTTTTAAATTTTTATTTTATTTTATTGATTTTTTACAGAGAGAAAGGGAGAGGGATAGAGAGTTAGAAACATCGATGAGAGAGAAACATCGATCAGCTGCCTCCTGCACACCCCATACTGGGGATGAGCCCGCAACCAAGGTACATGCCCTTGACCGGAATCGAACCTGGGACCCTTCAGTCCACAGGCCACGCTCTATCCACTGAGCCAAACCAGTTAGGGCTAAAGGTCTGTTTTAACAGACAAACTATACATGAGTGACATGAGGGATAATTTACAGATAAGTAAAATAAAATAATGGTAAATAGTGATTTTTAAGCAGATACATTTTAAGTCAAACAAGCCACTTATCTTGAAGCAGCAGCCTAAATTGTATGTACAGAGTTTGGAGCAAACAATTTGTTATATTCATGTTCTTCTAGCAAACACCAGCCTATACATTCATAGTATATGTTAGTGAGTCTGTCACAAATGCTTCTTAAAAGAACTATTCAATTTCTAGAAAGACACCTATGAAATGACCTTCCTGGCCAGAAGAAAGAGCATTTCCTGTTTGGGAAACAGTAAGAATTGTAGGATGGGTGGGACTCATAGGGGAGAGAAGCAGAGAAAAACTTAGATTGTGGTTGACTTTTAAACTCTTCACTCTGAGTTAGTTGAGATTTGGCATTAAAGTCATTGGAGACTTTAGATCAAACCTTTGTGACGTGGGTAATGGTACAATGAAGTAGTGTAATGAAGGCATTCAATAGTGGTCTACAAAAGGAATTGTTTTAGTAGTTTTCAAATTTTATTCTATTTGAAACACCTGCAAAGTGCTTTATCAGAAACACCAGACAGTCTCATAAAAACACAGTTTTTTGGACCCTATCTGCATAGTTTCTGACAGTCAGTCTGGGTAGGATGACGCCCATCATGCTTTGAAAGGTGCTTAGGAACAAAATGCTAAGATAATACAAGTCAGCAGTATTAGTAATGGGAAGGAAGGACCTAGGTGACAGCTGTTTCAGAGTAATAGTTGATAGAACTTGTTGAATGATAGAGGTTGAATGAGAAGAAAAATTTCCCAAGGTTTTGAGCAGAAATGAGTGAGAGTTCTGTGGAATTCTTATTAAAAGTTTGGAATTTGGGCATTTACCTTTGTTGTCCACAGATGAATGGAGTGAACTTCTGGATACTGTGACTTAAGCCTTCATAGCCATGGAATTTCCCCTACTTTCCTCAGAGAAATTATAAAACCAGTTCTGTCATTTTTATTTGAGTTCAGAAATCAAGGTGAGGGTTAAGAAGCATCTATACTTTTCCTTTATATTTCCTGGAATATCACAGAACCTTTGTTAGATCCACTGGGTGCTGTAATATCAGAGACCATGGTATCACAATGGAATAAATTAATAGATAAGCAGAAGGATAATATGTTAGGTGAGCACAGAATATTTGGTAGAAAATTAATGAATATTAGGTACAAGATGAATTGGTGTGTAAATATAAGAATATATGAATGAGTTGATGAGCAGATAAGCAAATGGATGAGTGAGTATTAAGATGATTATAGACAAATTGCATAAATGAGAGGATACATAAATGGTGATGTTGAAAATTATTGGTGAATAAATGAATAAATGGACCAAAGTTCACTTAAAATGTGTATGATGCCTAGAGAATACATTACATCAGAGAGTGGTAATGTGAAAGCATTCTGTCAAAATTACATTGAATCTTTTTATAAATATTAAAAACTTGAAGAGGTATGGAAGGTTAATTCTCTGTATTGAGATTTTTGGATCTTCTTTTTCTTTTTTTCCTTTGGAGGTCATAAGAAGGTATTCTCATAGATCTTATTTGGAATCTTAAATCTTTCTATTCATTGCTATTAATTTTGGAACTTAAGTAGTACCATGAAAAAATGTATTCAGATGTCCATCAACACTTGCAGTGCTCACAGCACCCTTTTTCTTCTTTATTGATTAAGGTATAACATATGTGTCCTTATCCCCTCATTGCCCCCCCCACCCCCCCACTCATGCCCTCACCCCGCTGGTGTTTGTGTCCATTGGTTAGGCTTATATGCATGCATACATGTCCTTTGCACATATCTTAGAGGTGTGAAACAAGTCTCTTGAATCCAGAAGGAGAGGTAAGGGTACCCTGGAGCTGAAGGGGATAATTGGTTTTTCACCAGGTTTGGATGCATGCCTAGTCACTGCTCATTAGAATAAGGGCATGAGGGATAAATGTCAGGTTTGGTCTATAGGAGGAATCCTAAAAACCTCAGAAAAATTGCTTCCAGGACTTTTTAGAATGACCTTAGCCTTCAGTGGATTGCTGTAGTTTGAGGAGGATGGAGAAAAATAGCTTACTGAGGGAGAAGAGGGCAGCATAATGAATTGGCAGTGGTGACAGCAATTAACACTCTGATGCATAGAGCTCCTGGGGGGAATCTGTCAACCCACATTGCTAATTCAGCCACTGCTACACCTCATTAGGGTTGTGTCTGAGCCAAGTAAGGGGCCCCAGTGAACTTCCTCCCAGTAGTGTCCCTCACAATGTCAGGTAGTCCCAGTGAGGTCTTAGCCTAGGGTCAAGGAGCCCAGGACATGTCATATCTAGTTGTTCAGCCAGAGGTCAGATGAATCTGTCTCTATTTGAAAGTTCTGTTTTTATTGTCAACTAAACTGTGTGAAGGTATGGTTCTACTTTATTTGACCAGCATTAAAGAAAACATATTTAGGTTTTGGGACTTACGTTTATGTGCTCTGATCCTGTGTTCAGGACTTCTGTGTGTCTCTGCTAAGATTGTAGAGGACTCCAACAAGAAGACCAAATATAATTAAGACTTAATGGAGTGTTACAAAAGATGATACACAACATGCTTTTCTCTGTAAGGCATCATCTCTATAATGAACAAGAGAAAATATGGGTAATGGTTTCAGATTGGATTTTAAAGGCTGATCCAAGGTTTTGTCCATCTATGGACTTTTTGAATTGGCATGAGTAGTGGAAAGGATTATAATATCTATAATAATTAAAGGCTAATATGCTAATTAGACTGGATGTCCTTCTGAGCGTCATTCTGGACATCCTTCCAGATGAAGTCCGGGCTGGAGCAAAGCCCGGTCCCAGGTCCCTGCCAGCAGCCTGAGGGAAGCGCAGGTGTTGGGTGCCAGAGGGAAGCTGGTGCCGGCAGCCAGGGGAAGAAAGGCCTACTCTTGCATAAATTTTTATGCATCAGGCCTCTAGTAAATTAATATAACTCTGGAAGTTGAGATGCTGAGGAATCCTTCTATAATGTGCACTCCTCCTGAGGCTTTTCAAATTAATACTTCTTTCTTCCTAACGTATGGGGAGAGGGAGAAGATATTTTATTAAAGCAGCCAGCCAATAGAAATGACAATACTTTAGTTTTAAAATATAATACACCTACAAGGGTAGAAAAATAAAATATGGCAATGAATGTTGCAAATGGAAAATTTACCCATGTGTTAAGTCCTGAATACTTCCATCCTTGCAAAGTTTAATTAAGTATTTTGGAGTATTGGTCTGTAGCAATAGAAACTAAATGTAATAAAAAACTGATTTAAAAATGTGAACAACAGGATTTGAAGGTATCTCCAGAGAACTACAAGTAATCACCCTGTCTGTGTGGCACCAACATATGAAAAGTTCTGTCAGTGTTCATTTGATTTTATCTATGGGTCGGGTTTCTCATCTTTTAAAAAAAATTATGATTATTTTAATCTTTATTGTTGAGATTATTATAGATGTCCCTCTTTTTTCCCCCCATTGCCCTCTTCCACCAGGTTCCCACCCTGCTCTAGGCCTTCACCACCCTATTGTCTATGTCCGTAGGAAATGCATATATGCATATAAGATCTTTGTTTATTCTCTTCCCACTCCACCCCTTTCCCTCTGAGAATCATCAGTCTGTTCCATTTCCATGCCTCTGATTCAATTTTATTCATCAGTTTATTCTGTTAATTAGCTTTCTTATTCATTTATTTTGATTTTTAGATTCAATTGTTGATAGGTATGTATTTGTTGCCATTTTGTTGTTCATCTTTTTTATCTTTTTTTTTCTTCTTCTTCCTCTTAAAGAATACCCTTCAGCATTTCATATAATACTGGTGTGGTGGTGATGAACTCCTTTAGCTTTTTCTTATCTGTGAAGCTCTTTATCTGACCTTCAATTCTAAATGGGTAGAGTAATCTTGGTTATAGGTCCTTGCTATTCATCACTTTGAATATTTCTTGCCACTCCCTTCTGGCCTGCATAGTTTCTGTTGAGAAATCAGCTGACAGTCATATGGGCATTCCCATATAGGTAACTAACTACTTTTCTCTCGCTGCTTTTAAGATTCTCTCTTTGTCTTTAGGCCTTGGCATTTTAATTATGATGTGTCTTGGTGTGGTCCTCTTTGGGTTCCTCTTGTTTGGGACTCTCCATGCTTCATGGACTTGTAAGTCTATTTCTTTCACCAGTAAGGGAAGTTTTCTGTCATTATTTCTTCAAATAGGTTTTCAATATCTTGCTCTCTCTCTTCTTCTGGAACCCCCATAATGTGACCATTGGTATGCTTGAACTTGTCCCAGAGGCTCTTTACACTACCTTCATATTTTTGAATTCTTTTTTCTTTTGCTCTTCTGATTGAGTGTTTTTTGCTTCCTCATAGTTCAAATCGTTGATTTGATTCTCAGAATCCTCAACTCTATTGTCGAATCCCTGTATATTATTCTTAATTTCAGTCAGTGTATGTTTAACTTCTGACTTGTCCTTTTCCCTTTTTTGAAAGTTTCTAGAAGATTCTTGAGTAACATTATAACCATGGTTTTGAACTCTATATCCATTTAGAGTTCTTCCATTTCTTTCTTCCAATGCTTTCTTCCATTTCTTTCATTTGTGATATATTTCTTTGTCTACACATTTTGGCTGCTTCCCTGTGTTTGTTTCTATGTATTGGGTAGAGCTGCTATGTCTCCTTGAGTTGGCAGAGTGGCCTTGTATAGTAGGTGTTCTATAGGGCCCAGTGGCTCAGCCTCCCCAGTCACCTGAGTTGGACACTCTAGGTCAGTGGTTCTCAACCTTCTGGCCCTTTAAATACAGTTCCTCATGTTGTGACCCAACCATAAAATTATTTTCGTTGCTACTTCATAACTGTAATGTTGCTACTGTTATGAATCGTAATGTAAATATCTGATATGCAGGATGGTCTTAGGCAACTCCTGTGAAAGGGTCGTTCGACCACCAAAGGGGTCGCGACCCACAGGTTGAGAACCGCTGCTCTAGGTGCACCCCTTTGTGGGCTGTGAGTACAATTTTGTTGTAGTTGAGACTTGATTGCTATTGGTATCACCGGGAGGAATCGATCATGCACTTGGCTGTGAGGACCAGCTGTGACTACAGTGAGAGAGCTGCTGTGCAGGAGACACCCCTGTGGAGCAGTACTTGCTTCACTGGGGCTTTAGTACTCACTGAGTCTGCCCCTTGAGTGGGTAGCTTATGGATGTGTAGAGTTGTAATCTGGTATGGTCTGACACTGACCACTGGGTACACTGGCTCTTGGGTCTCCAGAGAGGTGCAAAGTCAGCCACTGCCTGGGGCCACCCAGCAGGAGCTATAGAGAGATCTGCAGATTCCTTCTCTTTGTATCAGTTTGGAAGTGCCCAGATGAGGCCCAGCTATGAAACAAGGCAGGTTGGCTGGTGCTGGTGCCGGGTCTTGGGCCTTTTATTGATAAGTTTGGGGCTCTCTGACCCAGCTGCCATTTGTTTGAGAGATTTACTCTGAGCAAGGAAAGGCCATTCATATGCAAAATCCACTGCACACAGCTTGGGAGGGGTTGTAAATTGGATGAGATGGGGTCTTAGGGAATCACCAGGGTGGAACAAACAGAAATGGCTGCCAGTCAGCCCTGTGACTGGGGAGGTCTCCTCATAGAAACAATGCTTTCTTCTTTACTTTTCTAGTTGTAGGACTTCCATTCAACCAGCTTTCCAGCAGTTCTGGATGATGGTTGTCATGTATTTTAGTTGTAATTTTGATGTGGTTGTGGGAGGTGGTTAATACAGGTGTTTACCTACACCACCATCTTAAAAAATCCTCTCATCTTTCTTGATGAACAGTTGCTCATAGTTCTTTGAGGCCTTATCAATAGTGTTAGAGTAGGAGTATGTGGAAGGTGTTAAGAAGCCATATTGTTACTTGGGGCTATTAATACCCTTTCCTCTCAGGCATACGGCAGAGATGTAGGGATCTAGGCATGGGAGGGGCTCCTGTGTGGGAGATTAACTAGTCAGTTTAAGTAAATTGTGATAGACTAGTTGGAACATGTCCCATTTCCATGACTCCAAAATACCAGATATTTACAAGTTTTGCCAAAAGTCACCAACTGAGAATTTACCATTAGAAATTTATTTAACTTGACTTAAGGAAATAACAAGTATTATTTCTGAAATGACTTGCTTTAGGTCCAAGGAAGCAGAAGAGATTGAATGCAAAACAGAAACTGTTAGGCTCTGAAGCTCACAATTGCATTAAGATGCGACACTGTCACTCCCTGGTAGTGAGACAAAGGCTATAGTGAAGAGATGTTCAGGGTGTGTAAGCGGAACACAGTGAGTCATCAGCTGGCATATTCTCCAGACAACTTGCATGTGTAGTAAATGATGTAGTGATGACAATCTGTTTTGTATCATTTCTTCTTTGACTGGGTCAGGTCTTTGAGCACAGGGAGGTATAATATTCACCATAAAACAGTAGCATCTAGCAAAGATGGTCCTTTATAGATGTTTGCTAAATTAATAGGAAAGTTAACAGTAATATTGAAAGTAAGTTGTAATTGAAAAATAAATCTATAACTTTTTAAATTTTGAAAAAGAAATGTCTGCTTTCTGCTGCAGATCTACTATATATGCAACAACAACTAAAAGATTTTTAAAATTAAATATTTTCTTGATGTTCTAGAATTAAACTCAAATCTCTTCTTTGAGTAAAGTAGATGTAGTGTCATTCTTCCCATGATTGAAGAAAAGCTATGTAAGGGGTGGTGGTAAGGGTCATGATAGAGCAGAACAGGAGGGGCTATTGAATGGGGAGATCAGACTTGGGGGAGGAAATTTGAAAACAGGTTTCTAAAAATGTTTGTGTCTGACCCATGAAAGAAGAGATGGGCATTTCTTGAACTACTTATTTTGGCCCTTTATCAGATAAGAGTGTTGAAGTGCAGACAACCTTCACCTTTCGGCTCAGAGATCTCAGCCTGGCTCTTGGATTTTGAAATGAAACAAATAGCTCTGTTTCTGGCCTCCATTCCTCTTACCAACATTATCTCATTTTCTTCATTATTTTGTACACTGCAAGAAAAGGAAAGTTAGTGATAGGTAGGCATAGAGAAAAAATAAACATAACTCAGTCCTATAAAATTAAAAAATGTAAACAGTTTCTGTTTAATGTTCAAAATTGATATTATATATAGTTCTATTAGAAAAGCACTTCCAGGACAAAATAAACCACAAGTGCTCAGACAAATTATAAAACCAGTTCTGTCATTTTTATTTGAGTTCAGAAATCAAGGTGAGGATTAAGAAGCATCTATACTTTTCCTTTATAGGAAAAGTATAGATGCTTCTTACTCTGTTCCAGTGTACATTTCCATGAATTCATGCCTCCTTCTCTGGTGTGGACAATGAAGACAAGGCCTTAAAGATGTGCTTCCCTTCCTCTCTTGTAAATAGAAAGTCAGCTTCTCATACTCTCATTTTCTCTGTTTTGAGCCCATTTCAAGGGGTAGATAGATTCCTAACAGCAGCAAGTTGGGAAGACACAAATAAAAAGAACAAAATTCAATTACAATCCCCTACCACACCATATGCCACTGAGTCTGAACAGAACAAAAGTCATCATAAAAAAGACAATGGTCACTAGGTCCGCAAAGTGACCCAACTATTCCTAAGCTCTCAGTTCTTTTAAGAATTGTGTACAATATTATTTAGATCTGAATTTCTGGAGGGAATGCATGGGAAAATCACTTTTGCTACCTTATGTACCCCAAGGCAGAAGTCATGATACTACTAATGGTATTACCACCAACACAGGTCACAAAATACTTTCTCCAATATTACCTACATTGGAGCTTAAATATACTTGTAAGTTGTAAAATGTCCTGTGTTATATATAAAAGTTTGTCCCTAAACCAGAATCACATCACTGTTAAATAAAATCATATTTCAAACCTAGGCTTTCTGACTTCAGATCTTTTCCTAAGCCCAGCCTCTTTCCAATATTTCCTTTTGTAACAGCTTTACCTACGTCATCACAGTGGGTCTAGTTGACATATTTAAGGTAGCTTTTATAACTTTCCACCTGGGGTTTTCTTCATTGTTTATCATTTTACATATCATTGTCACCTACCAACCTCTCCTTACCCTGAGGTAAGTTGGTGAAGATGTAGAGCTCCAAAAATTGCACTGCATTATCTCCAGGCTTTAGCTGGGTCTCCCTGCAGCCACATCATGTCCTTGTCAAGGAATTGGCCTGTCTCTGAAGCAGAAAAGATAAAATGAATATTGGGACAAAGCCTGTAGTGATGGCCAATTAAGAATCTGAAGCATCTAGCTAAGGCTGGCCACTTGTATAAAGTTTGTGTTGATAAAAAGTTATTTTTATGGATCTTAGATTCAACAGCTTGTTTTTTTTCTGACTCTCTCTGCAGATTAATAATCCTCACACTTTTTAATGGGAACAGAAAACCAGACGTGGGTGAGAGAGTTTATTCTTCTGGGCCTGTCCAGTGACTGGGACACTCAGGTCTCTCTCTTTGTCCTGTTCTCCATCACATACATGGTGACAGTGCTGGGGAACTTCCTCATTGTTCTTCTGATCAGACTGGACAGCCAACTCCACACGCCCATGTATTTCTTTCTCACCAACCTCTCCCTTGTTGATGTCTCCTATGCCACAACCATAGTCCCTCAGTTGTTGGTTCATTTTCTTGCAGAACATAAAGTAATCCCACTCGTGAGCTGTGCAGCCCAGTTATTTTTTTCCCTGGGATTGGGCGGGATTGAGTTTGTTCTACTGGCAGTGATGGCTTATGACCGCTATGTGGCTGTGTGTGACCCCCTGCGATACCTAGTCATCATGCATGGAGGGCTCTGTACTAGGTTGGCCATCACATCCTGGGTCAGTGGCTCTGTCAACTCTCTCATGCAGACTGCGATCACCTTTCAGCTGCCCATGTGCTCCAACAAGTTTATTGATCACATATCCTGTGAAATTCTAGCTGTGGTCAGACTGGCCTGTGTGGACACCTCCTTCAATGAGATCGCAACCATGGTTTCTAGCATTGTCCTGCTGATGTCACCATTCTGCCTGGTTCTCTTGTCCTATGTCAAGATCATCTCCACCATCCTAAAGATCAGGTCCACAGAGGGAAGAAAGAAAGCCTTCCACACCTGTGCCTCTCACCTCACAGTAGTTATCCTGTGCTATGGCATGGCCATTTTCATTTACATCCAGCCCAGCTCTGGCCCCTCTGGCCTTCAGGAGAAGTTGATCTCTCTCTTCTATGCCATTTTGACACCCATGCTGAACCCCATGATTTACAGTCTAAGGAATAAGGAGGTGAAGGGGGCCTGGCAGAAACTATTAGGGCAATTAAATGGATTAACATCAAAACTTGGAACTTGATGAATCATGAGCATCACTTAGAAAAATAAACTTTGCCTGTGTGTTTTCCACTTAACTCAGATATGACAGGCATCAACTGCATTGCCCTGGCAACCAGGAAAGGGATGATGTAATGTGTACTGCTAATGTGAGGTAGGATACTGAGTGTTTAGGTTAAATGGAAAAGTCTTTTAATGTCATAGCAGCATGTTCAGGGAGTTAAGGACAGATATAATAGAACTTCAAAATCTCCTTTTCTATGATCTGAGAGTAATTGAAATAAAAAATTACCTTGACTGTTTTTTTTTATTGCTTAAATTATTACAAAGAGTATTACATATTTCTCCTTTTTTTTTCCCCCGCCCTTGACAATCCCCTTGACTGTTTTGATTGTCACATTGTTCCTAGTCATGGACCTATTCATGGATCTCAGTTTTGATCACTGGTTCTTATTCATCCACATTTTGTAGGAGGTTATCATGTTTCCATTGGGAACACATCATTTTCACATTTTATTTTTAAAAAGGTGTGGTATATGTAACTACATCCAGTAATTATGTGAGTCACTGTTCTGAGAAGAGTGTTGCTATCAAGGCTGATTAGATGCTTTTGTGCTGTATCTACTTCATGTGGACATAATGTATTTGAGTGCTGGAGGTAACTCAGTAGAGAAGCATCAACTGAAGGTATTATTTTACACTGATAGGAATCAAAGTAAAGGGGCTATTATGGGTCAAGGGAAAGTTATGTTTCAGGCAGTGCTTGAGTATATAAGCACTTTGAGAGGAATTTTACTGCATTATAAGTGGTATTATTTAAATCTTAAAGCTGTCCATTGGCTGAAAAGTTTATTACCTCTTGTTCTGATATTTTAGGAAATAATAAGCACATAAAATATGAAATAATGTATAAACTATAAAATACATAGTTATCTAAGAAAGAAAAATTCCTTAGTCAAAGGCAATAAAAGGTAAGACAACTTTAACATGGTTTTGGGAATCAGGATAGTTCAGTTGTCTGTGCACACATCACCCTCTCATCTCCATATTTAACCTTCTCCCAGCCCTTTTCTGCACACAGCACTAAGCTGGAATAGTCTGAGAATGGACCACACCTTTGAGAAAAAGCCCGATTTAGATAAGGTAAAAGAGGGGGAAGAAATATCTGAACATGGGATTAGTAAGGAGAAAAAGGAGAAAGTGACAGCAGCTCATCTTTGCCCTCTCTCCCTCCCTTGAAGAAGTCTCAAAGCCCTATCTTCCAGTGGTCTCTTCTTTCAGTTAGTTGGTGTACAGTTCTTTCATTTGAGAACAGATTAACACAGTCTTTCAGCATTCAGGTAGAGTTGAAGGCTCATTTAATCTGGGGCTCATTTGGTATTTTAATTTTACCTTAAAATAATCCAAGCCTAAAGGTTGCAATATAGGCAAGCATCCCAAAGAAGTTAATGCTAGTGATTTCTTTGGCCACATTTCCCTTGGTGTAAATTTGGTAAATGTTATAGGAGAGACTCCTGTATGTCTGTAAGAATGAATGTTTCTTGAGATACAATAGTCAATATCATACAGTTCTCACAGTGATAAGACTGAACAGTGGGATGAAAAACAATGAAGCAGTTAAAATGCAGTGTTGTTTCACAAAGGGAGAAAGCTTTCAGTGGTGACTGCAGAAGTGTTCCTGAATGAAAAGAACAGAAGTGGTCCAGGTGGAGACCAGGAAAGTGAGAGCAAGTTACCTAGATAACAAGCAACCTGAGTAAAGGCTGACCTGTGAAAGGTGCTGAGCTGGGAGAGAGTGTGAGAGTTCAATAATGTCCTGAAGCTGCTCTTGCAATGCAGAGAAGATGAAGAAAGCAGTGGGGATGAAGCAGGCAGCTAAAGAATGGCCAGATCACAAATCACACCTAATGCAAAATATCTCTTACCTTTAATCGCAACAGGAAGCCAGCAAACATTTTAAGCTGGAGTATGGCATGACCAGATTCACATTTTTGAATTATCATCCTGGCAGATGAGCCAGAGGAAGAAAAATTGGAGGCAATCAGACCAGCTAGGAGGCTGGTCAATGGTTACTCATAAGACATTAGAAGAATTCTAACTAAAGAAGTGGCAATGGGGAAACAGAAGTCATGTGATTTAAAAGAGATTTCAGAGGAATACTTCATCTTCTCCCAGAATGGAATTCTGTGGACTCCATATCTCCTCTAAAATGTCATGATTCTGTCTGAATGTTCTGTAACTTGTGAAATAAACCATGAAACTCTCCACCATGAACACATGCTATTTAAATGTAGGGGAAAGGGATGAAAGAAGAAAATTGGTAAAAAAAAAAAATACAAATATACACATGATCCTCATTTATCCTACTGGGTAAAATGTTTGTCACTTTACAAATATACACATGATACTTCAAGAAAGAGAATATGTGTATCCTCATTTATCCTACTGGGTAAAATGTTTGTCACTTTTCTCCATTACTCATTTCATAATCCCTTTGCCTTCACCTAGCTTCCATTCCACTGCTTATTTTCCCTTCTTCCATCATCAAGGTCAGCAGCACAGGCAGTCTCTCTCTGAATCTGATCCTCCACTACCAATTTCACATCTCTTTCTGATGACACTGGTCTTTTCACACTGCTCTAATAAGAAAGCTTGTGATTATATCAGGACTGCTAAGATTATCCAGGATAGTCTCCCTTTAAAAAAAAAAAGTTATTTAAATACTTCTGTAAGTTCCTTTTAACGTGTAAAGCAGCATAGTCACAGTTTCTGGAACCTAGGCATAGACATCTTTTGGGGGTCATTACTTAGTCTACCACAGAACCTATTCAAATTGGCCACTTAGTTTTTCCACACGACCCTTAGTAATCTTCAACAGCTTCTTACCTTCCTAGTGTGAGACAATATTGTAGTCCCATATTTTACATTTCTTGCCTTGGTAAGGGGAATTATATTTTCAAGAAGCTCTAAGAACTTCCATTAACATTTCTTATCATTTAAGTCTGCTGTAAATGTATTCAGTCAGTTTTTGTTTGTGTAAAAATGTCTTTATTTCTCTTTCATTCTCATAGCTACTTTCATATTCTCATATGGAATTCTTAGTGGATAATTTCTCCTCAAGGCTTTAAAGATGTCACTCCATTGTCTCCTGGTTTGCATAGTTTCTGAGAAGTCTGTTATGATTGAGATCTTTGTTCTTCTGTATGTGGTGTATCTTTTTATCGCAGGCTGCCCTCAAAACTTTTATGTTATTTTTGCCTTTTAGATAATTAGAATATGATGTGTCTAGTTGTTTTTGTATGTTATCTTATTTGGCTGAACTTATTTGATTTGTGCTGCAATGTCTTTGAGTATCTTTTCAGCCGTTATCTCTTCAAATATTTCTTGAACTCCTTTTGTCTCTATTTTCTTTCTGTGTGTGTGTGTTTGTTTGTTTTTAAAATTTCATGTATGTTAGATGGTTTAATATTGTCTGACAGTTCTGGGAGGCTTTTTTATCTTTTTATCATTAGTTTTTTCCCTCTGTGTGCTTTAGTTTTGCTAATTCTTATTGACTTATTTTAACCTCACTGATAGTTTTCTGGATCTGTTGAGTGTACTCATAAACGATCTTTATTTCTGTTACTGTGCTCCTTATATTGAACATGTCCATATAATCTCTCCATAAGCTTTTGAATTCTCCTTTGAAGTTGCTCAGTTATGATACTGTCCATCTTTTCCACTAGATCCTTGAACTTACTTATGAGAGTTATTTTAAACCCCTGTGTGATAGTTCCTATACTCAAGTATATCTGGTTCTATTAATTTCTTTGTTTAGTGACATTGTAATTTTTCTTGCCTTTTCCTCTGGCATTTAATTTGGATTGAAACCAGTATATTTTGTGTATAGGATAAAAGGCTCTGATTAATAGTATTATGAATTGAAATTGTCACATCTGTTTGTCTTATAATCTTGTTTGCTGGGAGAGAATGTGGGAATCAATCAGTCATGTTTTGAGCTGGGTTTGAGTTTTGTTGTTGCTGTGGTTATCATCAGGGTACCAACAAATTCCATAGCATTACTTGTGACTGGAGTGGAAGTTCAGTGGTTGGAGGGTTTTCCCAGTGTTGCTGTTCCACCCTTACTTTTAAGCTCTCCCTTTGGGATTGCATGTCAGAGACTGCATGTCTTCCTACAAGCTGCCTATTCCCCATGGCTAAATGCTGTTCCTTGTTCTTTAATTCCTTCTGGCCTTGTGATAGAGCATGGCCTCGTGTCTGTCACAAATAATTATTAAGAGAACTAATTCAATTTCTAGTTATACACCTCTGAGATGCCTTCCTGGGCAGAAGAAAGAGCATTTCCTGTTTGGGAAACAATAGGAATTGTAGGATGGGGGTTTCACATTGGGGAGAAGCATGGGAAAAGATTGCAGTTGACTTTTAAACTCTTCACTCTGCATTAGTTGAGGTTTGACATTAAGGTCATTGGAGACTTTAGATCAAACCTTTGTGACGTGGTTAATGGTACAGTGAAGTAGTGTAACGAAAGCATTCAACGGTGGTCTCTGTTGTCCGCTTTTGTCTCAGTCTTAGGCAGATCCTTTCTGCCTGTGTCTCAGGATTGGGACTTGCATTGTGATCTTGCTCTTCCACAGTGTGAGGAGATGGGTCATGGTCTGAGCACAGAGTGTTTCCCGTCCAATCCCAGGGCTAGAATATTTTTTAAAATTCTCTTCCCCTGGCAATGAGTCCTCATCTATCTCTGAGGGGAACAGGGTTTGCTGTCCTTCCCCAGGGGCTTCAGGCTTTTGTTCCTTAAGGGAGACAGTCTTGGTGATGGGAGCATGCTTCCTGCTTTCACAGAGGCTGTGGCTGCTCTCACTAGACCTTCACCATGAAGGAGGCTTTGTCTGGTTTTCCACACTCCCTCAAGCATTCTTGTGAGGACTGTTCTAAGTCTGTGAAGAAAACTTGAAAATAGATGTGAACTTGTTTCTTTTCTTTGGCTCTTAGCCATTGTATACACATAGCACTCCCAAAATGAGCCTTCAACAGTTTTATAAAACAATTTTTATGGGCTTGTATGATGGCACCATTTTTCTCCCATATTCTGGCTCAGGTAAGGCAGTGCTCACACTGATGTCTCTATGGATATACTTACCTTTATTAAGATTTCCTTCCAGCTGGTTTTCCCGCAACCTCAGCTCTTTGATGATTTCAAGAGTAGTTATGATTTTATAGATCATCTGATGTGTTCTTGTTTATGATGGAAGTAATTTTTTTCCAACTTTATAACTTAAATGATGTCTAGAAGAAGCCAAATTACTTTTTTTAATGTCTGTTAACAGACAAAATAAAATGGGGTCCATTGTATTTTAACTAATCTTTAACTAAATACTATAGCATCTGAAAATAATGCTTTTAGGTCAAGGTATTTTGTGTCAAAACACTTTTCTGGACATTGCCTACTAAATTATATGCATACTGTCTATAAAAGATTAATTTGTTATACTTAATGGATTTTTTTCAAACTATGCATTGATTGTATATATTTGTGTGTCTGTCACAAATGATTCTTAAAAGAACTAATTCAATTTCTAGGTAGACACCTATGAGATGACCCCGCTGGGCAGAAGAAAGAGCATTTCCTGTTTGGGAAACAATAAGAATTGTAGGATGGAGGTTTCACATTGGGGAGAAGCATGGAAAAAGACTGTGGTTGATGTTTAAACTGTTCACTCTGAGTTAGTTGAGGTTTGGCATTAAAGTCATTGGAGACTTTAGATCAAACCTTTGTGACGTGGGTAATGGTACAATGAAGTAGTGTAATGAAGGCATTCAATAGTGGTCTACAAAAGGAATTGTTTTAGTAGTTTTCAAATTTTATTCTATTTGAAACACCTGCAAAGTGCTTTATCAGAAACACCAGACAGTCTCATAAAAACACAGTTTTTTGGACCCTATCTGCATAGTTTCTGACAGTCAGTCTGGGTAGGATGACGCCCATCATGTTTCAAAAGTCACTTAGGAACAAAGTGCTAAAATAATAGAAGTCAGCAGTATTAGTAATGGGAAGGAAAGATCCATGTGACAGCTGTTTCAGAGTAAGAGTTGATATAACTTGTTGAATGATAGAGGTTGAATGAAAAGAAAGATTTCCCAAGATTTTGAGCAGGAGTGACTGAGAGTGCTGTGGAGTTCTTGTTAAATGTGATTAAGATTCATGGCGTGTTGCAAAAGATGACACACAAACAGACTTTCAGGGAGGAAAAGCTTTTGGGAACAGAGCTCACTTTCAAGCCACATTGTGTTTCAGGTTGGATTTTTGAGGCTGATCTAATGTTTTGTCTATTCATGAACTCTAAATTGGCATGAATAGTATAGCAAAATGATTAAAATTCTGAAATACAATATAATTCTAGAAGAGGAAGAATTCTTCTAGAGTGTGCATATCTCCTGAATCTTCAATTCAATATGTCTCTCTTCCTAATGTGGTGGAAAGGAGAGAAGTAATTTATGAAATAGTCAGTCAATAAAAGTAGAAAATATTGTCTTAAATATATAATACACTCCCCAGCATGAGATAATAAAATGTGGCACTGAATGTTGAAAAATGTACCAACATGTCAGTCCAGGGTACTTCCTTCTTGGCAAAGTTTAATTGAATATTTTTGAGTGTTGGTCCATGGAGTAGCAAAGGAAACTAAAAGAAATGTTAAAATGATTAACAAATGTAAACAGAAGGATCTGAAGTCATTTCCAGAGAACCACAAGTAATGACCCTGTCTGTCTGTGTACAGCAACATATGAAAAGTGACTTAAACATAAGATGGAAAACCATAAAAATACTAGAGGAATCCACAGGCAGCAAAATCTCAGACATATGCCCAAGCAATTTCTTCACCGATACCGCTCCTAGGGCAATGGAAACTAAAGAGAAAATAAACAAATGGGACTACATCAAAATAAAAAGCTTTTGCACAGCAAAAGAAACCATCAACAAAACAACAAGAAAGCCCACTGCATGGGAGAACATATTTGCCAATGTTATCACCAATAAGGGTTTAATCTCCAACATTTACAGGGAACTCATACAACTTAACAAAAGGAAGATAAACAACCCAATAAAAAAATGGGCAACAGATCTAAATAGATACTTTTCGAAAGAAGACAGAAGGAAGGCCAAGAGACATATGAAAACATGCTCAAAGTCAATAATCATCTGAGAGATGCAAATCAAAATGACAATGTGGTATCATCTCACACCTGTCAGAATGGCTATCATCAACAAATCAACAAACGACAAGTGCTGGCGAGGATTCGGAGAAAAAGGAACCCTCGTACACTGCTGCTGGGAACGCAGACTTGGTGCAGCCACTGTGGAGAACATTATGGAGTTTTCTCAAAAAACTAAAAATGGAACTCCCATTTGACCCAGGGATCGCACTTCTATGAATATATCCCAAGAAACTAGAAACACCAATCAGAAAGGATATATACACTTGGTTAATTTTCTATGGTTTGGGTCAGGTTACTCTTTTTTTCCCCCCTTGATGAGCAGTTGCTCATAATTCTTCAAGTCCTTACCAATAGTGTTAGTGCAGGAGTATGGGGAGGCTGTGATAAAAGGCTAAAAGGATGCTTTAGGTTGAGAAGCCATATGGTTACTTGGGGCTTATTAATACCCTCTCATCTCTGGCATACTGCAGAGCTGCAGGGAGCTACTCAGGGAAGGGGCTCCTGTCTGGGAGATTAACTGGTCAGAGTTTAAGTAAATTGTAATAGACTAGTTGGGAAAAGCTGATTTTCGTTATTCAAAATGGCAGTGGTTTATGAAATATATTACCAAAAATCACTACCTGGACTAATGTCACCCCAATAAAATTTTTTTAAAAATCACTACTTTCTTTATCATTAGAAATATATTTAACTTGACTTAAGATCTTGACTTTCCTGATATTCTTTTTAAAATGGGGAGAGAAAGGGGCAATTCTAGAGTTAGGGCCACTTCTCTTGGAAGCAAGCTTTGGTTTAGAGAGTTAAGAGATGGCATGAGACTCTTTGGCTCATAGAAGAAGGGATAAAAGACACTCAGAAAAAGGAAGGCAGGAACATGCCAAATTTTATCCCTGTCTTCTTTCCCAGATAAAGACTGTTTCTAACATCAGCTTGCATGGTTGTCTGAATTTTTCATCTTCTTGTTCAGGTGACATATATTTTCAGCTAAAGATGTTATCAGATAGTAGGAAATTAAAACAATAGGAAAAATAGTTGTGGTTGAATTAATGGAGGTATAATAGATTGAAAAATAACATTTAACTTGTTACAGTTTACACCAATTTTTCTAATACAAAATAATAATAACAGTTTTCACAGAACTGATGAACAAAACTGCTTTATTTAAAAAATGATCAGAATGATTGATTAAAATTCAACTTGTAAGTAGGTGTAAAAAGTGAGTGTTTTATTTTTGCAAAATATCACAATCTATTTCTGTTTTATTTTTTTGTCATAGACATAAAACATTTTAGTGCTGATATTTGCTATAACTAGTAATTACTAGATACCAGGAGAAGGCAAGTGTAGGTACTTTTAATTAATGTCTAACAAAAGTAATATATTAAACAAAAAAAAGTTGTCTTTGCAATCCATACCTAACTTTTCCTGACATACTAGTTCATAACGAGATTAGGTACTTTACATTTTAAAACTTCCATTTATAATTATTTCCTTTTTAATAATTTCACAAAAAGGACAATTTTCACATAAAAGTAATAGGTTTCAGGCATTAGTGATAGTGCTTAAAGGAGATAATTTTGTCATGAACTATTTCAATGGTACCTATCTTATTATATCACATATTGTGTTTTATTAGTTATGGTCACAGTAATTACATCCACCACAATTCATAAACCATAAGCATGAGGAATTTATTTTTTCATGGTATTCATGTCTCAGGAGATGAACCACAGGGTTATATAATTGTTCAATACAATGTTCTGAGCAAACAGCATGGATTGTTTATTTTTGAGTAGACAAAGAAAATTCAAAACATATACAGAGTTGTGGCTTGAGGTTTGCTGAGTATTAGCATGATATGGCCCAAAGAATGTAAAGTAGAATTTGTTGTTTAATTATTAATTATTTACAAAATAAATTGCATTATTTAAGGTATACAGCATGACTTTTTATATATATGTATATTTAGTGAAATGATTACTACAGTCAAGGTAATTAACATATTGTTCTCTCACATAGTTACCTTTTTTTGTGATAAGCACCTAAAATAAACTCTCTAGCACATTTCCAGTATTAAATACAGTATTATTAAAGACTAGAGGCCCAGTGCACAAAATTCGTACACTGGTAGGGTCCCTAGTGGCTTCCAGCTGCTGCCAGGGCCTCTCTCCCTTCCCCTGGCCAGCTCTGCCCCCTGGTTGAACTTCCGGACAAATCCCAGTGGAGGGGACACTTTGCATACTACGCTTTTATTATATAGGATAGTTATCATGCTGTTACCTCTCTAAACTTATCCATCCTTAATAACCACAAATTTGTCTCTTTGACCAGCATCTTCCCATTTCCTCCACCTCCCTGCCCTTAGTAACCACTTTTCTACTCTGATTCTCTATAGTTGCTATTTTAGATTCCACATATAAGTGAGATCATGCAGTGTGCTTTTTCTTTTCTTTCTGTGTCTGGCTTATTTCACTTAGCATGCTATCCTCCAGCTTCATCCATTTTGTTGCAAATGGCAGGATTGCCTTCTCTTTTAAAACTCAAAAAGATTCCATTGTATGTTTATACAACTCAGTCTCTTTATCCAGTCATCCTCTGACAGACACTTATTTGTCTCCATGTCTTGACTGTTGTGAATAGGGCTGCAATGAGCATGGGAGGGAAGATATCTCTCTAAGCTACTGGTTTCATTTCTTTTAGGTGTGTATCAGAAGTGGGATTGTTAGATCAAATGGTAGTTGTATTTATTTATTTATTTATTTATTTATTTTTTAAATATATT
>NW_005356173.1:884684-888614 GCF_000412655.1 Myotis brandtii
TTGGTTTCAGAGAGGAAGAGAGAAGGAGAGAGAGATAGAAACATCAATGATGAAAGAGAACCATTGATCGGCTGCCTCCTGCACGCCCCCCACTGGGGACTGAGCCCACAACCCAGGCATGTGCCCTTGGCCGGAATCGAACCTGGGACCCTTCGCTCCGCAGGCTGATGCTTTATCCACTGAGCCAAGCCAGCTAGGGCTGATTTTTTATTTTTTTGAAGAAACTCCATCCTGTTTTCCATAGTGGCTATAGCAATTTACATTCCTACCAACAGTGTACTAGGGTTCTCTTTTATCTTTTGTTAGAGGCCCGGTGCATGAATTCATGCACAGGAGGGATCCTGAGGGGGCTGGGGGGGGGGGCATCGTTCCTCCAGGCAGGCGGTGGGACACCCTTGCTGGCCCGGGATCTGGATCCATCCTGCTGACATTTGCACTGGTTGTCAGGAGCTACCTGGCGGCTGCTTTTATATCCTTTCTTCCTTGTGGAGCATCTAGGGAGGGGAAGCAGCTGTGGTGCCCAAGGCCTACTTCCAGGAGGCCGGTGGCACTGTTGGGATCGTGCTGGTAGCGCTGGTCCGTCGGTGCCTTGCCCATTCTCTGGAGATTGGACCTGCAGGACTACTGAGGGAGTGGCTGCCGCTGGGCCAGTGGGCTGCTGGAATGGGTCTGTCAGCTGAGTCGTGCTCCCGCTGTTGGGAGCACACTGACCACCAGGGGGCAGCTTCTGCATTGAGCGTCTGCCCCCTGGTGGTCAGTGCTCATCATAGTGACCAGTTGTTCCAGTCATTTGGTCACTTAGACTTTTATATATGTAGATTTTTTTGGATAATAGCCATCCTTACAGGTGTGAGGTGATATCTCATTGTGGTTTTGGTTTGCATTTCCCGGATGATTAGTGTTGTTGAGATATCTTTTCATATGCCTATTGGCCATTTGTATGTATTCTTTGGGAAAATGTCTATTCAGGAACTTTATCAATTTTTAATTGGTTATTGTCTTTCCTATAGAGTTGTATACATCTTTATGTATTTTGTATATTTGCTGCTGAAGTAAGTACATATGTATCTTGAATATTAACCCTTTGTGAGATATATGGTTGCAAATATTTTCTCTCAATTCCTAGGCTGCCTTTTCATTTTATTTCCTTTGATGTGCGGAAGCTTTTTAGTTGGGTATAGTTCCACTTACTTATTTTTGCTTTTGGTGTCAATAAAAGAGAATCACTGCCAAGGCTAATATCAAGGATGTTGCTGGATGTGTGGCCCTATCCCATAGATTCTCAGTGAGAAACTGAGAGTTATGGGTTTCCTCCCAATTGTAAGGCATGGTGCCAGTGGTGGGGTTTATGGCAAAAATGTGCCTCAGCTTCTTCTACCTGTTCTGATGTGGGTATTTTCTCAACAGTTAAAGTTTAGAAGTCTCTCTACTAGTTTCTGGATTTCTCTCAGAGGAGTTGATCTCTGTGTAGGAGGGAAAGCCATTTTATCGACATCTTTTCTCAGGTTTGATTGTCTATTAAAGGAGCATTAGGTACCTGGCAAAAAGATGAAGTAGCCAGAGTTGTAACAAATACTGAGCAGAGAACATACACTTAAATTGGAGGAAGAGCTAACTCTTAACTGGTGGTTGTTCAACACTGGTTTCAAGGCAAGCAGATGTTTTCTCAGACTGATCATGACTGAAGAAAAGCAAAGGGAGGGGTAGTGATGGAATTATCATGATACAGCAGGAAAGGGGGCACTGTTGATAGATCAGTTTTTGAGGAAGATATTAGAAAAGAAGTTTTTAAAAATGTATGTGTCTAATCATGAATAGGAAAGGCATTTCTGGAACAACTTTCTTTGTTTTGCCTTTTAAGAGGTATGAGAGTTAAACATAAACAGTCTTACCCTTTCTACTCAGAGACCCTAAACTGACCCCTATATGGGTTTTGGAATGAGAAAAGCAGCTCTATACTTCCCTCAACCATTTCTGCTGTCTTTATTTCCTCCTTTCCCTTATTTTGTACTTTGCAAGAAAATGAAAGTTAGTGAATAGGCAGACATGAAGAAATAAAATTGAGTTGGTGCTTCTCAAATGTATTTTAAAATTTAAGCTTTTTCTGTTTAATGTTCAAATTATTATTATAACACATTAGAGCTACTGAAAAGCATTTCTTGAGCAAAATAAAACAAAAGGGAAACTTCATTTTAATGTACATTTCAATTAATTCATACCCTCTTCTCTGCCTTAGACAATGAAGAAGAGTCTTTAAACATTTGCTTTTTCTTACTCTCTTGTACCAAGTTTTCTTTGCTTTCTTTTGAGCCCATTTACAAAGGGTAAATATTAGTAGGATTACTCAAAAAGATAAACAGGACAAGGTACAATTACAATCTCCTTTCCCATTTCATCCCACAAAAGGATGAAGAGATCAAAGCTATCAAAAACACCAAAAGAACCAAAACCCTCAAAGCAGCCGTCCATTCCTAAGCCCACAGATTCATTAAAGATGGTCTCCCAATTCATTTATGTCTGAGTTTGTGGAAAATATCTGTGAGAAAAATCACATTTGCTTCCTTATCTACTCCAAGGCAGAGATCATGTTAATGCTAATACTCATCCTACTGTGTACTACTATCAGTAACAATTCACAAGAACTTTCCTCATGGTACATTGAGCTTAAATGTACTTGTGAGCTGTAAAATAATATCCTGTTTCATATATAAAGGTTTCTCACTAAACCAAAATCACATACCTGCTAAATAAAAACAGGTTTCAAAGCTACGATCCTTGATTCCAGATCTTTTCACAAGGACTTGCCGCTTTTCAGTCTTTCCTTTTATAATAATACATTTATCCATTATATTATGACAGGTCTAGTTAATATATTTAAGGTACGTTTCAAAAAATCTTTCCTCCCTAGCCTGTTTGGCTCACTGGATAGAGTGTCAGCCTGTAGAGCAAAGGGTCCCAGGTTTGATTCTGGTCAAGATTGCTTACCTTGGTTGCAGGCTCCTTCCCTGCCAGGGCTCTGGTCGGGGCATGTGCAGGAGGCAATCAATCAGTGTATTTCTCTCACATAGATGTTTCTCTCTATCTTTCGCTCTCTCATTTACTCTCTCTAAAAATGAATGGAAAAATATCCTTGAGTGATGAATAGAAACAAAACAAAAAATCTTTCTAATCAGGAATTTTGTAATTGTTTATTATTGTCACCTTTCAAGCTCTTCTTGCCCTAGAATCTGAGGTAAGTTGGTGAAGATATAGATCTCTGAAAGTTGCACTGCATCATCTCTAGGCTTTAGCTGGGTCTCCCTGAGGCCATATCATGTCCTTATCAAGGCATTGGCCTGTCTCTGATGTGGAAAAGATAAAATGAATATTGGAACATAGCCTGTTGGATGGCCAATAAAGGATCTGAAGCATCTCGCTAAGGCTGGCTACTTGTATAAAGTTTGTATTGCTAAAAAGTTTTTCTTAAGGTTCTTTGATTCAACAGCTTGGTTTTTTTTTTCTGATTCTTTCTGCAGATTAATAATCCTCACACTTTTTAATGGGAACAGAAAACCAGACGTGGGTGAGAGAGTTTATTCTTCTGGGCCTGTCCAGTGACTGGGACACTCAGGTCTCTCTCTTTGTCCTGTTCTCCATCACATACATGGTGACAGTGCTGGGGAACTTCCTCATTGTTCTTCTGATCAGACTGGACAGCCAACTCCACACGCCCATGTATTTCTTTCTCACCAACCTCTCCCTTGTTGATGTCTCCTATGCCACAACCATAGTCCCTCAGTTGTTGGTTCATTTTCTTGCAGAACATAAAGTAATCCCACTCGTGAGCTGTGCAGCCCAGTTATTTTTTTCCCTGGGATTGGGCGGGATTGAGTTTGTTCTACTGGCAGTGATGGCTTATGACCGCTATGTGGCTGTGTGTGACCCCCTGCG
>NW_005356173.1:888714-894190 GCF_000412655.1 Myotis brandtii
CATGGTTTCTAGCATTGTCCTGCTGATGTCACCATTCTGCCTGGTTCTCTTGTCCTATGTCAAGATCATCTCCACCATCCTAAAGATCAGGTCCACAGAGGGAAGAAAGAAAGCCTTCC
This sequence comes from Myotis brandtii, assembly GCF_000412655.1. NCBI lineage: Eukaryota > Metazoa > Chordata > Mammalia > Chiroptera > Vespertilionidae > Myotis > Myotis brandtii. The sequence continues at coordinate 888,834 of NW_005356173.1, forward strand.
ACACCTGTGCCTCTCACCTCACAGTAGTTATCCTGTGCTATGGCATGGCCATTTTCATTTACATCCAGCCCAGCTCTGGCCCCTCTGGCCTTCAGGAGAAGTTGATCTCTCTCTTCTATGCCATTTTGACACCCATGCTGAACCCCATGATTTATAGTCTAAGGAATAAGGAGGTGAAGGGGGCCTGGCAGAAACTATTAGGGCAATTAAATGGATTAACATCAAAACTTGGAACTTGATGAATCATGAGCATCACTTAGAAAAATAAACTTTGCCTGTGTGTTTTCCACTTAACTCAGATATGACAGGCATCAACTGCATTGCCCTGGCAACCAGGAAGGGGATGACATAACGTGTACTGGTGATGTAGGGTACAAGTCTGAGTGTTTAGGTTGTGGTGTGAGATGTGGTGCTTTTTTATGTCACAGAAGCATATTCAGTGGAGTTAAGCACTGCTGTAATCTAGCTGACCTTACTCAGTCTTCACTCAGATGGCTTGAGAGAAATTGGAGAAAACACCATTTACTGTTTTGATTTGTCACATTGTTTGTAGTCATGGATCTGGTTATGAATCTTAATTTGTACAAAGTTATCATGTTTCTATTGGGAGCACAATGATTTTCACATATGAAGACTCACTTAAGATAAGTGTGATGAATGTATTCTTAGGAGAGTGTTGCTATGAAAGTTTATTAAAATGTTTTTATGCAGGACTTACTATATGTGAACATACACACTCTGTCTGACTAATGGAAATAATTGAGTGGAGAAACAAATAATTTACTCTGATAAAGATATAACCAGGGTCATTTGTGCACAATGACATTATTGGCTAGGGAAAATCTGAAATTTTTTATTTTATGATCATTTTGTGGGCATCCACTTTGTTGAAGACACTGCTGTAGGCATTGTGGGAGTACCAAAGTTGTGTTTAGATATGGCCACTACTTCAGGAAATTGACAGTCTTCTAGGACAGGGGTTGGGAAACTGTTTCTGTAAAGGGCCAGATAGTAAATATTTTAGGCTTTGTGGGCTTAACAGTTTACGTCACAGCTACTCTACTCTGCCATTGAAGCACTAAAACAGCCAGAGACAATGTATAAAAGAATGAATACCAAATAAATCTTAATTTGTGGATACTGAAATTTGAATTTTATATAATTTTCACATAATCAAATATTATTATTTTGATTTTTTCAAACATTTAAAAAATTCTTTTCTTGTGGGCCATACAAAAACAGGTGGTGAGCAAAACTTGACTTATGAGGTACAGTTTACTGTACAATTATAGGGCAAATAGGACAAAATCCAAAATTATAACACAAGGCATGCATAGAAGAACTCTGGGAATTCAAAAGAACAAGGGGTTTTCCCCCCTCCCCACTTTCTCCCCACTGAAGGTTGTATTGATGAAGGCTTCTATGAGAAAATAAAATGATTCTCACTTCAGTTTGCATTTCAGAAAGCATCTCAATTTATCATAGTCATTTATGTTCAGTCGCCCAAGATCTAAGGACTCCATACTAATGGGTAAATCATGCATTGAGTATCTTGAACTATGGGTATCAGCATTACTTTTATTATTGTTAATTTGGGCACTATTACTTTACATTGAATAGTTGAAATTTTTAAACTATTTTGATATCTATTATTTCATTTCTATTATTTTATCAATTCACTGTAAGGACTGCCATAACAAAGTACCATAGACTGGATGGCTTAAACAGAACTTTATTTTCTCACAATTCTGGAAACTAGAAGTCTGAGATCAAGGTGTCAGCAGAGTTGCTTTCTTCTGAGACTTCTCTCCTTGCCTTTAGATGGTATCCTCTCCCTGTGTCTTCATATGGTCTTCCCTCTACATGTCTGTCTTAATTTCCTCTTATAAGGACACCAGTCATATTGGATTAAGGGCAACTCTAATGACTTCATTTTAACTCAATTACCTCTGAAGGCCATTGGGGTTAAGGACATGAGTCAGCCCATAACAGTCACATATTCAATAAAGATTTTTGCTGTGACTGTTATAGCCCTTTTCTCTATCCTTTATCCAGTAAGGACAGAATTGACATTAATATTCTCACTCAAAATATGAGGAAATCAATGAATTTGGAAAGGCTACAAAGGATTTAACTTTGCTTGATATTTTATTTTTTTTAAAATTACTGAGGGTTATTCTAAGACAAGTACAGGTCTTTAAAATAAATTTTTATTGCAGAAAACTTTACAGAGCTGCAGTTTTGCTTTCACTGAGTACTAAGTGCTATCTAAGTACTATAATTGGAGGTCAAGTGAAAGTCAAATTTGTGGTTATCTAAGAGCATTAAAACTCTTATGAAGACACATAAGAGAAAGGAGACAGTGAGATTTTGAACAATCTCTTGCATTTTCCTGATTTTTCATCCTATATAATAAAAGCCTAATATGTTAAGTGTCCAGTCGTCCAGTCTGCTGTTCAACCAATCAAAGTGTAATATGCTAATGATATGCTAAGGCCGCTTAACTGCTCACTCTGACGTGCACTGACCACTAGAGGTCAGACAGTTGACCGGTCGACCAGTTGCTATGACGTGCACTAACCACCAGGGGGAAGATGCTCTGATCGGTAGGTTAGCTTGCTGCTGGGGTCCAGCCAATTAGGACTGAGTGAGATGGGCTGGACATGCCCTGGAGCCCTCCCGTGGTTCCTCGCTAGCTGACCAACCTCCTGCATCCCTCCCCGGCCCCGTTTGTGCACTGGTGGAGTCCCTCAGCCTGGCCTGCACCCTCTCACAATCTGGGACCCCTTGGGGGATGTTGGAGAGCAAATTTTGACCTAATCCCACAGCCAGGCCGAAGGACCCCACTGGTGCATGAATTCATGCACCAGGCCTCTAGTATATACACTGAGTGGCCAGATTATTATGACCACCCCATCAGTACTTCATTGACACTTCCAAAAATACTGAATATTGAAAACTTCCTAAGCAAATACTCTCAAGGTTTTATTATTATTTGCATAACTAATTCACTTCATTGTACTGATGGGGTGGTCATAATAATCTGGTCGGTCATAATAATCTGGCCACTCAGTGTATATAAAAATGTTTTGGGGTTTTTTGCCAAATTGGTAAATGTTTTATTTTATTTTTAAATTTTTTATTGTTTAAAGTATTACTTAAGTCTCCCCCCGCCCCCATTGACCTCTCCTAGCTGTTCCCACCCACAGAACATGCCCTCACCCTCCTACTGTCTGTATCCATTGGTTATGCTCATATGCTTGCACACAAGTCCTTTGGTTGATCTCTTACCCTTCCCCCCTTTTTTTCTTTTAAAAAAAATATATTTTATTGTTTTTTTACAGAGAGGAAGGGAGAGGGATAGAGAGTTAGAAACATCGATGAGAGAGAAACATCGATCAGCTGCGTCCTGCACATCTCCTACTGGGGATGTGCCTGCAACCAAGGTACATGCCCTTGACCAGAATCGAACCTGGGACCTTTCAGTCCTCAGGCTGACGCTCTATCCACTGAGCCAAACCGGTTAGGGCCCCCCCCTTTTTAATATTTTTTTAAAGAGAGGACATGATTGTATGGCACATGCACATAGAAAATAGGAAGAAGAACTAGTTATGGGAAGATGATAAATTTGCTTTAAGACAATTTTTCTAAACTTATGAGATGTAGACATGGGATAAATGTAGACATCAGGTGACTCAACTTTCTACTTTCATTAGAGGGGCTGGCAACTAGACTCACAGCTTAGTAAAATGGCATGGTCTTTGTTCCAATGAGAAAAAGGCATCCCTTCAGGATAAAAAGTCCCATGCCAGGGCACATCCATTGTCAAGTAAAACATGGGTGTGATTATACTGTCTTATTATTACCTCATCTCTCTACCTTTGTGTAACACACAACTACACACTGGAGCTCCAGAGGGTATGATTGAAATGATTCTGTTTTGTGAAAATTTGATGGAACTCACTCATCTAGCTATTTCTGTGGGAATATTTTTAATACAAACTCCATTTCTTTAATGCTTATATGATTTTTCAGGCTATTTTACATCCCATCAGCTTTTGTTAGTTATATTTTAGCAGAAATTTGTCTGTTTTAAGTTTTTAAATTTATTGACATAAATTTATTCACAGCCTTGCTTATTGCCATTTGAATGCCTACTCAATTTTTAGTTACATCTCTTTTCAAAATTATGATATTATTTATTTGTCCTTTATCACTTTTCCTTCTTAAAATCATGTTTATTGATGCATATTTTACATACAAAAATTTATCATTTTAAAGTGTTCAGTTTTATGAGGTTTGACAAATGTTAAATTTTAAAAAATATGTTTTTATTAATTTCAGAGAGAGGAAGAGAGTGGGAGAGAGGGATAGAAAGATCAATGATGAGAGAGAATCATCCATCAGCTGCTTCCTGCATGCCCCCCACTGGAGATCAAGCCTGCAATCTGGCCCTGACTGGGAATTGAAATGTGACCTCCTGGTTCATGGGTCTATGTTCAAACACTGAGCCACACCTGCTAAGGCTTGACAAATGTTTATAACCAACATAAACAAATTATGGACTATTTCCAAAAGTTGCTTTGTCCCAGTTTGTGGGAATATTTAAAACTATAAATTCAATACCTTTTATAGATAAAGAGGTATTTAGATTATTTATTTAATCTTGTGTGAGCTTTGGCAACACAATTTTTTTTCCATTTCATCTAACTAGTCAAAAGTATTGACTTTAAATATATTCAAGAGGTTTTGTTTTTATTCGTTTGATATCTGTAGGATCAGTGGTGATGTCACCCATTTCATTTCTTAATGTTGATCATTTATAAATTCTTTTTTGTTCATCAATCTGGATATAAATGTATCAATTTTATTGATACAGTACTGTAAAAGAATCAGCTTTTGATTTCCTTAATTTTCTCTATTTTTTCTGTCTTATTTTTCTATTTCACTTACTAGAGGCCCCGTGCATGAAATTCGTGCAGGGAGGTGGGGGTCCCCTCAGCCCAACCTGCACCCTCTTCAATCTGGGACATCTCTCTCACAATCCTGGACCACTGGCTCCTAATAGCTCACCTGCCTGCCTGCCTAGTCACCCCTATCTGCCCCCCTGCCAGCCTGATCACCCCTAACTGCCCCCCAGCTGTCCTGGTTGCCCCTAACTGCCCCCCGCTGCCGGCCAGGTCGCCACCAACTGCCCCCTCCCTGCCAGCCTGGTTGCTCCTAACTGCCACCCCCTGCCAGACTGGTTGCCCCCAATTGCCCCCCCCCTGCTGGCCTAGTCGCCCCTCACTGCCCCCCCTGCCAGCCTAATTGCCCCCAACTGCCCCCCTGCCAGCCTGGTCACCCCACACAGCCTG
>NW_005356173.1:894263-955943 GCF_000412655.1 Myotis brandtii
ACTGGCCCCCCTGCCAGCCTGGTCTCCCCTCACTGCCCCCCCCCACCAGCCTGGTCACCTCACACAGCCTGCTGTTCAGTCATTTGGTCGACCCTCACTAACCCCCCTGCCAGCCTAGTCGTAGGCAGCCATCTTGTGAGGGCATGATGGTCAATTTGCATATTACCTCTTCAGCATATAGGATGTCCTCATTTTAATTTTTTCCCTTAGTTTATGTCCTTAAGTTGCTTGTAATTCATTTTTGTTTCTATTGCTGATGAATACTTTTATCATTTGTATGCCTGAATATATCCTTATTTATATTTTATTTTTTCTCTTTTTTTTCTGTTTTGCAGTGTCTAATCTGCTATTGAGTCCATGTAGTGTATTTTTTATTTCAATATCGTATTTTTTATCCTTGTAGTTTGAATTGGTGTTTTTATATCTTTGGTTTTGTTCCTCATCATCCTTAGACTTCCCTCTATCTTCTTGAACATGTGAAGTATATTTATAATGGTTATTTTAATGTGCTGTATCCTAATTATGTCATCTATGTTATTTCTATATGCTCCTATTGATTGCCTTTCCGCCCTCACTGTGACTTGTTTGGGTTTCCCCACCTTGTACTATGGCCTAGAAAGTCTCCTGCTTCTTAGCATGCATGGAAAATTTTTATTGCATTACCGACATTGTGAGTTTTATGTTTTCATGTGCTAGATATTTTTGTTTTACTTTAAATATTTCTGCACTTTGTTCAGGGAGGCAGTTACGTGGTTTAGAATTTATTTAATAATTTGAGGCTTTCTTTTACATAAGGGTCATAAAGGTTGGATCTAAAACAGGCCAAAATATTGAGTCAATTTGTAACACTACTGAGGTTATACTTTCCTGAGGACCCTGCTCAATGTCTTGTGTGCTAGAGGGCTTTCCTTTCTGACTGGTGAGAATGTGAACTGCTCTGGACCCTGTGCTACCTCTAGAGATCATTCTATTTACTCCTTTCTGGTGGTTCTTTTCTTGGCCTTGGTGGGTCCCTCACAACATGCAAAGATTAGTAGTCAGCAAAAGACTTAAAAAAACCAATATTCAGATAATAAATGCCCCTTTTCTTTGCACCCCTTTCTCTTTGGCACTATGTTCCAAACTATGAACTCTGTCTTTTCAGGATGAAAAGGATGACCATGGGCTCTGTTTAGGTTTCTCTCATCATCCTGTAGCCTGGAAACTCTCTCTAGGCAGTGAGCAGGGGCACTTGTGACTCACCTCACTTGTTCTCATCTCTCAAGATCAGTGTCTGGAACTGATGTTTGACTGATGTTTTCCAGCATTTTATATATTTTGTTCAGTTTTCTAGATGTTTAGGACAAATGCCATCCCGGTTTTTCAATTATGGCCAGAAACTAAATTTGTAATGACTTTGGATATTGATTTTTTTAATCCAACAGGGTTTTCTAAAATGCCTAGAATTGGGTTTGATATACTAGCTATGTTTCTCAGTGTCCTAGAGAACTAATTCTCTGGTCCTGTACTAGCAATAACTCAGAAGAACTACATGTTCTCTACTTCCCTTCACATATAATTTAGGATAATTTTTATGATGTTTGACAGTTTTTAATATTTTTCTTTTAAGGAAAAAAATATTTTTTCCTCCCTATTAAATCTAGTGAGTGACCTATTAAATGGCATTTGCTAAGTAAATGGCATTTGCTAAGGGATGGGATTACCTTGTCTTTGTTTCTCTCCTTGCACCAAATGATATTAAAAAGTATTTTATGGTAAACCATAGTTCATTGCCAAGACTAATAAAAAAAGAGAGAAATGTAAGAAATAAACAATATTGTGGAAGAAAAAGAGATTCTATATACACTAAAATACATAGGAAGATATTAATTTAGGCTCATAAATTTGAGAAGTTAGAACAAATTTCTAAAAAAAATAAACTTACCAAAATGAATACATGAAGAAATAGAATAGTCCTATATACTAAGAAATTTGAATCCATATTTAAGAATTTTCTACCAAATAGAACTTCAAGCCAGGTGGCTTTACCAGTGAATTTTACCAAAAATATAAGGAAGAAATGACACCAGTCATCCATAAAAGTCATTTCATATATACATATCCTATATAATCCTATATAATAAAGAACTAATATGCAAATGGTCATCATGCCCTTGTGCCCTTGCACCCTCACATCCTTGTGCCAGGCCTGGGGAACCTGAGGTCATGCACCCCGCCTGGTGCCTGGCTGGGAGACCTGAGGCCATGTCCCACCTCCCTGCAGGGCTTAACAGGGGACCTGAGGCTGCAACCCCTGCCCAGCAGGGCTTAATGGGGGTGGGGCTGGCCAGGTCTGGGTCTTGCGTGATTTTGAGGTGTGTGCGGGTGGGCGGGGATTTGACTCTGGGTCCCATGGCATGCCCCAGACTCTGATAAGAGGGAGATTTTCATATACATTTTACTAATTTTTTTTCACCTTTGATGCTTCTATTATAGAGAAAGAGCAAATAGCAATATTAAAATATTTTCTCTAATTAATTCCTTTTTAATGTGCACGAGTTTCGTGCACTGGGCCACTAGTCCTATATAATAAAAGGCTAATATGCAAATTGTCCCCTTGACCGGGAGTTCAACTGGGAGGTCAACCAGGGGGCGGGGCCAGCCGGCCAACTGCCCGCATCCCCTCCCCCCGGCCAGCCGGCCCAATTGGCTCCGATCAGGGCAGGCCAGCCAGACCTCACCCATGCATGAATTCGTGCACCGGGCTTCTAGTTTAATATATAAAAGTCAACTATATTTTATATAATTTAAAAGATATTATTTAAAACAGCATGTGAAAAATACCATGTCTAAGAACAAATCTAATGAGAGATATACAACATTTGCACATAGAAAAAAATGAACAGATATTAAATAAATTGGAAAAAAAATATTTTTAAGGGTTGGGATACTCAAAAGCACAGAAATGTGACTTTTCCTAAAACTGATTTCTTAGATAAAATCCCAACTAAAATAGCAAGTTTTTCTTTCCTGGAAATGTTTGAGCTAATTTTAAAATCAGATTACAAATTCAAATGGCCAGCAATAACCAAAACAATTGAGAATGTAGAAACAAGTTGGGTGATTTACACTATAAAACAAGGTTTATTATAAAACTACAGTAATTAAGACAATGCAGTATTTTATAATAATAGATAAATAGACCAGTGGGTCAGAAATAAGAATTTCAAAACAAACCTACAAATATAAATTGAAATTTGCTCGATGGCAACACAGAAGAATAGTGAGGAAAGCATGGTCTCTCAATAAAGTTGGATAGTCACATAGAAAAAAAGTGAATGTGGGTTCCTTTCTCATATTATGCACAACAATAAATTCCAGATATATTGTTGATCTAAATGTGAAAAAGAAAACATTAAAGCTCCTGGAAGATAACATGAATAATAACTTCATGATATAGGGTAGGCAAAGATTTTTCAAGACACAAAAGAGCGAGGAGAACCAAGATGGCGGCATAGGTTAACGCCGGAGTTTGCTGCCTCGAACAACCAATTCAAAAATACAACTAAAAGACGGAATGGACATCACCCAGAACCACAGGAAGGCTGGCTGAGGAGAGATTCTACAACTAGAAGTAAAGAGAAATCCATACCGAGACTCAGAGGAGGCGCAGTGCGGAGGTGAAATACTAAGGTGCGGAGGTGCGCGTGGAGCGGGCCGGCGGCGGAGGGCCTCAGGTGCGGAGGTGCGCGCGCAAAGCGGGCTGGTGGCTGAGGGCGCGGTTGTTGTTTTCAATCAGGAGGGAGTCTCAGACTCTGAGCTCCAGATACGGGCGAATCGCTGGGGACTCGGACTTAAACGGGAGAAGCGGGATTGTCTGGCATCAGTTGGAACGTGAGGGCAGCTTTCTCTCCGAGGTTTGCAGCGGTTCCTGGGGTTCTGAGAAGCAGAGCCTCTGGGAACGGGACTGAGAGGGGCTATAACCGCTCCCTCCGCCCGCCCTGTTGAGCCCGCCCCGCCCAAGCCCTGCGCAGAGCCATTTGCCAGATCGCCTCAGGCAAAGGCTAGATTAGCACCTCCCCAGAGGACAGAAGTTTTCCGCGGCAGACACAGCTGATTCACACAGCCAGTCGGCCTGGTGGTCAAATCCCTCTAGTATTAACTACAACAATCAAGGCTCAACTAGAACAAGACTGCGCACAAAGACCACTAGGGGGTGCACCAAGAAAGCATAAAAAATGCGGAGACAAAAAAACATGACAGAAATGGAGGATATAGAGCTAAAAAACGCAATTTTGAGGGCTTGCAATAAACTTTTGGAGAGCTTCACGAAAACTAATGAGACCCTCGATGCTATGATAAAGAAACTAGAAATTAAGCATACACGCTCTGAAATAAAGAATATTACACCCAATAGCAGACCAGAGGAGCGCAAGAATCAAGTCAAAGATTTGAAATGCGAAGAAGCAAAAAACACCCAACCGGAAAAGCAAAATGAAAAAAGAATCCGAAAATATGAAGATAGTGTAAGGAGCCTCTGGGACAGCTTCAAGCGTACAAACATCAGAATAATTGGGGTGCCAGAAGATGAGAGACAGCAAGATATTGAAAACCTATTTGAAGAAATAATGGCAGAAAACTTCCCCCACCTGGTGAAAGAAATAGACTTACAAGTCCAGGAAGCGCAGAGAACCCCAAACAAAAGGAATCCAAAGAGGACCACACCAAGACACATCATAATTAAAATGCCAAGAGCAAAAGACAAAGAGAGAATCTTAAAAGCAGCAAGAGAAAGAAAGTCAGTTACCTACAAGGGAGTACCCATACGACTGTCAGCTGATTTCTCAACAGAAACTTTGCAGGCCAGAAGGGAGTGGCAAGAAATATTCAAAGTGCTGAATACCAAGAACCTACAACCAAGAATACTTTATCCAGCAAAGCTATCATTCAGAATTGAAGGTCAGATAAAGAGCTTCACAGATAAGGAAAAGCTAAAGGAGTTCATCACCACTAAACCAGTATTATACGAAATGCTGAATGGTATCCTTTAAGAAGAGGAAGAAGAAGAAAAAGGTAAAGATACAAATTGTGAACAACAAACATGCATCTATCAACAAGTGAATCTAAGAATCAAGTGAATAAATAATCTGATTTACAGAATGAACTGGTGATTATAATGAATCAGGGACATAGAAAGGGAATGGACTGACTATTCTTGGGGGGGAAAGGGGAATGGGAGATGCGGGAAGAGACTGGACAAAAATCGTGCACCTATGGATGAGGACAGTGGGTGGGGAGTGAGGGCGGAGGGTGGGGCAGTAACTGGGAGGAGGGGATTTATGGGGGGGGGGAAAGAGGAACAAATGTAATCTGAACAATAAAGATTTTATTTAAAAAAAAGACACAAAAGAGCAATATATGGGAAACAATTGATAAATAGAACTACATTAAAATTAAAAACATCTCTTCATCAGAGACACCATTAAGAAAATGAAAAGTTAAGCCACTTTTTTTGGTGTGATACATATAAATGACAAATGACCCATACTCAAAATATATGTTTTTTTTATTTTTTTATTTTATTTTTATTTTTTTAATTAAATCTTTATTGTTCAGGTTACATTTGTTCCTCTTTTTTTCCCCCTCATAACTCCCATCCTCCCAGTTCCCACCCCACCCTCCGCCCTCACTCCCCACCCACTGTCCTCATCCATAGGTGCACAATTTTTGTCCAGTCTCTTCCCGAATCTCCCACTCCCCTTTCCCCCCCCAAGAATAGTCAGTCCATTCCCTTTCTATGTCCCTGATTCTATTATAATCACCAGTTTATTCTGTTCATCAGATTATTTATTCACTTGATTTTTAGATTCACTTGTTGATAGATGTGTATTTGTTGTTCATAATTTGTATCTTTACCTTTTTCTTCTTCTTCCTCTTCTTAAAGGATACCTTTCAGCATTTCATATAATACTGGTTTGGTGGTGATGAACTCCTTTAGCTTTTTCTTATCTGTGAAGCTCTTTATCTGACCTTCAATTCTGAATGATAGCTTTGCTGGATAAAGTAATCTTGGTTGTAGGTTCTTGGTATTCAGCACTTTGAATATTTCTTGCCACTCCCTTCTGGCCTGCAAAGTTTCTGTTGAGAAATCAGCTGACAGTCGTATGGGTATTCCCTTGTAGGTAATATTAAAATAATTAAAATAATTAAAATTAATCAGAAAAAGAGAGATAACCAAATAGAAGAATGGGCAAAAGATTGAATACCTCAGAAAATTGAATATCCAAATGAGCAATAAATATTTTAAAATATGCAAAACCTCATTAATCATCAGAGAAATATAAAATATAGTAACAATGAGATACTATATATATATATATATATATATCCATCAGAATGGCTAAAATCAAAAGGATTTACAATCCAATGTTAGAGAAAGCTTAGAGCAAATAAATCTTCATACATAGTTGGAGCAAGTATAATGGTACAACTTTAAAAAAAACACCTGACAATGTTAGCTAAAACTGGAAATGCACATAATCTGTGATGGGTCAGTGCTACTACTGGGAAACAGAAATGAATACATATATGGGACAAAAGTTGAGAGAGGTAGTGTGTGTGTGTGTGTGTGTGTGTGTGAATGTTCATAGCAAGTATTGTTTGCAATAGCTACAAACTAGAAACAACCTGAATATATTGTAGAATGGATATATAATTTGAGATGCTTAAAGTGGATAGTAAATTTCTGTATTTGCAGACTATGAGGACAGACATTTAGATACAAAAGCAGTCAAATAATTAGACAAGGCCCATTTAAAAGGAGCCTCCTATCAGTGAGCCAAAATTGGAGAAAGCTCGTGTATGGCTTCAGAATCACGGTGCAGAAAGTATTGTTCATGGTCTCCTATGAGATCTATGAATAATTGGGGGTTTTGGGTCAAATAATGCCAATCATGAGAACATGGACAGAAAGTCATGGGCAAGTTATAACTTCCTCCAAGTGAAAGTTCAACAAAGACCTAAGAGAATGTCTCCAGGGAAACTGGGGCTTTGTTTCTGGGTCAGGAAAAACTAACTTCTCTTACCAGTGAAAGCAGGTGAGAGTTTAAGGTGAGGGAATCACCAGCTAGAGAAGAAGTAACAGGTCTAACAAGCACAGCATAATTGGCCTGCAGAGATTTTATCCCTGAGGGAAAAGAAAGTTACTTCTTCCAAAATCCCACATCCTGCTCAGCTCCACCCTTCCTGGGGCATTGCTGGCCTGTCCTGAAGGTAAGAGAGTCATGCTCAGAGAGTGGGTTCTTGGGACAGGAGTCAGGAAACCAGGCTTTCCTTAACACACAGCTCCTTCCTAGTCTCATGTGATAATTGAATTGAATTGGGTTACTGGAGAGATATGTCCCATTTTGAGGAGCCAAACTGAGGAGAAAGTTCTTTTGGAAAGTTCTTTCTCCTCTGAGAAATGAAGCACCTAGCACAGGTTTTGACAGCATTCATAGGAATCACTGGGCTTAGCTACTACAGGTCACATCCCCTGTACTGCACTGCGCCCCTTAGCACCTGCCCACTGGAAATCTGGACCCAGAGGACAGGTTTGTGCTGACCAGCTCATTCTGAAATGATAATGGTCAAGCAGTATAGATATGCATAAGGAAGTCGGGATGGAGTGGGGAGAACAGCTTTGCCAATGAACATTTTGGGGAAATCTCAAGGTTTCCAGATGGATTTTTTTCTTTAAAGATCACTTGTGATTAACTAGCTTGAATCACAATTCTAGGGGAAAAAGGGGGTACAGGAATGCCATCATTGCCAGTTAAAACACCTCCATTTTACTTTTGAAAATCTGTTTTAATCTCCATTTAATATCAAATTTTCAAAAAATGTTTTAAACTTTTATTTTATTTCTTAACTTAGTCATTCATTTTACTATTGGTGTTACAGCCTTATTTTTTAACCTCCCAACTTTCCTGCCTCTAATGAATTAGGACAGACTTGAAATTATGTTTCCTTTACCCAGAAGAAGAAACTAGGTAATGAGAGTTGAACTGGAAAATTAAAGTTCATTGGCAAAGGAGTTCACTCACTCCTAGGGAGAGGCACTTTACAAAGCATGAAGATGATGCAGAAACAATGATAGGCTAACTAGGGGTATTTCTACTTTTGACCAATACCTTTGTGGGCTTTTAAGGAAAATTGCTGACCAAAGATCAGGGATTACATTCTCTTTGTCAAACCCTTAACTAATTATTACTAGTTTTTAAGAAGTGAAAGACTCAAAACTCCAAGAGATTTACATTAGTCAGGTTTTTTGTTTGTAACAAAATCTTATTTGGTACCTGAGAATACATTAAATAATCACTAATCATAAGTTACCTCCTGCACTATTATTTTTCTTTTTGCCTTCTGCTGGTGAAATTCCTTTACATAAATTGTTTCAGTATTGTAGCAGAATTGGAGACTACCCCGTTCTCCTTCCTTAGCTTAGCTCATAAAAGATCATGCATAGGTGGTCAAGCTCCATTGATGAGCCCTAGGCACAAATTTTTCCCCTGTGAAATCACTTGTCTTTCTCTTATACCTGAGACCCTTAACAGTGATATTTTTGTATTTCAAGTTTTCTTTTTCACTAGGGACAAAAAGGTAGGTTTCCTATTTCTTTGATAGAGATATTGCAAGGTGACTTGTTAACCTTTTGAAGTTCTAGAGTAAGTTTTAAAGAACATTCTGTATTTTTACTGCCTCTCCTTGTGTCCACATAATTTATCTCTTGAAGTGAGAATTGTTTATCAAGCTTAATTTATTCATAGATAAAAGAAGGATTGTCATATGCAGATGCCCATGGACCCCTTTCTTCTGGCTAATCCAAGCACCTCTGGCAGCTTCCTTATCCACAATTAGTTGCTCTTACTGTCATGAATACCCTCAACACAAAGTCTGATTCCCATAACATATTCATTGGTACTATCTGATTACAGCAAGCAAATAATATCTCCTTGGCACTGCTGTGTATGGGTTTCACTTTCTCTACCTAAACGGCAGACTAATTCGAAGGACAATATGTGGAAAACTGAGAGTGGGCTTTGTTGAGTCCATGAGGTTTTTGGAAATCACTTGTGACTTGAATAAGGTGCAAACAGGATTAGTAGAGATAATACTAGAGCTCCAGAGAGAATACTAGAGTGCTTGAGCTTTCTGAAATACCAATATACCAGCAGGATTAGAAAGTTTAAGGATGGTATTGAGCAGACTAGCCTATTGCCTTTTGTCTTGCGAATCATGATAGAGGGAGTAGAGTGCGAGGATGAGAGAAGACAGTTTCTTGGGGGGTGGAGGGAGGCACAGGATAGTCGAGTATTTCAGATGGGGGAAAAAAGGAAAGGAAAGAGTTAATCAACAGTCATTGTACTGAGTTAATTCCAGTTAATTATTTTCCATCACATTATAGTCTCCAATCCATCACGATCACTGTCCAGGATACGTACAAATAGAATCAGTGGGAACGCACAGCCAGCTTTCCATTACCTCTTAGTTAATAGGCTAATATGTATAGCAAGTATTTGAGTTCTTCTTATTTCTTAGGGAAGGTAGTTAATGCCTCCCTGACTTTGATTTATTTCTTGACAGTCGTGCCTGTCAAGAAACACATGTATGGTGTATGTATGGCAGTCCTCTTAGCCTCTCATCCAGATAAAAAGACAGGCAGGTGAAGATTTTTCAAAACTAAGCCCAATGGCCAGGTCTTCATTCTTTATGTCACTGTCTCTGAAATGTAATTTTGACCATTTTTTTTTTGCTATTTAAAACGTCTATTGTATATTTGCCACATCCTAACTTATAACCCCACATTTCTTATTTCAAAAGGTGAAAATTGAGTGTTTTATTATCATAGAGAATCCAGGTGTAAAAATGTCATTAAAAAAAACCTGTTTCTGCCTGTTAGGTTCCATTTAATATGGATTTTGAGAGAGTAAAGAGGTGAAAACAGGTTTCCAAAGGAGAAGTAGACAAACTTCAGGGTTAAGGATTGGCTCTGAAGAAGAAAGTGTGTTTTACAGTTAATCTTTTACTTAAATGTCTAAGCATTCTAATAAAACCTTTCCTACTTAAGGAAGGAGAATAGAAGAATTTTATTTTCTCCTTGAACTTGAGTCATGTTAATGTGTTTTACTATGGTTCCAAACCCTGAAGGAAACAATTAGGGAAACCACGCCATTTAGTTTTAGATGGCTATTTGGTCTACATGCCCTATCAGGCTCTCTGCCACCTTAAGTATCTGGTATTTATTGATTTATAACTGGGGTTTGTCTTCAGAGACTCATGGGCAGGGAAAACCAGACTTTGGTGAGTGAGTTCATTCTCCTGGGCCTGTCCAGCTGCTGGGAAACTCAGGTCTCCCTCTTCTTCCTTTTCCTGGCCATGTATCTGGTGACCATGCTGGGGAACTTTCTCATCCTCCTCCTTATCAGACTGGACAGCAGACTAAATACACCCATGTACTTTTTCCTCAGTGTCCTGTCATTTGTGGACATCTGTTACACCAACAGCACTGTCCCACAGATGCTTGTTCACTTCCTGTCAGCCTGGAAGACCATCCCATTCCAAAGCTGTGTGCTTCAGCTCTATGTGTCCCTGGCTTTGGGTGGGTCTGAGTTCTTCCTGCTGGGAGCCATGGCCTATGACCGCTATGTGGCGGTGTGCCACCCGCTGCACTACACAGTCATCATGCATGGAGGGCTGTGCCTGAGGCTGGCTGCCGGCTGCTTGGTGGCTGGTTTCATGAATTCACTGATGGAAACAATCATCACCTTTCAGCTTCCCCTGTGTCACAACATTATTAACCATTTTGCCTGTGAGACCCTGGCTGTGCTGCGGCTAGCCTGCGTGGACATCTCCTTCAACATGGTCATGGTGGCCATCTCAGGATTTCTGGTGATCATGCTTCCCTGTTCCCTGGTCCTCTTCTCCTATGGTCATATAGTTGCTGCCATTCTGCGTATTCGCTCTGCTCAGGGACGTAGCAAAGCCTTTGGGACCTGTGCTTCCCACCTCACTGTGGTGTCCATGTGCTTTGGAACAGCCATCTTCACATACATGAGACCTGAAGGTGACTCCTCAGCAGAACAGAAGATGACCACCCTCTTCTTTGCTGTGGTGACTCCAATGCTGAATCCTGTAATCTATAGCTTGAGGAACAAGGAGGTGATGAGTGCCCTAAGAAGAGTGGTGAGAAAACTTAAAAAAGGTGAAGTTTCAAAGGAGTCCTACTTCCCTCCAACAGCCTAGAGAACATTTCAGAGAGGAAATGATTGACATGTCCTTTCTCCTCAGATTTGCTGATAAGGTAAATAGTGAGCACATCCTTTTTAGACTGACTTTCCACACCAGTCCACATTTTCACTATGTATCATTGCCCTGTTATACATGTGGTAAAAAAAAAAGAGCGTTCAGTTATTAAACAGAGGTCTGCTGGGTAATCTGTCCTAGAATTCATATTTCCCCATCCCTTTCATAGTCCTCCTGCATATTCCCTCAGGAAGTACCATGTGGACAATGAAAAGTTTCAGGCTGAGTACAACCATACTTCACATCTTGACCCAACGCTCACCAGCAATATGGCTTTGAAAATGTACTTAAGCCCTAACTGGTTTGGCTCAGTGGATGGAGCATCAGCCTGCGGACTGAAAGGTCCCAAGTTCGATTCCAGTAAAGGGCATGTACCTTGGTTGCGGGCACATCCCCAGTTTGGGGTGTGCAGGAGGCAGCTGATCGATGTTTCTCTCTCATCGATGTTTCTAACTCTCTATCCCTCTCCCTTCCTCTCTGTAAAAAATCAATAAAATATGTATTTTAAAAAAAAGAAAATGTACTTAATACCTCTGACCTCCAGTTTCCTCAACTATAAAAAGAATAACCAGTAAGTGTTATTATCCTGAAGATTATAAGTAATCAATATAAAATACCTAGTAGAGTGGTAGCATAGAGTAGATATTCAACTATTTTTAAAAATATTTTTAGGACACAACTACAGGACTAAGCATTATGCAACTTTCTTTCTATATACAATTATTCAAAATGAACTTTTTTCCTATTGCTTTGCCTGTAGTAGATCACTATCCCATGTCTGTGATTTTACAGAGAACCATGGCCTCTATCTATCTATGTATTTATCCATCCATCCATCCATCCATCTATTCTAATCTATTTATCTGTCAAAGCTAAAGTTCTTATTTTTCTTATCTCCAATTCAAACAAGAGGTTTCTCATGTGCTCCAAACACATATGTCTACTGGCTTACTTAACCCCTTCACTTATCACATAGGAATCTCATTTTTAACATAATTAAAATAGAACTATTGCTTTTGCTTCTTCTAGCCCAGGGTACTCCTTTCCTTTTGTCCCAGTATACCTTGACTGTATTAGTAAAAGGAACCATCAGGCACTCAAAATAATTTCTTTATTTATTTTTAATCCTCACCTGAGGATATTTTTTTCCATTGATTTTGAGGGAGAATGGAAGAGAGGGAAAGACAGAGAAAAATATCAATGTGAGAGAAACACATGGATTGGTTGCCTCCTGTGTGAGCCCCGACCAAGGGCCCAGGTTGGGGAGGAGTCTGCAACCAAGATACATGCCTTTGACTGAAATCAAACCTGGGACCCTTCAGTTTGCAGTCTGATGCACTATCCACTGAGCAAAACTGGCTAGGAAAATAATTTCTTTTATATCTAATCCATCAATAGATTCCATGAGCTTTATTAACAAAATATATGATCAGTCTGCTTTCTACATTTTATTCTTTACATAGCAGCTTTAATTTTTAAAATTATTATTTATTTTTGACTTTATGTTGTGAAATAAAACACAGAAGCAGAAAACCACACTAAACAAATGTGTAACTTAGTGAATTATTAGAATACAATACCCCTTGTAACAAACACTCAAGTAAAAAAGCAGATCTGGCAGCTACGACAGAAGCCCCTCATGTGCTTGTCCTAATCACAACTCCTTTTCCCCCAAAATACTATCTTGACCTTTGTAGCAATCACTTACTTGTACTTCTTTATGGCTTTATTACCCAAACAAACATCCCTAGTCATTGTAGTTCAGTGTCATTACCCAAACAAACATCCCTAATCATTGTAGTTCAGTCTCATTCAATTTGATATGTCTATGAAGTCTCTCTCATTGATCAGTCCCCTCTAACTCTTTATTGCCATACAATTTATTTGAGTGACCTGGACCATTTGACCTGAGAAGGCATCTTTACCTTAGGAAATAAATCAGGGCACATCTTTATACTGTTTACAGTAGAATCCAGACTCCACACATGCAAGGCACGATGTGATCCAGCAGTAGCATGCTTCTTCGTCTGTTCCCATCCCCTCTCTTACTGCATTTGTGGCACATTGGTTACCTGGCAAGAGTCAGAAGAAAACAGATAAATCTCTATAAAAGGAAATTTTATTTTTCCACAAGTCATCATATTCATGGAGAAAATAATTATAGACTTAAGTTTCTTGTGTATGAAAGCTGAGACTTATGCAATGTATTAATTTACTAATAAATACTAATAGCTTAATCATAAATACTGACTTTCACTGGAAATTTTGAATCCTATCAATTAGCATCATAAGTCGTGCTAAAATTTCTGAATAAAATCTCAACAGCAAAGGTTTTTTGATCTCCCACTTTTTAAAAGAAGAAAATCCAAGTTGCTGCCTTGGAAAAGGAGTCTTGCCCTCACCGGTTTGGCTCAGTGGATAGAGTGTCAGCCTGCAGACTGAAGGATCCTGAGTTTGATTCCAGTCAAGGTCTCATACATCAGTTGCAGGCTACTCCCTGGCCCGGGCCCTGGTCAGGGCTCGTGCAGAAGGCAACCAATAGATGTGTTTCTCTCACATTGATATTTCTCTCTGTCTTTCCCTCTCTCTTCCACTCTTTCTAAGAATCAATGGAAAAATATCCTCCGGTGAGGATTAAGGAAAAAGAAAAGAAAGGCAGTGTTGTATTTACCAGCTAGACTATAAGCTTCTTGAGAGCAAGGACTATTCATTTAAGCATATTTGTATTTGTGGTGCCTTAACAATACTAATAATTCCTGCTGATTGAATAGTTTATTGATTGAAATTTTCTTTACTATTTTAGGAGTTGCCTTTTCTGAAGTATATAATGACCATATGTGTTGGAATTTATAATATCCTATCTAATAAAGAGGGAATATGCTAATTGGCCCTCATGCTGTCACAAAGATGGCAGCTCCCACAGCCAATAAGGAGGGAATATGCTAATTGACTGCCCCACTCTCTAAGATGGTGGCACCCACAGCCACAAGATGGCGGCGCCGAGTCCCCTCGGCCCCGCCAGGATGGCAGGCACGCGGCAAGGCCCCGAGGCACAGGCAATCCTCAGATGGTGGCTGCCCAGCCACCTAGGGCTGCCTGAGGCTCAAGTAACCAGGGCCGGCCAAGGCTTGCGCTGCTGGCAGTGGCAGCAGCAGAGGTGTGATGGGGCGTCACCTTCCCCTAATCGCCAGGTCGCTTCCTGCCCCTAAGGGCTCCTGGACTGTGAGAGGGGAAGGCCAGGCTGAGGGAATTTTCATGCACTGGGCCTCTAGTTAATAAATAAATAAAACTTTAAAACTCTCAGGTGCAGAGTGGAATTAATTGATTAATAATACTCCCCAGTACATGGGACATTAATACATTACACAGGCCTTTTATTAATTTTTAAAAATTAATTATTTCAAAATTCCATCTCTACTTTTATTTCTAATTTCTAATGTGTTTGATACATATAATTGAATTGAGGTGCATTTATGTATTTTTAAAAATTCTTCATTGTTTAAAGTATTACATATAGTATTACATATGTCTCCTTTTCCCCCCATTGACCTCTCCCCTGCCACCCCAACCCTCAGCACATGCCCTCACCCCCCTAGTGTCTATGTCCATTGGTTATGCTTATATGCATGCATACAAGTCCTTTGGTTGATCTCTTACCCCCTCTTGGCCCTCTCCTGCCTTCCCTCTGAAGTTTATGTATTTTTTTAAAGTGCAT
Organism: Myotis brandtii; assembly: GCF_000412655.1. Taxonomy (NCBI): domain Eukaryota; kingdom Metazoa; phylum Chordata; class Mammalia; order Chiroptera; family Vespertilionidae; genus Myotis; species Myotis brandtii. The sequence goes on from NW_005356173.1 coordinate 909,301, forward strand.
TATATTGTTAACTACTCATCCTTTGTCTATACTACATAACACTAGACTTTAAAGATCTACATGTATATTTAAGACCCATACATATTGCTCATTTATTACTTCTGTTCATAGTAATCCATGGTGCTCACAATATTTTAGCTATAACTCTTTGTTATGGAACCCAACTACCCCTCCCCCATCCCCCCAATCACATATAGCCCCATATTGAACATCATAATATATGCACACTTAAGTACCCATGTGAGAATTTATTTAGGGAATACACACAGCAGTCAAGTTGCTAGGTCATAGAATATTCTCTCCAGAATCTATACTAATAATAGGGTAATATGCAAATTGGCCGGGACGCCATCACAGTAACGACCGATCAGCGGGCTGCATGCGCAGCAGGAGCGGGTGGGCAGGGACTTGCAGCGTTGGGGCCCCAGCCAGGGGCAGGGCTGTGGCGAAGAGGCCCCTCCTCTGCGGCCCCAGTCAGGGGTCCACAGGTGCGCAGAGGTCCGCAGGCCTCTGCTGTGGCCTGGCCTGGGGGCAGGGCTGCAGCGGGGACCTCCATGTGTTTGTGCCAGGGGTCTGCAGGCCTTCCCCAGCTCCGGCCTACCTCTTTGGGGAAATCCATTGAGGAGCCCCGGATGGGTGGACTGGGACTACCTCTTTGGGGCAATGGATCGTGGGGTTCCCACACTGTGACAGGGCACAGGCCAGGCTGGGGGACACCCCCCCCCACCCCGAGTGCACAAATTTCATGCCCTGGGCCACTAGTAGCTTTATAACTCTATACCCCTTTAGTGCATGAGAGTTCTTATCTACACAGAGCCTGCACACTTTGAATTTTTTTCTAGCCTAAAAGATATAAAATTGTTTTATTTTTATTACTTGATAAGTAATTGATATGAATTACTTATGCTGCACTCCTGATTCTTGTCTCCCTTCACCCCACCTTGCTCTATCCATGCCTCCCCACCTCAGTTCATGGTAACTGCGTCACCACTGTGATCAGGCCATTTACTACTCTTTCTCTCACAAATGATTAAAATCTACAAGAATATCCTATTGTTGCTGCTTTCTAGATCTAAACAGAATATGCTCAGTTCTCATTCTCCCACTCTTACATGCTGGTGCAAGCCCCCATCTCTTCCACTTGGGTCCTGCAAAGGTCTGCAACAAATTTCTCTGCTTCTACTCTTGCATCCCAGCCCTCAGAGCAATCCCTTTAAAACATAACTCAAATCATGTCATTTCTCTTGTGAGTGTTAATATTTTCTCCATCTGTGTTGAAAAAATATTTGTTAAATACCTGTTATGTGCTACACACTCTTCTAGGTGTTGTGGATACAACAGTGAAAAGCAAACAACAATCTCTGCTTTCCTGGAGATTACATTCTAGTTAAAGGAAATAGACAATAAATATAATAAATAAGTATTATATGGAGTATGTTATGTGGTTTTTATTGCTATAGAGAAAAGTAAAATAGAAAAGGTAGGTAAAGAATACTGGGAAGACAAAGTTTTGGCAGAGTACTCGATAGAAGTCATATACTAGTATACTCTCTGTTAAGGGATCCCTAAATGCTTTATAATTTATGTTGCATTTATAACTGGCATTTATTTTTTTAGTTGGTATTACTGATGTACATAAATGCTCTTGATTTCTGTAAGGTGGTTTTGTATCTAGTTCTTACTTATTAAATCTAACATATTGTTGAATATTTTCCCCTACATATATACAGTGGGGCCTTGACTTACTAGTGTCCCGACTAATGAGTTTTTCAAGATACGAACAGTCTCTCGGCCTGGCGCAGCGAACGTCACAGTGAACGCCACAACATCAGCCCAGCATCACGTGTCTCACTCGTTCACTTTAAGATTTGACATACGAGTAATTTGAGTTATGAGCTCCGTCATGGAACGAATTAAACTCGTAAGTCAAGGCCCCACTGTAATCTTATCATCTGTACATAGTGATAGTTCTTCTTATAAACTTGGTACATCTTAATCTATTTTTTTATTCTTAGGCCAGGACTGCTAATGTCATATCACACAGTAGCTATGATAGCAGATATCCCTTCTTGTTCCTGATCCAAAGCAAAGCATCTATAGATTCTCCATTAATTATAATGTTTGTTGTGGATTTCGGGTATTTAACCTTCATTAAGTTAAGTTTTTGAGAACAAAGTGTAATAAAGTGAGGGTGTGCCTGCCTTGGTATATAGCAAAATATATTATAAAGTAACTACTATTAAAACTATGGTATTGGTATAGAAAAAGACAGGCATCCATGAATCAAAATATAAACCCAAAGAAACTTTTGTAAATGGGATTTAGTATTAAATTTCAAATAAATTTAGGAAAATAGAGTCTACTAAATAAATGATGTTAGGACAAATGGCTACACTAACAGGAAAAGGAAATGTCATCTTTTCTATGGTATGTCATAAAAATGAATTTATAATATTTAAAGGTGAGGAAATATATTTTGTAAATGAGTTTATGTCTGTTGCCTTCCCTTCTAAAAACATACCAAATAATGGTAAAGGGATAAAAAATGATATAGTAAATCCACAAAGTGAAGAGCACAATAAGTAAAAAAGAAGTACAAATAGGTAGTCACAGAATAGTCATGAAGATGTAAAGTACAACATAGGGAATATAATCAATATTATTACAATAAGTATGTATGGTGCCAAGTGGGTACTGGACTTATAGGGAGGATCACTTTGTAAATTATATAAATATCTAACGACCATGCTGTATACCTGAAACTAATATAAAAGAATATTGAATGTCAACTGCAATTGATATTTGTAAAAAAAAAAAAGACCCAAAACAGTATTTTATGAGAAATGCCAGTAACATTTGGAGACTAGAAAAGCAACTTTGTTTTGGTCTCTTTTGTCTTTTTGAAGATCCAAAGCTAACTTGGACTTGGTTAAAATTCCCCTTCTAACTGCAGCACTCACATGGGTAGCCCTCAGCAGACAGATTGTTTATTGTGCTTAGAAAGTTGGCTGGGAGATGATGCTGTTGCCGCCAGCTCCCAGAATAAGTTGGGAGAGGAAACCACAAGCCCTTTCCTGGGGCAGTGCCAGGTGGCCAGGCAGAGAGCAGCCTGGTCGCTGTCACCTGGACAAGGCACACGAGTGGAAGTCTTCACTCTCACTCTTGTGGAAGGGGAGAGAGGCACACACTGGGCCTCTGCATGTTTCACTGTACCGTGCTCAACATCCTCAGTGGTGTTTGTTTACACAGGGTGATTGCACTTTTCTTAGCAATTCTGAACCCTGAACATCTCTAAGTACAAACCAGGGTTTATAGGAAGGCTGTCTTCCTTAACATGAAAGGAAAGGCAAAGTTCTAAAAGGTTACAGGATGTGATGGTTGATTCCAAAGGTGGAGACCAGCCCAATAGTAAGCAGCATCTGTCTAGGGCAGTGATGGCGAACCTTTTGAGCTCAGCGTGTCAGCATTTTGAAAACCCTAACTTAACTCTGGTGCCGTGTCACATATAGAAATTTTTTGATATTTGCAACCATAGTAAAACAAAGACTTATATTTTTGATATTTATTTTATATATTTAAATGCCATTTAACAAAGAAAAATCAACCAAAAAAAATGAGTTCGCGTGTCACCTCTGACACGCGTGTCATAGGTTCGCCATCACCGCCCTAAGCTGACCTGGAGGCCCGAAGTTACGGGAGAAGCTGAATGCCCAGCACGCTTCACTTCTCATTTGCTCAGCACATATGAATGGAGCACGTGCTGTGGGCAGCCACCAATGATTACAGCATCTACCATGTGAGTGACACCCACGTGCCACTGACCTAGGTGCTTTGAATGACCTGCCTCATTCAGTGCTCACAACACCCAACACTGAGATTATTAAGTCCATTTTACATAGTAAGGGAAAGAGACTCATATTGTAACTTGAACTGCACTTGCTTTAAATGGCAAGCTTTCCCCGCCTTGCACAGGATAGCCTCCTTCACTCTCCAAAGGTGGGTCTGTCATTTTTCAGCCTTTCTTCAACACTTAATGGGGAGCATGAATTACAAAACCAGGTCCTGTAATCCATGCCTTCTCCTGTATTCTTTGAGCCTAAGAGTGTGATGTATTTGTCCTCTAGTAACAAGTTGTCCTAAGAAAAATGCTCTGGCTATCCAAATTAGGACGCCAGCACCGTGCAACTGTTTTAGGGATTCCCCACGTGGATGAGCCTGAGAATGCTGAAGAGTCAGTGCTAGATTTGCAGTCATGAACTCTGCTTTTCACTGTCTCCTGGAAACTGGTCAGGTGCCAGGTCTGTGCTGATGGGCCTCTTCTTTGCTGATGGAGTAGAAAGATGAGCACCCCCCCCCCACCCCCAGAGACTTGCTCTTTTCTCTCCATACCAAATTTCTGTTTGGAGAACAAGTTTTTAAAGTAACACCATGTATGAAGTGCTTTCCACAATTGCACATCTGGGACTGGGCAGAAATATAATTTGGCTTCTCTAGGTCCCAGTGTACACATTTGTGTGCTGAGGTCAGTTAGCTGGTGTATGTTTTGAAAATAGTGTTATATTTTCAAGTTTATTTCCATTTGCATAATAATAAATCATTTTTGTTATTTTTGCTGTTGTAGGTAACTATGCGTATATTCCTCTGGGAGAGAGATTATTTATGCCATTATCTTTTTAAAAAGTATTTTTATTGATTTCAGAATAGAAGGGAGAGAGAGAGAGAGAGAGAGAGAGAGAGAGAGAGAGAGAGACACATCAGAGATGAGAGAGCATCATTGATCAGCTGCTTTCTGAACACCTCACACTGAGGATAGAGCCCGCAACCCAGGCATGTGCCCTGACCAGGAATCCAACCGTCACCTCCTGGTTCATAGGTTGACGCTAAACCACTGAACCATGCCAGCTGTGCTATGCCATTATCTTCATTTTACAAATGTGAAAACTGATGTGGTAAGATTTTAGAATAAATGCTTTTTCATAAAGCATCAGTCCATGGAAAGGGTCTTTCAAAATGAAAATAAAATGTTTGAGTTTCATGAAAACAATCCAAAGAAAGAAATCTGTTGTTGGTAATGATAAATGCAGGTATTCTACTTGATTTAAAAAATTGTGTGGCCCTGGTCGGTTTGGCTCAGTGGATAAAGCGTCGGCCTGCGGACTGAAGGGTCCCGGGTTCGATTCCGGTCAAGGGCATGTACCTTGGTTGCGGGTACATCCCCGGTGGGGGGTGTGCAAGAGGAAGCTGGTCGATGTTTCTCTCTCGTCGATGTTTCTAACTCTCTGTCCCTCTCCCTTCCTCTCTGTGAAAAATCAATAAAATATATTTAAAAAAAAAAATTGTGTGACTGGTTCTAGCTTGATGCTCATCCTTTAAGTACTTTGGGGCAAAGAAAAGAAAACAGCCCGATAATGGCAAAGGGCTGGAAAGGAGCTGAGCAGGGAGGAGGGGAGACTCTGCCCACAGGAGGCAGATGGACCCGGAAGCCCTTGCTTTTCCTCCAGCTCAAATCCGTGCCATCCCCCCATTTCTTCCTGCTCTCTATCATTTTACTTAGTTTTCTCTTCTTTATCCCACATCTATCTCCTCTTAAAATGATTCTAAAAACTCTGAGAAAAGGAATGTGAGTTTGTGAACATCTCCACCGTGCTTTTCAATGCAGAGACGACTCTGGTGAAGTACTGCTCCTCTTTACGAAGCAGATTATAATAAAGGGGCCAAAGAGCAGAAATTAAGCTTGTGTGGAAATATACAGTAATGCCAAATATACATGTCTTAATGAAGTGTTTTTGAGTCTTCTAGCTCTTGGTGGGGAATTTTGGGTTTTTCAGTAATGTAACTGAAAAAAAAATGTCCTGGAGATTTTTGTATGTGCATATGTGCATATGTGTGGGGCTGTTGTCTTGAAAGATCTCACTTTTCAGATTTTCTGAGGATCCATTGATCTCTCTGGTAAGTATATTTTGATCAAGGTTTCCACCATGAGAGTACCAAATTCTATAAAAATCTCACTGTAAGAAATGACTGAACACCACACACCGAGACAGAATACCAGGATAAATAAAATATTGGAAGCCCTGGCATACATATAGCTAGCAATGTGTAAATTTATTAAATGTCAAGAAAATGGCATTTTCATACTTTCCATTTCTTCCTCATATGGTTTCATTTTTATTGCCTTGGTTTCTTCATTGTGCTCTTCTTTTTCTTTGACTTCCTCTCTGATTTTCTTTCTTACCATCCATTTTCTCTTTTTTAGTTTGTTCCATATTAGCTTATTAATATCTTCTCTCATTATTCTTATTTACATTTTGGTATCCCCTCCTTTTCTCTCATTTGTCCATTTTGCACAACTTTCTCTTTTAAATATTTGTTTACCTATCTACATTTATTTATTTAAATTTGGGCTAGTTTTGATTTTTTGAGAAAGACATTTAGAAAGACATATCACTGGTCTGTGAAAACTTTCTTAAAAATTGAAGTGAAATTCACATAACATCAAATAGTACACAATTCAGTGGCATTTAGTATGTTCACAATGTTATTTTGGTTTTATATTTGTGAGTGTACAACTAAGCAGGTATGAAAAGGCATCTGTGAACAGCTTGGGCACAAGCGAGTATATTTGTGTGTGGGACCTGAGAGGACACTATGGAAAGAAAACATTCCTATGACTGTGGAAAGAATTCCTGCTTCTCTTCTCTGTAGTGATTTCAGCTTAACTACACAGCTGCTCAACATGTTATCGCTGTCTTTGATGTGATTGCCAAATGACTGGGAAATATAACCTCTTTTTTTATGTTAGTGTGACAGTACTATTTACACAAACAGTGAGGGATATGTAAGCACTACTTATAAGTGCTCACAACCACAAGGAATAAATTCCAAGTTCCCGTGGGAGTGACTCAGAAGGGAAAAGTCTTTCCAACCAGATAAGATGCATCCCCACAGTCCAGGATCCTTTGTCGTGCTTCACCTTCTACCAGTTAGGGATATTCTTTGAACTAGACAAAAATATCCTTAGCTTCACATTTTCTTTTGAATGCTAATTTAAAAAAATAAACATTTGATTTATCTTTTTCTGATATTAGACCATTATTGTGTCCTTATAGTCTATAAGCAGAGCCCTTTATTTTTTTCTTAGAGGAAGAAAAGACTTCCTGCCATGGATCTACTCTACGTTGTTGTATTCATCGCCATATCCAACACAAAGTAGAAGCATGATTGCCTTTTCAAATGTATAAAAGAGGACAGTTAGTCACATACATCAAGAAGAGTTCCTAATGGGAGACATGTGCTGCGCTCCTGTTTCTCCTTGACATGCTGGCCATGTGGCTTAAAGGCCAGACTTTAATTTCACAGGTGAGTGGGAGGGGCTTCTCTGGTCAACCATGATTCTGAAGTGAATGGGACCAAAAGTAAGAAGTCAGTCCTCTTGATATATCTCCTGATTTTTGTGTTAGGTGAGTCCACAACCTTTGAACAGTGACTGTCACTGTGCTGTACAAACACAGGGTCATGCTATGTAGAGGAGGAGCATAGCAGATGTACTCCAGGTTATCAGATAATCAGTTTACCTGCTGACTCCTCCACTATCTACTCACTTCACCTCTTTTTCTCTATCTGCAAAATAGAGATAATAAGCCAAAATTCAGTATTGTGAAGATTGTTATATGACATTATATTACATTATATTAATAGATATATAAAGATTCAATAGAATGCCTGGTACAGAGTAGGTGTTTAGCAAATAAAGTGTTCATATCAACTTGATATAGAAAAAAGTGTAGCTATGGTTTTAAATTCTTCTCTTAACATTCCTCCCACCCCCGGGAGTTTTTGGTCTTGGCTTGGCAAGAGTATTTCAGGAGCTTGTTTGCTCTCTTCCCATAATCTGCCACCAAACAACGGACAAGACTGACAAGGTTTTCTGAAATTGATCCTGGCTGTTCAATGATTCACAGGGTAATTGAGTTGGGTAACTTATTTAAAACAATTTTACAAAGAAACAGATTTTACTTTGACATATCACTTTTTAAAAATATCAAATATATTTTATTTTTAAAAATTGCTTACACAAATAACATGTCACTTGGAAATACACTTGCTTGACTACATAACTAAGCAAAAACAACATGGCTTTAAGCACAAATACCTTCCTAAGAGTATATTTTTGGAAATAGGTAGGAAACATCACTTGTTTTGTTGTTGTTTGTTTGATTTTTAAAAACTGACATTTGTTTAAGTCCTGGTTATAGAATTTCAAACAGTGTAAATGAATTTACCATTAACCATCACCTTCAATCCATGCCACCTATGCGCACATACAGACCTGCTGATATACCTGGAGGAGCTGCTGCATCACACTTACACTTGAGCTGTTGGCTGATGGGACTAAAGAAAGGTTATTTGGAATAAGTCTTACATACAATGTAGAACAAAATCACTGGTGTGCCTCTAAAGAAAGGTCACAATAGAAATACTTCTAGAAAGTAATTTATCCTACTTTGGTATGTTTTAGGTTTTATTTGTGATTTGCATAGTTGTTTAACCCAAACACAGAGTAGGCAACACAAAATAACTATTGATTTCTTCAACATCTATGTTGTCAGCAAATTTTGAAATATGTGTATATATATCTTTAGATGCCAACTATAGCCATCAGGATATTAGGTGGGAAAGAGAAAATAAAGGGAAAAGTAAACACATGTGAAGGAAATATAGTTAAAATATTTAGACTTAAAATGATATCCCTAGGGAAAATAGTTATAGTTTTCCAGAAAACTCCCTTGCCTATCAACGTGGATCTGATGATGCCCTCAATCCAAATATTCTGAAAACTACAAGAGTAGGAAGCCACATGTTGGGTACAAAGCAGTTGGGTGGGGAAGGATGGATGGGTCTTGCATTTAGCTGTATTTTGTAGTGTATTTCTTTTAGCTATTGGTGAATTTCCAAAAAGCATTGGAGTATCTGAAGTACATTTACATAAGGCTAAGAAAGCACTGTAAACATTACCCATCCATATTTTTATCCGGGCTTTCATGACTAGGAAATGTTCCAACCAGTCTAATGACAATATTTTCTATTCCAGAGTAGAATGTAGCAGAACAAAAAGAAATAGGTGTACAAATAGATATGATGCAAAAGAAAATTACAAAGAAGGGATTACAAAAAATTAAGGCTATGCTATTGATTTTTAGCCATGAGGCTAAAAAAACCTGTTAATACTAAACGTTCTAGAAAATATCATTATTGATTGTAAACCACCTATTTTTTTCATGAAGATTTTGACTCCTTTATTTTTTCACACAGTGAAGAGTCTTACATATTTAGGCATTTTATATTTCTTTGCCAGTCCTGTAGCTGAGTATCTTGTTCCAATTAAATTTGGTGTGGGTGACTGAAGCTTCCAGTACAAGGGCTTGAGGGTGGTACCTGACATTGTTTGATCATTTCTATTGTGTGACAATTTCTGAAAGCTGTTTTATTTTTAAAAATATTTTTATTGATTTCAGAGAGGAAGGGAGAAGGAGAGAGATATAGAAGCATCAATGATGAAAGAGACTCATTGATCAGCTGCCTCCTGCATGCACCCTACTGGGGATCGAGCACACAACCTGGACATATGCCCTGACCTGGAATCGAACCAGGACCTCCTGGTTCATAGGTCGATTCTCAATCACTGAGCCATGCTGGCTGGGCTGAAAGCTCTCTTTTTAATAAGTTTCTCAAAATTTTGGAGTTTATTCAAAACAATACTAAATCCTGAATATTTGATGACTAACCATCTGAATATTGCTATCTTGATAATAATGAACTATAATCTTAAGTCCCCCAAACCACCTGTGTCATTCATTGGTGGTATGATATCGAACATTTTGAAAGGTTGAAACTTGAACCTTTCAATAAATTTAACTGTAGTCTGCTGTACATCTATAGTTAGGGCATGAATAATCTAGGGAGCCATTTGAATAACGATCTTACATGTATTGTCACAGGATTGTCTCCAAAACCTCAGATTCCCATCTGTATGCTTTAGTTATGGATCACTTATTTCCTTCTGTAAGTGAGAAAACATAAGAGAAATTTTGTTTGGGGGTCAAAAAACTACTACTGCCTATGACATTACCATATGTTCTATAATTATGACCTGATCTTCTATCCTTCTATCTTCACTGGTGAGGTTATATCAATGTTATATTGTGAGTGAATGAGCTGTCTTTTCCTTAAGAAAATATGTTATTAAGTAATAACCTGACATCAATAAACACTCCATTAAATTCCTCTTGTGGGGCATAAGTGATGAATTTTAGAAGCTATGTATACCTTCTCTATGCAACACCTGATAATTGAATTAGACCACCTTAGGTTGATCTTGCCTAACTGAGCCACTTGTGTGAGGTAGGTTGAGAAGAGGCCTTCTACTTGACACTCTCAAAGTAAAAATACAGCCCAGCCAGTGTGGCTCAGTTGTTGAGCATTGACTCATGAACCAAGAGGTCATCAGATCAATTCCTGGTCAGGGCACGTGCCCAGGTTATGGGCTCAATCCCCATTAGGGGTTGTACAGGAGGCAGCCTATCAATGTTTCTCTCTCATTGATGTTTATATCTCTTCTTCCTCTCTCTCTAAAATCAATGAAAGTAAAAAGACAAGTTACAGAAGATAAATTCAAAATAATTTAGTAAAAAAACACCTATAAGAATATTTATATTTAAATCATTTAGGATTTCATAGATACATTGCACTGAGGAGAGGTAAGTAGGGTTGTGTCAGAAATATTTAGAGTGGAAACCTAGTAAATAAAAAGCAGTTAAATGGTATTGGACATTATTCCGAAGTATACTTCCATGTGGACCAAGAACTTTCTCACCAGAAAGACAGGGATTATATAACAACTATTAAATTGAGTAAGATTTTAAATCCTACTTCATTCATTACCTTCTCCCATTTAAGAACAGATGTTTGGGAGAAATTATGTTCCAGTTAATTGAACACCAAGAATGTAATTTCTTTTCTCCTTGATTTTCAGCTGCACAGCTGGATCCCATTGTGTTCTTCATCTATGGATATGTTCAAGCAGAGTTTGGCTGATGTGTTCTAGAGAAACTTTAGGTTTAGATGGGTAGGTTCTCTATATGGTGTAAAAGCCACCCTTTCAATCCTGAGTTTTCATGATTGTTATATCAACACCTTTAGTTTAAATCCTCAGGAACTCATGGGCCAGGAAAATAAAACCCAGACATGGGTGAGTGAGTTCTTTCTGCTGGGGCTGTCCAGTGACTGGGGAGCACAAGTGTCCCTCTTTGTCTTGTTCCTGATCATGTACTTGGTGACCATTGTGGGAAATCTCCTCATTCTTCTTCTGATCAGACTGGACAGCAGGCTTCATACCCCTATGTACTTCTTTCTTACTGTTTTATCTTTTGTGGACCTTTGTTATGCAAACAGTATTGCCCCACAAATGCTAGCCCACTTGCTCTCAGCCCAGAAGTCCATCCCATTCCAAAGCTGTGTGCTCCAGCTCTATGTGTCCCTGGCTTTGGGCGGGTCTGAGTTCTTCCTGCTGGGAGCCATGGCCTATGACCGCTATGTGGCGGTGTGCCACCCGCTGCACTACACAGTCATCATGCATGGAGGGCTGTGCCTGAGGCTGGCTGCCGGCTGCTTGGTGGCTGGTTTCATGAATTCACTGATGGAAACAATCATCACCTTTCAGCTTCCCCTGTGTCACAACATTATTAACCATTTTGCCTGTGAGACCCTGGCTGTGCTGCGGCTAGCCTGCGTGGACATCTCCTTCAACATGGTCATGGTGGCCATCTCAGGATTTCTGGTGATCATGCTTCCCTGTTCCCTGGTCCTCTTCTCCTATGGTCATATAGTTGCTGCCATTCTGCGTATTCGCTCTGCTCAGGGACGTAGCAAAGCCTTTGGGACCTGTGCTTCCCACCTCACTGTGGTGTCCATGTGCTTTGGGGCTACCATCTTCACCTACCTGGGGCCACGGTCAGCATCCTCAGTGGAAGAGGAGAAGATGGTTGCTCTATTCTACGCTGTGGTGGCACCTATGTTGAACCCCTTGATTTATAGCTTGAGAAATAAGGAAGTTATGGCTGCTGTCTGGAAAATTTTAAAGAAATTTAGAGATAAAAGATAAAGACTGTAAGAAATTCTTATCAAAACACAAAGGATATCACATTTACACTGAAGAAAATTATTATGGTCAGACCCTTGCATTTGAATGATTAATGAATTTCTTTACATAGGCCAATATCAGATAAGTTATGCCAGTGATCCATGGGAGACCCTTGTCTTAGATCATCTTGTCTCACATATCCAGTGGTATTTAGACTTTATCTAACCATTTTTGGTTTTACTGGTGTATCAGTGGCTAAAGGAATGATCTGTGGCTTCATCAGTGGCATTAATTGCATTAGAAAGTGTTATGCAAATGTCACTATATCTATTTCCAAAATTATTCATCACCGTAGTCTTTTATTTAACTAATTTTCCAAGACTTGTTTCCTATAAACTGGTTACAAAGTCTCCACACCCATTGAAATCCTTTAAAAACTTAAATGTAGGTATGTATATTTATTCTACTAATTGTTATTATTGATTTTCACATATCACACCAATCTGCCAAGATTATTTTGAATTTTTATTCTCCAATTTATCACATTAGTTTACTTTCTCTTTCTGTTCCATAGAAAAAAATAAGCAGAAAAAGTTATGAAAAGAAATACCAAATAGTACATGTTCATTATATATCACTGTGAACCTACCTCCAGGTAGTAAAAATAGGACCAGATGTCATATAATTGAAATCATGTAGTATGTAGCCTTTTCAGATTGACTTTTTTTGCCTTAGTGTTATACATTTAAGTTTCCTTTATGTCTTTTCATGGCTTCATAGTTTTTTTCTTTCTGGAACTGAATAATATTCGATTATCTCTATGTAGTACAGTTTGTGCTACTGAAAGACACATTGTTTTCAAATTTTGGTAATTATGAATACAGCTGCTAGGTTTTGTGGAAATATTTTCAAACCCTTTGGGTAAATACCAAGACACATAATTGCTAGATCACATGGTAAATATATGTTTAATTTTGTAAAAAAAAACAAACACCAAACTGTCTTCCAAAGTGGCTGTACCATTGTGCATTCCAGCAGCATTGAATGAGGCTTTTTATTGCTCCATATTTTACCAGCAATTGAAATTGTCAATGTTCTGGTTTTTGGTCATCCTAACAGGTGTGTGTTTTTTTTTAATTTGCATTTCCTTGATGACAAAACACCGGAAGCATCTTTTCATGTATTTACTTGCCATCTGTGTATCTTCTTTGGTGAGGTATTTAAGGTAGTACGCTAATTTTGAATCAGGTTGTTTGTTTTCTTATTGTCAAGTTTTAAGAGTTCTTTGTACATTTTAGATAATAGTTATTTATCTGATATGTCTTTTGCAAAAACTTTTTTCCAGTGTGTGGCTTGTCTTTTCATTCTCTTGACATCATTCACTTTCATATTGACAGAATTACATATCGACATATGCAAGAGCTCAATAAAATTATTGCCCATTCATTCTTTAAAAAAACTATAACAATTGTAACAAAAAATGTAAAAACAACTTCAGCCAACAAAAAATGGCTTAAAGTAAAGGACTAGGGGCATGGAAATTAAGTTGTGCTAGGACAGGCAACAAGCTAAAACCTTCTAAATATAAAATTAAGCTTTAAAAGCTTACATTTTTATGATGTTGAAAGTGAAGAAACCAAAGCCAGAATGATAAGCACAAAATAAAGCTGCCACCTCTATGGGATATGAGAACTTGGATAGAGACCAGTGGAGAAAGAAGTTTTAATTAAATTTGATTAATCACCCTCTCTTAAGAGATTATCCCAAGCAATATTGTCATGCCTGACAATCTTTCATCATCTGGACTTTTATCTCCATTTGTCCCACACATCTGACCCACATGCTAACCTCCTATGACACCATAATTATTCTTTTTTTAAAAACAACAACAACTATTCTTTATTGTTGAAAGTATTACATGTGTCCCTTTTCCCACTGTTGTTCTTTCCCAGTCTGCCCCCACTCCCCAGCCCAGGCCTTCACCACCACTCCCATTGTTATGAGTATAGGCATACAAGTTGGTTGATCTCTCCCCACCCGCCACCCCACACCAGCCCACTTTCCACCTGCTTTCCCTCTGAGGTTTGAGGGTCTGTTCGATGCTTCTATGTCTCTGGATCTATTTTTTTTCCATCAGTTTATGTTGTTCATTATATTCCACAAATGAGTGAGATCATGTGATATCCTTCTCTGAGTGGCTTATTTTGATTAGCATAATGCTCTCCAGTTCCATCCATGCTGTTGTAAATGGTAAGAGTTCTTTCTTTTTTACAGCAGCATAGTTTTCCATTTTGTAGATGTACCACCATTTTTTAATCCACTCATCTGATGATGGTCACTTAGGCTGTTTCCAAATCTTAGCTATTGTAAATTGTGCTGCTATGAACATAGGGGTGCATATGTTCTTTCTGATTGGTGTTTCTAGTTTCTTGGGATATATTCCTAGGAGTAGGATTACTAGGTAAAATGGAAATTAGATTTTTAATTTGTTGAAGAAATTCCTCTGTTTTCCACAGAGGCTGTGCCAGTTTGCATTCCCACCAGCAGTGTACAAGGGTTCCCTTTTCTCCACATCCTTGCTAGCACTTGCCATTTGTTGATTTGTTAATATTTCACAGACCTATAACAAACTCTCCAAAAAATTTATATGGAATAAAAAAGACCCTGAATAGTCACAGAAATCCTGAGAAAAAAAGAACAAAGTTGGAGGGATCACAATACTAGACATCAAATTATATTACAAAGCCACTGTTCTCCAAACAGCCTGCTACTGGTGCAAGAACATACAAATAAACCAAGAAATCGACCCAAGCCATTATGCTCAATTAATATTTGACAAAGGAGGCAAGAACATACAATGGAGTCAAGACAGTCTCTTCAAGAAATGGTGTTGGAAAAATTGGACAAATGCATGCAAAAAATGAAACTTGACCACCAACTTGCACCATAAACAAAAATAAACTCAAAATGGATAAAAGATTTAAACATAAGATGGGGAGCCATAAAAATCTTAGAAGAATCTATAGGCAGCAAAATATCAGATATAGCTTATAGCAATATGTTTACCGACATATCTCCTAGGCCAATGGAAACTAAGAAGAAAATAAATAAATGGGACTACATCAAAATAAAAAGCTTCTGCAAAAGAAACCACCATCATCAACAACAACAAGCCCCCTCCCCAAAAAAACAAAACAAAACAAGAAATCCCACTGCATGGGAGAACATATTTGCCAATGTGACATCTGATAAGGCTTTAATCTCCAAAATTTATAGGGAACTCATATAACTTAACAAAAGGAAGATAAACAATCCAATCAAAAAATGGGTAAAGGATTAGACACCTCTCAGAAGCAGACATACAGAAGGCCAAGAGGCATATGAAAAAATGCTCAAAATCACTAATTTGCATCTCTGAGAGATGCAAATCAAAACAATAATGAGGTACCACAATCATTCTTAATTGTCTTCTAAAACTTGTGCTCTGTGTTCAGCAAAATGCTTTATATTCTGACTGTCTTCCTTGAATGCATTCTTCTCTTTTTTGCTGTATTTGAACCTGTTCACTGAGAACTCTGATTCCCCTCAGCCCTCTCAAATATAGACCCTTTGCCTCCCATATTTCCTCTAAGAGTGAGTAGAGATGAAGAAGGTATCTTTCTTGATACTCTGCTCCTTCCAGACCATTGCTCTTTACTTTTCCCTGAATAACTCCAGCTTCTTCGAAGCATGTGCTCTTAAGCTACAGCACCATCGTCCCCCTTGTCTTCATCATTTACCATCCATCCCCTTCATTTACCCTGGTAAAACCAATTCCATCATCAATGTGGAAATGCCTACATCTATACAGATCCATTTGGCATCCTGGCCTCTCAGTTAGTTGGCTTCTAACTCCTTTCAATGTTTTTGACCTCTAACCCACTCTAGGTCACCCATTTCTGTCATTATACCCTAGACTTTCTATTGCTATTAATTGTACTACCTCTGACATCTGCATGACAAGTTCCCCACTCTGATCACTCGCTTTGATTCCTCTTTCCGGTTTACACCATATGGTATAATTCAAACAAATTTGATCCCACCATGACCTCTATTACATTAAGCCTAGCACATTTTTCTCATCCATACTCCCCCTGACTGCCCCCCTCTGCCCTCTGCGACACACACACACACACACACACACACACACACACACACACACACACATTTTGTCTTGTTACCCCTCTTTCTACACTGGGAAAGAGTAGCTTCCATGCAAAATTGTATGATCATTCCTTCCATGTACTCTGTGGTCATCTTGAGGACATTGCATTTGCAGTTAACTCTTCTACATCCAGAAGTAGATTTACCATCAAGCTAATAAAATAAAGCTTCAAGGCCTCTTGCTTGTCCAAATGGTGACTAGATAACAAATCGTGGTAACATCCTACTGAGGAATGAAAACAAACTTCCCCTTATGATTGAAAAACCTGGACATAACACAACAAGAGATAGAAGACTGAGAAAAAGCAGACGACAACCAAGAGTCCCCAGGATGTGAGGAACAACATGACAGTGAGTTCCCAGGGTTTCCTGACTTTCTCCCATATATCCTGAACAGGGGTCTGAAAAATTCTCCAACCTAGAACTGCCAACAGATAGAGACAAAAACAGCTCCAAGAAAAGTCTATATAGTTGAATTCTAGGATAGGCTGTGTCAGTATGTCATGGACTAGAGCCAGTTTGTATAATCTCTAACCTATTTGGGATTATTTGTATGAAATTTGGACCCCAAGCATCTTGTTTGAAGGATCACAGTCACAGCAATTCATAGAAGCTCCTCACAATAGATGGGCATTTCCTATCTTTGGATAAGTGTGTTCCCCTTTCCATTTTCCCTCCCCCACTGTCAGCACAGCAGGCAACCAGACCTGGTTAGCACAACTGTCATTTGGTGGACACTCTCATTTCCATTTCTATCAGTGACCACCACATGACAGTATATTTTAAATCCTTGTTGGAAAATTGCGAATAATATCCAATTATACACTATAGAGGCTGTCGGAGTTTTTCTCGGGTTTTGAGATAAATTGAGGCCAGAGATCTGAAAGAATTGCCTTATTTTTATTTGCTACAATTTGGTTTTCATACTTCAGTCTGTAAGAGAAACTATATTGAAGGCTGCTTCATTGCCATAAGCACGTGTGGCAGATTGAGTTGTTTATAACTGTTAGTATCTCCATTTACCATTTCAGGAAAGCATAGCGAATCTGACAGCTTTTCTTTCTGTGTGGGCCTGCTTCAGAGGTCAGCAGATGATAGAGAAGTGATGTTTGGTAAATTGGAGTTTTGTCCCAAAACATAAAATATTGGTCAAATGGCTCCCAAAGGCAGTTGACAAAGTAATGATGGTCCCATCACAGGATAAATTTATTTAGCATACATTATGGCACAAGCATTTATAGCAAAAACTTTAATTAAAAATGTACTGAAGTGTAGCAATATAAGTCTACTTTGGGTATTAATGTTTCCCTTGGAGCACTGATATGATCTTCCTGTTTCAAGTAAGCTGAAGATTGAATAATAATCAACAATCTGCAAATAGATTTAAAAGTACTAATTTTTTCTCTTTATGTTTCAACAAAGAATAAATTCAAATGTGGTTCTTTTCAAAGCATGTGGCCATAAGTAGCTCCCTCATCCATGGAACTAATATTATATAAAACAAATTGGCTGTCACAACGGGCAAACAGAAATTTTTCATGGCTCCCACAAGAGACCTGAAGTGCCATCATCATGGTGCTTTCCTCTTGGGTCCTTGCAGAGATGGAGGGAAAGTCCTGATCCCATATAAAGCCCTCAGAATCCAGAGATCTTCACTGCTTGAGGCGCCCAAGACTGCCTTATTTTTATTTGCTCCCCAGGACGGTGATGGGTGCACTGGCCCCAGGGTGCTCGGAGAGCCTGCCTGGTGCTGCATCAGACACATATGTGGCCCCGGGCCCCCGGGCTCACCTCTCCTCCAGTCCTGGATGTCAGTGTGGAAGCAGTTGGGTAACCTGTGCCCATTCAGTCCTTCCAGCTTTAGAGACTGGGTTCCTCAAATCTGTTCAGTACCTGAACCTTTCTTTTCTACTTCTCCCTGCTTTAGAACCAGTGAAGAATTTCTTGTCACGTCCTATCCCAGCAGAGGCTGCTGAGCCGTGGTAAGTGTCCCCTCCCAGAGTGTCACTGTCTGACTGCGCAGGCAGCTCTGTGGGGCAGCAGTGCTTCAGTGCTAAATAGTTAATTCCATTGCCACGTCTTCCTACTACCACCCTCGGTTCCCAGCAATCGATGGATAATCTCATCTTTTGAAAGTCTAGTGCAGCCAGGTATGTATCGAGCTGAGGGAACACACTCCCCCTACCACTCTGGAGGGGCATCTCTTGGTGTTGAATCAGAAATAAGTGCTGCAGATTCTGATCCCAATCAGCAGATCCTCCCACACCTCTGACTTTCTGTACTGCAGGCTGCTGTGTCTTCCTGGTGAATCATTTGTTACGGTGGTTGCAACACTGCTGTTGTCTCAGCAGGGATGAAGGTTATGTTTCCTCAAACTTAAATTATTCGAAACCTACTTATGTAGAATGTGGACAAGACTAAGGGAAGGTGCATGCACAGCAGGAATAAGAATGGAGAGAAGCTAAGATATTTGATTCTAGATCAATGGTAAAAATCTGCTGTGGAGGAAATAAGTTTGAGTACACTGTAATGGAGTAGAAATTATCATCAGTGGAAGGGCCCACAAATTTTACAGTAAAATCATACACTGGCAACTAGTATGGTCAATTCTTCTTTTCAGTATGCAGTAATTAATGCCTATGTACTCGTCATTTAGCTGATAAGGACTAGGGACATTTATTTTACTGAGCTTTCTTTAGGAGTGCAAAATTACTTGTGTAATTTGTGAGCAGATATATCTAAATGTGTTTCTTTAGCAAACATTGTAACTGGTGATTTTCCTCTTTGTGTGTGCCTTTAAGTGTCTGCTATGGGGGTGTCTTCCAACTTAGTCTCTTAGTCTCTGGTTTGGTAATTGTGACCCATCCTAATCCATCTCCAACATCAAAAGCCAGGGCAAAATATGAGGATGTTAAAATCTGCCTAAAAAACATTCAGTGGTTACTTATTGTATGTACTATAGGATAATTCTTAAATGCCTTAATATTTCATACAAAAGTCTCCATGATGTAGCCCTTGACACTATGTATTCTCTCTCTCTCTCTCTCTCTCTCTCTCTCTCTCTCTCTCTCTCTCTCTCTATTTCTCTCCCTTTTCACTCTTTCATTCATTCATACTTTGCCCACTCACACAGCCATTAGGCCATAATGAGATGTTTCCTGACAATGCCAGGCTGTTTCATACCTCTATGCCTTTGTTCTCTCATTCATGTGCCTTCAATGCCTTGCCCACTCACTTATTTATATTTTAAGACTCAGTCAATGATGATCTCTTCTCTGATACAGCTACAAAGCATTTCTATATGTTCATTTCTGTTTTGTTTGATTGAATATGTACATGTGTCATATATGAGTATATTTAAGTTGGGCTTATCTATAATAGCATGTGCCTATAGTGAAATTTCAGTAGGTTTACAAAATATTTCCTAAAATAACCAAAAGTTTTAAATGTATAAAAGAGGTGGCGAATCCCAAATCTGGCATTTCTCATCTCTACGTGGCAGCCTAGTAATTAAGAGAATGCCGTACACACACACACACACACACACACACATGCTTCCACAGTCAGACAGATCTCGGCTTTGCTGTGATTCTGACTCATCACTCTCTCACTTAGAAATGTTCATCTAAATCACAGTGTCTTCTGTTAAATTAGAATAACAGCACCTCATTAGTAGTGTTTTGTGGATTTAATGGGATATTGTGTGAAAAGTACTTAGCAAACTTACTGACACCTAGTACATAATCAGTACATATTGTTAGAGAATTTTCTGCACTGATTATTTAGGCTTCATGTTAAAACTAATCAAACTAACCCTACCAACGTCTTGCCCTTTGCCATGGCCTTACCTATGAGGAATAGGCCTGTAAGCATTCCAACTTTTACCCATCATAGTAAATGGCATCCCATCTATGTCATGAGCACAGATATGAGAGTCCTCCTTGATTTCCCTTTTTCCTTTAACTCCATATTCATCCATCAATTACTGTTAAAGACTCTTCTGAAACATATCTTAAATCCACCCACTTCTCTGAATTTGCCCTAGTCGTCAAGGTTACTGTCACCTCCGATTAGCTTCCAACCAGTCTCAGACTCCCACTCCTGCTGCCATGAAGTCTGCTGCGACCATAGGGCGGTCTTTCCAGAGCATGAATCATCTGTGCCCCTATCCAGCGTCAATCTTCCACTTGCTTCTCATTGTACGAAAACACTGTTCAGATCCCTTACTACGACCCGTGGAGCCATTCACATCCTGGCCCTCACCTTCCCCCTGTCTCTCTGTGCCCTCTGCAGCCCAGCTCTTCCAAGGGTCGGCCGCGAGCCTGCCTTCATGTCCCTCCTCATTGGTCAGAGGGGCCTTTCCTAATCACACTAGTAACATTGTCTGTTTTTCAACCCCGAAATGTCTCACGTTTTATTATGTGTTTCTATCTTTGTTTGCTTATTTAAAATAAAATCTCTACCCAGGGACTCTCACCCCTACCCAAGGACTGAAAGCTTCCTAAGAGGAAGCTCATACTTCTTGTGCTCACTGCTCTACTTGGCTCATAGCATTTACTCTCTTCCCTCTTATCCCAGACCTTCCTCTTTAATGACCTATGGAGAGGTAAGAGTCCCTTCCACACTTATCATTATTTATAGTCCATATAAGATTTCATCTAGGTTTTGATCCACATTGATGTACACTGGGTGAATATTAGTATTTCCACTTATAGAAGAGGAAATTGCATTTCAGAGAGGATCATATTTCAAGGTCACATAGGGTAGGGCAAAAATAGGTTTACAGTTGTGAGTACATGAAACACATAGTTTATTTTTGTATTATTATTTATTAATCATAGTATTATTTTCCATATGAACAATTTAAACCTACTTTTGCCCACCCTGTATAGCAAATCAAGAGCAGACATGGTCCAGATTTTTAACACTGAAAAGCATGACTCATTTTTTTTAATTATGTTTTTTTTTATTGATTTCAGAGAAGAAGGAAAGAGAGATAGAAACATCAATGATGGACAGAAGTTTTCCGCGGCAGACACAGCTGATTCACACAGCCAGTCGGCCTGGTGGTCAAATCCCTCTAGTATTAACTACAACAATCAAGGCTCAACTAGAACAAGACTGCGCACAAAGACCACTAGGGGGTGCACCAAGAAAGCATAAAAAATGCGGAGACAAAAAAACATGACAGAAATGGACGATATAGAGCTAAAAAACGCAATTTTGAGGGCTTGCAAAAATGTGCTAGAAGCTGCCAATAAACTTGAGGAGAGACTCACGAAAACTAATGAGACCCTCGATGCTATGATAAAGAAACAACTAGAGAGTGAATCATTGATCAGCTGCCTCCTGCATGCCCCCTACTGGGGATTGAGCCCACAACCCGGGCATGTGCCCTGACCAGGAATCGAACTGTGACTTCCAGGTTCATAGTTCGATGCTCAACCACTGAGTCATGCTGGCTGGGCTGGAAAGCATGGCTATTATCTCCCCTTCTCAGGTACCTCACAGAGATATGGTCCATTTCAATGGATGTAGAGCAAAAGAAAGTGATAGTAGGTGAGGGATAAACAAGTTGTAAAGAGGAACTTCCAGAACTCTGGGTGGATGATGGGCAAGGAAAGCCAGGTATATTCTCTGGAATTGGCAATGGGAACATGGGGTTTGAAACTGTTTAATTTGGGGGTGATTGTGAAGGACAATGTAGGATATTAGACAGAACATGGGCTATCAGCTTAGAATTGAATGTGATTCCTACCCTGCTACCAGTGGGAACTTGGTAAGTTACTTAATAACTACTTTTCCAAGACTCATATCTTCATCACTAAAATGGGTATCTATATATAAAAGCCAAGCAACCAGAACAACAGAACAACCGGAATGACCGATCACTATGACACACACTGAGTTGGCCAACCGGCCTGATTGGGGCCCCGATCATCCCCCCCCCCCCCCCACACCCCCCCTGCATCTGTCAGTATCATAAATACTTGCAAGGCATAAAGAAGCTATGTGAGAATTAAATTACATTATGTACATAATATACCCAGTATATGGTCTAGCTTATAATATATTTTTACTAAATATCTATTATGGTTATTGCTAGCAGAGAAGGCAAAGGATGGAAGGTTCTAACTGGACCATGGTTTCTAACCAAGTGATTTTCCCCCTCAGGAGAGCTAAGCCCTGTGTCTCCAATATGGAAGTGGAGAACCAGACATGGGTCACCAAGTTCATTCTGGTGGGGTTCCCCGGCAACTGGGGCATGCGTGCAGCAGTGTTCCTGATGTTCCTTGTGGCCTATATTTTGACAGTGGCTGAAAACATGATCATCATCCTGTTGGTACAGCAGAACCGGCCACTGCACAAGCCTATGTACTTTTTCTGGCCAACCTGTCCTTCTTAGAGACCTGTTACATCTCTGTGACTGTACCCAAGTTGCTGTTTGGTTTTTGGTCTGTGAGCAACAGCATCTCCTTCACTCACTGTATGATACAACTTTACTTTTTCATCGCGCTCATGTGTACAGAATGTGTGCTTCTGGCAGCCATGGCCTATGACCGGTATGTGGCCATCTGCCGCCCACTGCACTACCCCACCATCATGAGCCACAGGCTCTGCTTACACCTGACTCTTGCTTCCTGGGCCATTGGCTTTGGCATCTCCTTGGCTAAGATCTACTTCATCTCTCACCTCAGCTTCTGTGGCCCCAATGTCATCAATCACTTCTTCTGTGACATCTCTCCAGTACTTAACCTTTCCTGTGCAGACATGTCCATAGCTGAGTTGGTGGACTTTGTCCTGGCACTGGTCATCTTACTCCTCCCCCTCTCTATTACTGTCCTGTCTTATGTACATATTCTGGCCACTGTTCTACACATGCCCACAGGAAAGCAGAAAGCCTTCTCTACTTGTACCTCCCACCTCGTGGTGGTCACCATCTTCTACTCAGCCACTATTTTCATGTATGCCCGGCCTCGAGTTATCCATGCCTTCAACTTGAACAAAGTTATTTCCATCTTCTATGCCATTGTCACCCCTGCTCTCAACCCTTTCATTTATTGCCTAAGGAACCGAGAAGTCAAGGAGGCTCTGAAGAAACTGATCTATTGCAAGGCCATCGGATCTGACTAGACTATTAAAAGTGATTAGAAATACATGATTTGATTTGCTTCCTGCCCTTCCATCCTCTGTCCTTTCTCCTTTAATGCCTTAGCTGGGTGGGACTCATCTTAATAGGCCATCCCCACATCCACATCAACCATAGGCTATGTCCTGAGTCTGTATCTGTGCATGTGGTTTGTGCTCTATGGGAATAGTCCTCATATAGAGAATTCTCTTGCTGGAACCCAAAATGAAGTGTCTCAACTGAGGTGGGGAGAGAGATGGCAGTGTATGAGTTAGCTGTTTTGGGATCTAGCATACATTAAGGGCTTTGAGGCCAACAGACTGAGGATGGCTTCCCCAAAGAGGTATAGGTAGCAGCTTCCCCAACAATGTCATTCTGGATGTTGAGTTGGGAATCAGTCTTGGTGGAAGAGAGTGAAGACTGCTCCTTTAGGCCTTCCACCACCTTTTGTTAGCACTTGGTTCCCTGTATTAAATATCTTCCTGCTTCTAATAGCAATAGTGCTTTCTGTTATCTATATGTGGAGTTAACCTTTTATAATTATACTAGGGGCCCAGTGCACAAATTCATGCACCTTGAACTGTGGGCAACATGGCTGCGGTGGGCACAGGGGTGGGTCTCGGCCCATCCTCCATGCCCCCTCCTGGCCCCTTCCATCACGGACCCCGGTCCCCTTTCTGCCGGCAGCCCTGCTCCCGCCGCCGCTCCCACATGCTGACTGTGCTCCCACACACTGACAGTGCCGGCCCCACTCGCACCTGCTGATGGCACGGAGCTATTGGGCCAGTGCCAGCAGCTGGTGCGAGCAGGGCTGGCACTGTCAGGGGGTGTGAGCAGCAGCTGCCAGCCCCAATCACCCCTCAGGACCAGGGGGAGGTGGAGAAGTCCTCAGGGGCAATCGGGGCTGGCAGCTGCTGCTTGCCCCTGCTGACAGCACCAAGTGATCAGGGACAGCACTGGCGCTGGCAGCAGGTGCGAGTGCCAGGCAGGATCGCGGAACACAGGAGCAAAGAATTTTCAGTAACCACCAGAGGCTCACCCCGATGACAGCGACCGGCACCCCGCCTTGGTCTGGTGCCCCTGCTCACCTGCTCCACCATCCCGCCATGGCTGATGCCTGTCATGTTCTGCGCTCTGCCACCTGCTGCCAACACCTGCCATGTTCCACACACACCCCCTGGTGGTCAGCACAGAGTGACCGGTTGTTCGGTTGTTCCGCAGTTTGGTCTATTTGCATATTAGCCTTTTATTATACAGGATACTGTCTTCTGACATAACTTATAGAATTGCTTTATATTGCCTTTCACATGTTTCTTCTAGATGTCACAATATGTTTGTATCCTCTAGTGGATGAGCACTATATAGATGATAAATAAAATAATCAAATATAGTATTTGCTGAGTAAAACTTGCCCTCATCAGTTGTCTCTTCTTCTGAACTCAATGTTCTCATTCCTCTTCATTTTTCTTTTAGTTCCTCCTGACCTTCACTCTCTCAACACACATGTCATAGACAAGCAATGAGGTAATTTTAGGATTTGACAGATTTTCATTCTATGCTACAGTGACTCCCAGTTCTTCTACTTGTTTATCTGACACCCTACCTTTGTACACTAGTCCTTTCTGATCTAACGTGCCTACACATCCACAGAAGGGTACACAGATATGCCCACTATCTCTTGGTTCACAGTTTTGTCAATGACCAAGGGAGCTATACTTTAAGCTATATTCCATATAACACAGCCATGTCAGTGGGAATTTAAATCTTTCATTAGAAGAATTTAAAATAGGATGGCTTTTGGCATTTGCAATATTTTTCAGCTAAGAACAAATACTACTTTGAAGAACATGTTCTCATTCTTTTGAAGTAAGAGGCATTAGGTGGGATTCTTTGCTACATTTTACAAATTTCCAGAACAGAAGCTTAAGGAAGTAAATGATTTTTAGTCACAGATAGTGGGGAGCAGTGTCAAAAGCCCAGGTCTCCTGCCCAGCTGGTGTGGTTCATGGTTGAGTGTCGACCCATGCACCAGAAGGTCACTTCCCAGTCAGGACACATGCCCAAGTTGCGGGCTCAATCCCCAGTAGGGAACATGCAGGAGGTAACTGATTGATGATTCCCTCTCATCATTGATTCTCTCTCTCGCTCCCTCTCCCTTTCTCTCTGAATCAATAAAAACATTTAAAAAATCTTTCCCCAAAAGTCCAGGTCTCCTAAATCTGAACCCTGGGACCCTTCTTAGCTCATGGGTCTCCTTAGAGAGAACACATGCTTCTTCAGCAAGCCATCTATGGAAACTTAACTGTGCAAAAGACATGGTTGGAATCACCAATTACTACATCTGGAAAATTATTGATAAAATAAACATGGAAAAATGTGAAATACTGTCCTCAGGAAAGAAACAAAGATAAAATGCAATCCTACCTCCTACAGAGAATAAATATGAAAAAAAGTGGTTATGAATATATTGCCCCTTAAAACCCACACATATGAATAAAAGTGATTATTTTCTGAGACAATTCATATGAATCAAGACATTATGGCCCTAGCTGGTTTGGCTCAGGGGATAGAGCGTCAGCCTGTAGACTGAAGGGTTCCAGGCTTGATTCCGGCCAAGGGCACATCCCCTGGTTGTGGGCTCGATCCCCAGCTGGGGGAGTGCAGAAGGCAGTCAATCAATGATTCTCTCTCATCATTAATGCTTTTATTTCTCTCCCTCTCCCTTTTTCTCTGAAATCAATAAAAATATATTATAAAAACATTGTGGAAAATTCATATAGGGCTGTGAAATATGTGCATGGAAAAGCAGGCGAAGACACCATCAGCAGGAATAAGGCATAAAAACAATCTGAGTTTAATCCAAGATATATTTTTAACACATGTCCTGGGACAAACCATCCCAACTTTCTGAAACACTGATTCTTCTTATGCAAAATAGGAATAATAATGCGTGCTCTGCCTACCTTACACAGTGGCCATAATGGCCAACTGACATGATGCAGAATACCTTGATTGTCAAAGGACTGGGCCAGTGGAAGATCAGAGAAGGCTGAAACTCAGTTAGGGTTTGTCTGAAACGCTCCCAAACTGACAGAGCTCCACAAATGTCACCTGGGTGACTCCAGATATAAGGGATGTTTGTTCCTTGATTATTTCTCACAGTGACTGGGTGAGGGAGTGTGGAAGTAATATTTCATCATAAATTATATTAAACTGTGTTTCAGAGCAGGTGGAATCAATAATGTTACCTTGACCTCTGTGTGAGAGGAAGAGCTGAATGCATGGGCCAAGCAGAGTAGAGGGTACACACAGATCAGACCTATGAGGGAATCAGCCCCCAAGGAGAGATTTACAGCAGTGGAATGGATACATGAACGTAGACGAGAGCTATGTTTAAGGCAAGGCACATAAAGCAAGTTAGAAGTTTTGAGCCAGCTTTCAAGGGGTTAGGTAACCATGATATAGTCTCTGGTAGTCAGTTTTAGCAGTTTATCCTGAGATTAAGCCCTCAGAATTTCGTTATTACCAACCAAACTCAAGGAAGTCTATACATACCTAAGATAGTGGGTTGAATGGTAGCTCCCAAAAGGCTATGTCTACATCCTCAACTTGGAACTTGTGGTTGTGAACTTATTTGAAAAGAGGGTCTTTGAAATGTGATTAAGTTAAGGATCTCAAAATGAGACCATCTTGGATGATCTGGGTAGGCACTAAAATCCAATGACAAGTTCTTTATTAGTGAGAAGGGGGCAATGGGAAGATGTTATAATTTTGCAGCTTAATTAGAGAAGTTGAACCAAAGTTGAGATGGCTTATTGGACTGTAAAAAGTTCACCAGAATGCAATTATCTTATTTGGATATTCCTTTCCTGACTGACTATATAAATTTCTGTTCCTGAGAGGCAGAGCTGCCTCAAACTGATTGTCAAACTGCAGCGGGAAGGCCAGGGAGGGTTGGGGGGCATGAGGGAGGGGGGTAAGAGATCAACCGAAGGACTTGTATGCATGCATATAAGCATAACCAATGGACATAAGACACTGGGGGGTAGGGGAGGCCAGGGGATTGTCAAGGGCGGGGGGAAAAAAAGGACACATATGTAATACCCTTTGTAATACTTTAAGCAATAAAAATAAAAATAAAAAATTTCTGTTCCTGAATGCTGTTGGAACAATCTCTTTGGTTTTCCTGCTGTTTCTCTTAAATAAATATTGGCACATGTTCATTATTTACTAGTATTTGTCAGAGACTTTATGTGTGGCAGTGGAACAGGGCAGGGCAAGTATTGAGTAAGCAGCATGGTGATGGCCTGTGACTGGGCAGTGCTTACCAACAGCATCTGAGGGCTTAGGACCACACAGCACTTCGCACAGAGCCTGGATAGGGGCAGGGAGCCCATCAGGACACCCAAAGTGTAATAACTGAAAAGCACAGGCTCTGGGGATGTGTACACTTGGGCAACTTTAACCTTCTGTGCCTCAGTTTCCTCAGATGTAAAATGAGGTTAATAAGATTATCTGTCTCACTGCATTGTTTTGAAGAGTAAATTAGCAAATACAGGTAAACTACTTGGATTACTGCTTGGAATAGAGTAAGTGTTCGATAAAGTATATTTTATTTTCACTTGGGGCAAAATTTTTATAGGCAGAACAGATACTGAGCTTTGACGCTTATGGTGAGAACTAGGGTAGCAAGCCCTTGACGCAGGCTAATGATGCTGGGAGCACAGTAAAACTTGTAGTGTAATAAGTCCAATTTAGATATTTATACTAAGGGAATGTGTACATGTGGAAGTAACTAATGGGATGCTCATTACAATGTTGTTTACAACATAATAATTGGAAAAAAAACTCAGCATGTTAAACAAAATAGAGTTGGGTGGATTAACATGGAAAGTGGCTCATATGATATTACAGAGGTGAAAAGTGGTCACTAATAAGTAATTCCAAAAATAATGTGCAGTGCGATACCATAAAGATACATGCATGTATAGCATATGTGTACTTCCATGAAAAGAGAAACAAAGAGAAGCATTGATAAGTTTAGAGATGCAGAGGAGAGAGTAGGTGGGTCAAATATTAGTCAAATGAAGGATTTATAGTCCAACAGAGATCGAGAGAACCGAGGTGGCTACCTCCTGAACTTGCTTGCTCTCACATTTTACTAAGGATCTCACATCAAGGCAGAATAACAATGACTGGTTAAGTATATACAGAATTATTTTCCTTTTGTTCATTATCAGATTCTTCTGAGGTTCAGGAACATCTATGGATTGGCCCTGTTATGACTCCAAAAGTATATGCAGAGAAGAAACAGGTTCTACTGAAATATGAAATTTAAGTAGTTTCAGATTCCTGGTGTACGACAGATTGTGCCCAAAGCCTGGCTGAGGTTTTTTGATATGAAAATCAGAGCAACTTCATCAACCTTGCCTTGTGCTGGGCAGGTTGTCATAGTAACAGCAGGGCTTCAGAACCCAGAGCTGGCCAAAGCAGCAGTTATAAGTTTGCATAAAACATACTTAACATTTACAGAGTTTTGCTTATGTCTAGACTGAGACACTGGAATATTCCCGTGGTGTGCTGAGATCATGTGGTCAATCATAATCAAATAAGGAAAACATCAGCAGGCATAGATACAAATTTAAGAGGTGTTTGTCTCGGAGTAGATGGATGGCATGTTTTCTGCATCTCTGCCGTCTCCCCCTGGTCCTCCTCCTCCTTTTTCACGTACCTCTCACTTTCTGTTTAGTAAGTGCTCTATTGCTGTTTCTAAGGTAAAATAATTCCTCCCTAAATTAACATGCTAATGAGCTCCTGTCTACTCCTCTTTAAGACACGCCAGTGTTCCTCTCCACCAGCTGCAAAAACGGGTTCCTCCACTTGGTCCTGGGCTCTCTGCGCTGTGTTCCGCTGCTGCTTCCGTCTCAGCACCTGCCTCCCCAGGGCAGTACCTGATCCTGCCACCAGCGCCTTACGACATGGCCTCCCCGTCTTATTTACATTTCCTGTGCTTAAAACATTCCTCCATCTTCATTTATGTGGTTAGGCATTTTTTATTTTATTTTTCTAGTTCAATTTAGGTGTCACTTCCTCCAGGAACCTTACTCACTGGGGCCTCCCGTTCCTGCAGAGGCACAATCTGTGTCCTGCATTCTTTTCTCTGAGGTCAAAGGAGCAGGCATCTTGTCTAACGTCTTTGTGCCCTAGAGTCCGTCACAGGTCCTGGCGTGTGGTTAGTGCTTGATTAACTGGTTAATCTAAGTGGAACTGAATTAAGGGAGAGTTTCTGCTTTTGAGAAAAAGGGAAGGGACAGGAGGACAAAGAAATTTACTGGGGCCACTTGGGGCATTTCTCCAACACTGCTCTAAATGTCTTGAAAAGGTTCCTTAGGAGAAGAGTCCAAAAGACCTACACAATTCTGTAGCTGTTACTGACAGACTCAATAGAGACCCAGCTCTGAATAACTTGCTTTAGATGGTGCTGCAGGTACAACACTTACCCAACAGATATAGTTGCTTTCCAAATCTTGAACACACATGCAGCATGCCAAACAAACAAACAAACACAGGAATCAGGACCTGCTGCGTTATGGAGCAGAACCGCCGCCCCCCGCCCCCCGCCCCCAAAACAGATGTATTGAGAGAAGTTGTAGTGTCAGTTGCTAAAACTCAGGATGTTCAAAATTAATGATCTTTCATTCCCTCATAATACACAAAACTAAAACTGACTGCAGTTCTCTCCAGTTGTTATCCAGTTATTATCTTTGTTTGCATTTCCTAGACCTCCACTTCAATCCATTCTTCCTCATCTCCTTGATGCCATAAATCCATCACCCACCATCATGCATCTTCAAGCCATTATAACCTTCACGTGAATGTACTATCATATCTTCCTTCCTTTCATTCTCATCAAATAGCCACACAACCAACAGTACCTTTTTAAAAACAAACACCAAAAGGCATTGTATTGAAGTATAATTGACATGTAAAGTGCTGTACATATTTAATATATATAACTCAATGAGTATATAACCATGAAACCGTTACCACCACAAAGGTCATAGGCATATCCATCACCCCCAAAAGTTTCTTCAGCTCCATTTTTATTATTATTAATCATTATTGTTATTTTTGTAATAAGAGCACTTAACATATGGTCTATCATCTTAGAAAATTTCAAATATACAATGCAGTATTGTTAGCTATAGGCGCTATGCTGTGTGGTAGACCTCCTGAGCTTTTTAAAATTTTTATTACTGAGACTTTGTATACTTTGACCATCAACTCCCCATTTCTCCCTTCATCTAGCCCCTGTCAGTCACCACCCTACTCTGTGCTCCCATGTATATGACTGTTTTAGGTTCCATTTATAAGTGAGATCATACAATCTTTCTGTGAGCAGACACACTTTTACAAACACAGCTCTGATTATGAAACTCCGTGTGGAAACTCTTCAATTTTGCCCCATTATCTACTGAATAAAGTTCAAAGACCTCAGTTTGAAACTCAGTATCCTCCACTGTCTATCTGCTTCAACCTGCTTTCCTTTTTTATGACACAACAAATTGAATCCATAATTCAAAATTCATCTAAAATACCAAATTCCCATGAAGACTAATGCTAATTTCTGCAGCTGAAGTAATACCTGTGCCTTCTGAACGTTCCCATTTCTCACTTGTATTATGGTTTTAAAATGCAGGTCTCATTTTCCTTATAAGAGCAGCTATGTATGATTTGCCTTTGTGTAGCCTCAAACTATCATATTTTTGTACAAGGTAGGCACTCAGTAAATACTTGTTAAATAAGGTATTTTGAATTGATTTTATAACCATTATTCCAAATAATGTTTTTTGGGAATACTCATAAAATTATTTATTATCAAATATCTCTCCACTTAAAAATAAAAAATCTATCATTCTGTATATTTTATTCATAAATTATAACTGTTGTACACAACAGGCTACCTTTTCTGATTATTCATTTTTACAACTCAAAAAACTGGTCCGGTTTCTCAAGTAGTGTTTATTTGGTGTTGGTACCATCTAGTGGGAAGTATGAGTAATGCTTCAACAATTGGCATTGGAGAGTTAGTCAGAGTCCTTAAAGATATTCGGGTCTAACACTCTTCATTATACAAATTGATAAACTGGGATTTTGATAATTTAAGTAGTTTCTCAATGTCTACAAAAGGCAGAGTTTCTATTATATGAAATAAACTGTTAGATGAGATACTAAGAATTATAAAGCATTGTTCATACACTCACATAGCTTACTACTGACGTGGGGACATAAGACATTGATATGTAAAAGGTGACGATAAAATATTTGAATTACTTAATATGAATAAAACTTGCCTGATAAAATATACAGACAAAAAGTTTTATAAATTCATAAGATTAAATTTTATAAATTCAAAATTTGCTAAGATTTCAGTGAATACAAAAATGAAGTTTTTAAAGGAGGTGAAAGTTGTGTTAAATCCTGAAAGCTGTGTAGGATTTTGGCAGCTAGAGAAGCAAGGAACATTTAATGCAATGGAAAAGGCAGAACAAGACATATTTAGGGAACAATGGCCATAGGAATAAGATGACATAAGAGTACATTGACTATTTAAAGTGAAATGGAGGCTGGTACAAATAAAATATTAAAAAGTGTTTTTAATCAATTTGATGTGAGAAGGTAAACAATAAACCATAAAATTGAATCAATAAATTGAGTGAGTATGGTGAATGTATTGAAAGGTAATATCTTGGAGTTTGTATTTAAGATTATTTTAAACTAGAGATCCGGTGCATGGATTCGTGCACCTGTGGGGTCCCTCGGCCTGGCCTGCATCCCCTCGCAATTCAGGACCCCTTGGGGGATGTCGGACTGCTGGTTTCCACCTGATCCCCACAGACCAGGCCGAGGGACCCCACCGGGCCTCTAGTATGCATATAAGATCTTTGGTTAATTTCTCCTCCCCCTCCTCCCTTTTCTCTGAGATTCATCAGTCTGTTCCATGTTTCCATGCCTGTACATTGAGCATCTGCCCCCTGATGGTCAGTGTGCATCATAGCTACCAGTCGAACGGTTGAACCGTCGAACAGTCAAATGGTCACTTAGGCATATATATATCACTATTATATATATAATAGTGATTAGATTAAAAATCATGAATATATATGAGAAAAAAAGACAAATACTCCAATATTATATGATTGAGCACTTGTTGCTTAGAATGAGATTCACTAAAGATAATATATTGGTTCAAAAAGTGTATTTCAGGTAACTTAAAGGAAGGTGAAAATGGTGTGCTTTAGAGAATTGTGTAAGATGATTCAAAAAGTAGCTCTGATGACAAAGACACTGGTATCAAAGACATATATAAAAGTTAGAGTAAAACTGTGGTGTCCAGTCCAAGTGGCTCAGTTGGTGGAGCGTTGTCCCATGCACCTAAAGGTTGCTGGTTCCATAAAGCAAAAACTACAAGCTATTTGAGGATTAATGGCAAAGAAAAGCAGAGCATGTACCTGGGTTGTGGTTTTGATCCTCAGTTGGGGAGCATATAGAAAACAACTAATCCATATTTCTCTTGTATATAGATGTTTCTCTCTTTCTCTCCCCTTCTGTCTAAGCATGTCCTTGAGTGAAGCTAGAAATAAAAACAAAAAACTGGCATAAAATTAAGTCAAAAATATTATGCCTAAATCATTCAATATTATTGAATACTAGTGACCCAGTGCATGAAATTTGTGCATGGGAGAGGGGTGTCCCTCAGCCCGGCCTGTACCTTCTCCAACCTGGGATCCCTCTCACAATCCAGGACTGCTGGCTCCTAACAGCTCACCTGCCTGTCTGCGGGATTGCCCCTAACTGCTTCTGCCTGCCAGCCTGATTGTCCCTAACTGCTCCTCTACTGGCTTGATTACCCCTAACCACCTCTGCCTCAGCCCCGCACCCGGGGGACCCGGGCTTCCCTCCCTCTGGCCGGCCACAGGCACTGGGACCTGGGCCGGCTTCACCCGGGCCGGCTGCAGCCGCAGGGGATGGTGGGGCAGGTGGCTTCGCTCGGGCTGCAGGCGCTGGCACCCGGGACCGTGCGGTGAGTGACTTCTCTGTCTCCCAGACCACAGGCAGCCACAGACACTGGTGCCCAGGACTGTGGGGTAGGCAGCTTCTTCATCTCCCAGGCCACAGCCAGCCACAGGCACTGGTGCCTGGGACTGCCGGTAGGTGGCTTCGCCTGGGCCCAGCTTTGTCAGGAAGGACGTGTGGATGGTCATCCGGAAGATGTCTGGTCTAATTAGCATATTACCCTTTTATTAGTATAGATCAGCCGTGGGCAAACTATGGCCCGCGGGCCGGATTCGGCCCGTTTGAAATGAATAAAACTAAAAAAAAAAAAGACCGTACCCTTTTATGTAATGATGTTTACTTTGAATTTATATTAGTTCACACAAACACTCCATCCATGCTTTTGTTCCGGCCCTCCGGTCCAGTTTAAGAACCCATTGTGGCCCTCGAGTCAAAAAGTTTGCCCACCCCTGGTATAGATCATGGTGTGTTTTTCTTGCCATCATTAACCATAGTAACTGTTGCTTATGTATTAAAGTCCTATTCCTGCTAAGTGTAGAAGCAGCCTCAGAATCCTTCTCACCATTCATCTTAAGTCAGATGCTTAGTTGATCAGAATTAATAACTGAGGTGAAGCCTCTTACTGCAGATGTATCCCAGAATGTATGGCATCCTCTCTGCTTTATGATCCAGCTAATAATACATTGCCTCAATCATGTTGATTGAGGTCATTAGTTTCTAGCAATAAATTACCATCTACTGCCTAGGAAGCAAAATTGACTGTCTCCATGTAGATCACAAAATAAGATATTTTTCTCATCAATAAAATTTCATTTTTTCAGCATGAGTAGAGTAATTTTGTCAACAATGTATTGAGGTAGTAACAGTTTATAACAAATTGAGTGAATTATTGTTTTAGGTACTGTGCTGTGTCATACACAGATTTCATTTTATCTTCGCAACAACTCTATACAGTTGGTACTATAATTACACAGATGAGAATACTGAGGTATAGAGAGATCAGGTAACTTGACCAGTAAAACCTGAAAGTGGCTGAGTCTCATTTTAAATCCGTGAGCCATGCCCTTTAACCATTATACTCCACTCAGTATTGTGCTAGATCCTGCTCTTACTGGCTCACAAATTTTCAGGAATTTTGCAAGCTGGTTGTTAAACATGGTCATTATTAAAAATTAAATTATGTAATCTTAAAAGTGAATAAATTACATTAAAACCAAAGGTAATACATACTCTAAATTCATCACTCCTCAATTATTCACTACACTTTACTGTTCTGACTCTTGACATTATTTTTATCTTTTGGGTCTCTCTGGTGGAATATAATAGTGTATTACTGCACGTTTCTCCTCAGCTCTGCATTTAGTGGCATCACATTAGCAGTCGAAATCAGCCATGGATAGAGAATTTATACCACAGAAATTGGCCAGTACTA
This sequence comes from Myotis brandtii, assembly GCF_000412655.1. Taxonomy (NCBI): domain Eukaryota; kingdom Metazoa; phylum Chordata; class Mammalia; order Chiroptera; family Vespertilionidae; genus Myotis; species Myotis brandtii. The sequence goes on from NW_005356173.1 coordinate 944,281, forward strand.
TAAATCAGGGTTTTGTTTTCTTTGATTGAGAGCCAGGTGTTAAACATTTACCGGCACAACACTGACCACATTGGTGGCGGTGGTCTTGTCAGAATGTGTTATATTATGCAGATGAAAATCTATTTAAACAGACTTGATATGGATATTTTCAAAGATGGAAGAATTGTCCCTGTCAACTATTTCAGTTGATTAATATCTTCACTGATTATCATCATTGCAAAGTTTTCAGTCCCTACATGGATTGCTGGATATAATATGTCTTGCCCTGTCCCTGTCCCCTCCCTTTCTAGCCTTTGTTACCTTAAGGACTCTAGTTTTTCATTTATATTTTTAAGTACCAACCTTACCTGCTTAAAAATGTAAGCTTTTAACATTGCTCTCTCTGTTCCCTATCCTTCAGATGAAAAGTGGAGTTGGGTTGGGGCAGCAGAGAGAAATTCAGAAGGGGAATATTGGAGTAATGACTGCGGTGGGAGAAGAGGGAATCTATCTCCTGGGCAGCAGGCGCTGGCGCCCTGGACCACAGGGCTGACGGCTTCTTCATCTCCCAGGTGGCAGCCAGCCACAGGCGCTGCGCTCAGGACCGCTGGCTGGCGGCTTCACCCAGCCGGCTTTGTCAGGAAGGACGTCCGGATGGTCGTCTGGAAGACATCTGGTCTAATTAGCATACTACTCTTTTATTAGTATAGATACTACTCTTTTATTAGTATGGATTATATATGATTTAAATCAGTGTAATTAAATGAATAAGTTAAATAGAAGCATAAAAAGAAGAGGAGCCAAAACCGGTTTGGCTCAGTGGATAGAGTGTCGGCCTGCCGACTGAAGGGTCCTGGGTTCGATTCCAGTCAAGGGCATGTACCTGGGTTGCGGGCACATCCCCAGTGGGAGATGTGCAGGAGGCAGCTGATTGATGTTTCTCTCTCGTCGATGTTTCTAGCTCTCTATCTCTCTCCCTTCCTCTCTGTAAAAAATCAATAAAATATATTTTTTAAAAAAAGAAGAGGAAATAACAAGGCTGATTGCTGTTTATTGGTATTTACCAGTATGGGGAGTTTTTTTTTGGCTTGAGGATTTTCTATATATTCTATATTCCTTACATTTCTAAAACATATGTTACCTTAACAATAAGAAAAATACACTATTTCAAAACAATATAATAAAAGTCTATTTGTATTTTATTTTTAAAAAACATTTATGCACTTTCATGGTTTAAAATTCAAGAGCATATAGTGAAAAAGTTTTCCTTGCTTCCCCATCCATGTATTGGGGATGGATTTGGACATCTGGCAGACATAACTGTACGAAGTGAGAGACATAAATTCAGTTTTATTATTTTCCAGTACACCCAGTACATTTATTGTGCAATTCATTTTTGTGTCACTGATTTGAGATACATTCTCATGGTAAACAAAATTCCAATGCACATTTGTTTATTTACAGTCTTTTTATCCTGATTCCTGACATATCTCTCTAGTCGTGCACCAGTAACATACTTTAATTACTAAAATTTTAAGGAATTTGGAAATAAAAAAAGGTTCATCTTCCTTGTAACTCTTCTTTTATATAATTTTCTGGTTGTTCATGCTTTTGACTTTGCTGTATGATTTTAGCAACATCCTATCTAATTAAAAAACAAATGCTGCTGCTCCTTTGGGATCGCTTTATATTTACTGAATTGCTTGGGGGAATTGGAATACCTATAATGCTCAGTCTTCCTATTCAAGATGATGATACATTTTCCTTTTGATCAGGTTGTTGCATCACTAAGCATTGTTTTGAAGTGTTCACCGTGTGTTCACGCATTGTGTTAAAATTTTAAGATACTGTGGAATTTTATTGTTCTTATTTTATTAGTATTTTCTATTTTAAAAATTGTGCTTGGAAAATAGTGCCTGTATGAGTTCTATTATTTGAAATTAGTAGTCTTTGGCACTTGATATGTGGCCCTTTTCTTCTTTTTGTTTTTTCCTTTTCTCTGTGGGTGTTCTAGCATTTGAAAAGAAGATTCATTGTCTGCTTTCAGGATTGAGAATCAGTAAAATATTAATTATATCTACTTTATTAATTAAGCTGCTTTTAGTCCTCTACATCTTACATTTTTTTAGTGATCTGATATGACTGAGCAGGGTAAATTAATGTCTTCTACTGCTTCTGCTTTTTCTTGCCATTAATCTTCAAATAGCTTGTAGTTTTTGCTTAATGAAGATTGACCTGATTTCATTAGTAGTTACATGGTTATAACTATTATATTGTCTGTGCTGATTTTGTTTCTTGATGTTATATAATTTATTAATGATTTTTTGCATTTACATTATACCTTGTATGATATTAAGATTACAATTCACGCTTTTCTTTCTAGATATGCTAGATCTCTCTGCTTTAACTATGTTTCATGAGAACACCATAAAATTGAGAGAGAGAGAGAGAGAGAGAGAGAGAGAGAGAAACATCAGTGATGAGAGAGAATCATTGATTGACTGCCTCCTACATGCCCCCTACTGGGGATTGAGCCTGAAACCAGGGCATGTGTCCTTGACTGGAATCCAACCTGGAACCCTTCAGTCAGCAGGCTGATGCTCTATCCACTGAGCCAAACCAGCTAGGGCTGAGCTTTGTGTTTTGATCCAACCTCTAAGTTCTTTTAATAAGTGAGCTTAGCCCTAGCCTGTTTTGCTCAGTGGTCAGAACATTGTCCCAAGTACTGATGGGTCATGGGCTCAATTCTGGTCAAGGGCACTTACCTTGGCTGCAGGCTCAATCCCCGGCCCCGGTTGGGGTGTGTGCAGGAGGCAACAAATCAATGTGACTCTCTCATATAGATGTTTCTCTCTCTCTGTCTCTCCCCATCCCTTCCACTCTCTCTAAAAAAATCAATGGAAAAAATCCTTAATTAACAACAACAAGAAAACCAAAAAAAATAAATGAGCTTAAGTCTCTTTACATTTATTGTTATGACTAAGAGTTTGTTCTGATGTCTATCATCTGATTTTATGTTAAGCTTGGTAGATTGATAACTTTAAAAAATTATGTTGTATATTTTATTTTTTGTTGTGCAAATTATTTTATTGTATTTTTATTAAACTTATTGGAGTGATATTGGTTAATAAGATTATGTAGGTTTCAAGTGTACATTTCTATAATACATCATCTATATATTGCATTATATGCCCATCTCCCCAAGTCAAATCATTTTCTGTCACCATATATTTGACACCTTCTACCCTTTATTACTTCCTCGCCCCTCTTCCCTCTGGTAACCACCACACTGTTGTCTGTGTCTATGAATTATTGTTTGTTTGCTTTTTTTGTTTGGTCATTTGTTGCTTTCAGTTTTATATCTCACATCTGAGTGAAATCATATGGCTCTTAACTTTTTCTGTCTGACTTATTTCACTTAGCATGCTATTCTCAAGATCTAGCCATGTTGTCACAAATGGCAGTATTTCATCTTTTCTTATGGCTGAGTAGTATTCCATTGTATATATGTATCTTTGGGAGAATTTATTAAAAACATTGTTAAAATTATGGAATGTGGAGTCTAAGCAGGCTCAGAGAAGCAGTGAAAACTAATAGAAGAAAAGGTAGAACAATGGGAAGACTAGAGGCTCCCATATGGTCAAAGAGTGATATATTATTTAATTTCACTTTTCCCTGATTTTTTGTGTGAAATTTTTAAATCTACAGAATTTTTGAAAGATTAATATGACAAATACCTATATCTCCTCTTCTTATACTTAATAATTGCTAATTGTTAGTATTTTTACATGTTTTTATCTATCATCTATCTATCTATCTATCTATCTATCTATCTACCTACCTACCTACCTATCTACTATACTATTTGCCTATCTAGCTATCTCTCTTGCTTTTTCTCTTGATAGTTCTCCATATCTAAATATATCATAGTGACACTCTGTGCCCATTCCTGAGGGGATATATGACAATGTCTGGAGATAATTTTGATTGTTATGAATGGGAGAGAGAGGTATTTGGTAGGAGACCAGGGTTGCTGCTAAACATCCCATAATGTGTAGGACAGCCCTCCACAACAAAGTATTATCCAGTCCAAAATTATTTAGTCAACAGTGCTGAATTTAAGGAGGGGAATATATAAAGGGTAGGGCAAAAGTAGGTTTATAATTGTTCGTATATAAAATAATACAGCAATCAAATAATAATAATAAAGAATAAACTTTTGCATACTCACAACTGTACATCTACTTTTGCCCCACCCTGTATGAGTATATATATAATATTTATTACAATAAATGTTATAATAAAATATTTACAAATTTATATATAAAACAATATTATATATTATATATAATTATGTAATGATACATAAAAATAATAAATATATGTGATTTGCTAATATATATTTTTGCTGAATCATTTAGAAGTATGATTTAGACATTATGGTTAACTGTAATAGAGCATATACACATGTACTTAATCACCCCTATATAATTTAGCATGTACTTCCTAAAAACAAATATTAAACACAGTACCATTATCACATTCATAGAATTTAACATCAATACAATAATACCTACTAATGACTCTGGTGTTTTGTTTTGTTTTTCAATTCAGGGTCCAATCAGAGATCATACAGTCATTTAGTTTCTTATCTCTTTGTTTTCATTTAATCTCAAAGGGTTTTCTCCACCTTTGTCTTTCAGTTTTGAAGAGTCCAGGCTAGTTGTTTTGTAAATTATCCTGATTTTTGGATTTATCATATCTAGATTCAGGTAACACTATTTTTGGAGGAATTCTACATAGACTATGTTGTGTTCTGTGGAGTGCATCATATCAGGAGGCATAGGAGGTCAGTCTTCCCATTATCAATAATGTTAAATTTGGTGATTTGGTTAAGTGTTTCTACCAAATTCTGCATCATAAAGGAACATTGTTCTTCTTTGAAATGAATTAGTATCCTGCAGTTAAGGTCTTGGAGATCATGTGAAGAACCTGTCTCCTAACAGTATTTCAGCCAATAATTTTAGCATCCATTGACTGTCTGAATCAATTACTAAGTAGGCTGTGAAATTGTGATTTTCAAATTCTGACATTACTTTTCACAACTATTAGTTGACATTCTTTCTGAAGAATTTTCTCTTCTGCTTCTCATCACTATTACCTCATGTACCTTTTATGACTATTCAAAGTGTTATTTATACCTATAAGTAAATATTTGTAAATACAACATGTGTGAAATTCCCTTGAGGTTTCTGATCAGACAGAGTCCAAATTCATGGCCAGTTCTGATAAACATACAAATCAAATGCTTTGTGAACATCCTCCCTTTACCCCTTCATATCTACACTTCACTTTTTCTGCCCTGCTCTGTGTTTGTTAAGACCAATCTGTATGTACCACACCCTGGGGCTTCACTGCCCTCTGGCTTCTTGTTAGGGTTTGGTCCATTGGAAAGAAAGACAAGAGCTTGGGGAGAGAGGGGTGAGGGAGTTCTAGTGTTTATTCATTTCCTGCAGGTTCAGTGTGGACTGGTCCAATTGATTTAGGATTCCAGTTTCTTTCAGGTCATACTTTCTACACATTCTTCTTAGTCTCCAGGTTCTTGTAACAGCAATCTCTTCTTCTTCTTTAGGCCTACAGTTTGTAAAGGAGTTTTATTACCAGCCCAGGATTCTGCACTATCCTGGATTAAACTTTCTTCAGATTACCAAATTTGAGTGAACCTTGTTTCCAGTTGTGAGTCTAGGTAATACACATGGCTTGTTCTCTTCTCTCTCCCTTCACAGGAATCAGACCTTCATCAAATGGCTATCCAAGCCTCCACTGGATTCCTCCTCACTTTTCCTCATGGTGTTTCCCTTGCACATCCAATCTTGTCTGAGCGTCAGCTCTTGGAAGACCCAGACAAACACTGTAGCTTATGAACCCAAGCATTCCTCCATGCCTTGGGTATTAGTTGACGCTTACAGAACTGAGACGGTTGACTAATTTGACATCAATTTGGTGTCTATCTATTCAGAAAGATTCTGTTGTATTAGTGAACCAGCAACGGCATCTAAATGTACTATGACAGGGAGATGGTAGACTCAGACCTGGGGTTAATAGCAACTGAGACCGACCTATGCTAGCAGCAGGAAATGCAAATATTGGAATAATGTTAATTCAAAGAAGTTCTAGCTTATATCTTTTATCATTATGTCTTGAGTTAATGTTGCCCTGTTTGGTCTTCCTTGTTGTTGCCAAAGAAGAAATAAATAAGATGGTTGTTTGGGAGGATGAGTAGGTCTAAAGAGAGTATACTTGAGTTCATACTGGACTCTGTCAGCAGAAAAATGTAAAAGGCTTTGGAATAAGTTTTAAATTAGGGAGCTATCACTTATGTGACCTCGGATGAGGTTTTTCACTTGATTGAACTTGATTCTTTTTTTATAAACAGGAAGGAAAGAAATATTTACTTTTAAATGTTATTTTGATGATTGGTAATAATTCATAGGAAGGTCTTAGTTTGTTATTCTCTTACCTAAATGTGTGAATGGGAAAAGCATTCAGTTCATTGATAAGATGCTTTGAGCTTCAGCCTCCAAGGAGGGTGTCTCCACACACCACTTAAACATTAACTGTAGGGCTTCATTGCTGAGTAACCAGGGCTTTCCCCAAAAGGCCACGTGCCTCCGTGGTCTCCTGAGCTGTTGCCTGCTGAGAGTGCTCCTGATATAATTAAGAGTGGCAAAGTTTTAATGAACTCCACAAGGAGATTTTTTTCTGACACTTACTTTTTAGCTCCTGAAATAGCTTTTATTCCTTTGAGATCAATTAAAAACTTAAAAATTAAATCTTTGTCAAGGTGCTTGAGGCAACTTTCCAGTTGTGTCTTTTTAATGAGTTCTCTAAATGGCTCATGGACCCTGAGGTTCTTTCATGAAATAACTGAAGTTACAGGAGCTCTGGGAGCTGCAAAGAGGACAAGAAAACTTGAGAAACCCTTAGGTGATTTCTCTGGGCAGGCTCAGAGGTATCCATACCTTTCAATTTACAATTGCTAGATTCAGTCATGGCCACTGAGGGAGGGAAGAAGGAAGGGAGAGTACTCCAAAAGGATTTAACAGGTCACTGGTTAAGGCTTTTCCAATTAGTTTCATATATAAGTACAGACTTTGGGCTTCTCAACTATGTCCTGTCAGCTATGAGCTGGAGCACTGATCAGATCTGCAGTGAGGAACATAAGTACTCTTACCATCCCTAGCCCCAGCCTCAGGCTACCTCAGGTCTTTAATTAACCTGCCGATATGGCAGGTGGTCCTCTCACCCCAGGAAATCAGCACACAAAGAATGTGTATATATGGTATATATGCTTATGCGTACACAGACCAGATTAGACTTTTAATTGAACAGATTAATGAATTCATGATGAAAAACATTTAACTCAAACTTTCGTAGAACTAAGTTTGGGTCCATGAAGCTAAGTAATGGAATAGATTGATATTTATTGCTGAAGTGACCAATTCTTTTGAGTTCCTTGACCTTGTGTTTCCATTGGTTTTCATGCTCACCATCTATCAAATATGCCAGTGGAACAGAGTTGGGGTCAAGGTAAATGGAAGAACCTGTGATGGATTAGAGTTATTATAGATAGATGAGGCAGGAGAGACACTGACATGATATCTCTGATGGAACTTTATAAAGAGTCTTCAGTTTATGACTTTAAAGAATTTCTCAAATTCCTTCTGGGGGAAAAAATAAGCCATAAGCTACTAATAGTCAAAAGATTTTCCAGAATATGCAAGGGCAATTTTGTTTTGTAAAAAATTAGATAAATTAATTAAATTCACGTTAGAGAGAGAGAGAATTCTTAGAGTGAAGAATTGATAGAAATATACAATTATAAGTGACAATAAGGGGTCTATTTGCACAAGGAAATGTATCAGAAACATTTATCTCTTCTCTCTTCCAAGACACCATTGAAATGGCAATAGAGCAAAAGACATAACCCACAGGAGCAAATAGAATGGCAGAGGAGATATTAGTGAATCAGAGAAATTGAAACATACTTTTAAATATGGAAATCACATGGAGGAATGATAACTAATTTATTAGAGAAAAAGCTACCAACTAACAAGCATGCAGAAGGGGAAACGCACAGGAAGTAAGACAGGTTACCTCCCAGAACCCCTGAGGAGCTGCAGACTTGAGCACATTAGCAACAGTGGAGGGTGGGGGTGGGCAAAAGGGTGAAAACCAGGCAAGATGAGAGTCTGTTATTACAGTGGTTGGACCTTCTGACTTCTGTACCACCCCCACACAGCCAGTCAACAGCTCACTCTGGGCAGGAGTGGGGAGGCTCATTCTATGGAGAAACTGAAGATAAAAGCCCTAGATTTTAGGATCCCAGACAAAGCAGAAACCAGTGAGGCTTGGTTCTGAAAACAGGAATTAAGTGAAAGTCTGAGCACCGGAAGAATGAGAGTGTGAGCTCTGTTACTCTCCCTGCACCTCAGTCTCTCACACTCAGGTGCATTCTACCCCTCCTGCTCCCAATTAGGCAAGAGGTTGAAGAAGCCATTTGGATAAACCATACTTGCAAGAGACATTCACATTTGAGGGAATCTCAACAAAATGGCTAGCTGGACTATCCTATCCCCCTACTTGAAATTTCACATACAGATTTTCCAAGGAAAGACAAAACCAAAAACAAAACAAAACAAAAAACAAACAAAAAAAACAACAGTGGAAATATAAATGATGGAGAGAATAAAACTATAACAGTCAATAATTAGATAATTCCATTTTCCCACCTTCTTTTCCTAGAAGAAATCAATAGTTGGTCAGTTGCTTGGGTGTGGGTGGGGTAGTGATGCAGGAACTCATGGACGTGCACCAGAGGTACCCAGGATGCAAAGTATGGAGGTAGCATGGTTGGGACATTGGATGTACTGAGCAAATAAGCAGATACTTTAACTATGGGATAGTGGATAGGCTAGCAAACACTTTGAGATGTAGGTTGGAATTGAGCAATTGGTATGAAATAATTTTGTTTTTAAGTCAGTTTATTGAGGTATAATTTATACACAATTAAATGTATATATTGTAAGAGTACAATCCAATGAGTTATGACAAATCAATGTGATCAGGATATAGACAATTTTCATCACTCAAACAATTCTCCTGGTGTCCTGTACAATGAATTTATGCATCTTCACCTCTGCCCTATGCAACCACTGACCTGCCACTATAGATTGCTGTCACTATAGATTCGTTTTGCCTGTTCCAGTTTCATGTGAATGCAATCATACAGAATAGTCTCTTTTCTGTCTAGCTTCTTTCACATAAGTATTGCTATTTTTTAAAAAGCAGCTCTGAATGTTTGTGTACATCTTGGTGTGAAGATATGCTTTCATTCTCTTTGGAAAATACCTAAAAACATTTCCTTACTTTACCATGTAGAAGTGCATGTTTTAGTTCAGAGGGCACTGAAAAACAGTTCCATTTTACATCCCCACCAGCGATCTATATATATAAAAGCATAAGTGACCATTACGACCTGTCAACCGAACGACCAGCCGACTGGTTGCTATGATGACGCACTGACCACCAGGGGGCAGACGATCAATGCAAAAGCTGCACCCTGGTGGTCAATGCACTCCCATAATCAACCTCCCATGGCTGGTCAACCTCCCGCAGTCCCTTCCCCCCGGCTGGCCAGCTGATCGGCCCTCATCAGCCCCCATTGCCGGCCAGGCCAAGGGACCCCACATGTTCATGAATCCATGTACCAGGACTCTAGTATATGAGAATTCCAGTTGACCAACATCTTTAGTATAGTTTTTAAATTTTTTTTAACTAGAGGCCCAGTACAAGAAATTCATGCATGGGTGGGGTCCCTAGGCCTGGCTGGCGATCAGGGCCAATCAGGTTCCCGGCCCCCCCACCTCCCCACCTCCTCCTTCCCTCGCTGGGGTGGAGGGGCCAATCATTACTGTGGCGGGTGGGCAGTGGGCTAATTGGAGCCTGTTGGACAGGGGAGGGACGTGGGGAGGAACCCGGGAGGTTGGCCACTGGCCCCGAGGAGGGAGCTGGCCCTTGGACCCCCTGGGAAAAGGGCCATGTCTGCCACCATCCATCCCCATTCCACGTCCCAGCCTGATCAGGCAATCGGGGCCTGCCGGCCAAGGGGAAGGACCAGGAGGTTGGCTAGTAGGCCCCATTGGCAATTGGGGCCTGTGGGATGGGGGAAGCTCCTGCGGTGAGCATCTGCCCCCTGGTGGTCAGTGTACATCATAGTTACCGGTTGTTCTGGTCGTTCCGTCGTAAAGGTCGCTTAGGCTTTTATATATAGAGATTTTGAACCTTTATAGTGGGTGTATTGTGGTATCTGCTTGTTTTAATATGTATTTCTCTAATTAATAATGTTGAACACCTTTTAATGTGTTTATTGACCCTTTGTATGTATTTGTTTGTAAAGTATCTGTTCAAATATCTATTTATTATTTAGGTCACTTATCAGTTTATTAAATTTAAGAGATCTTTATATATTCTCTGTAGCTGTCCTTTCAGCTGTCAGAAATATATATTGGGTATATTTTATTTAATATTGTTGCTAGCCCTTGCATTTTCTTAACAGTACCTTTCAAAAAACAAGTTTTTAATTTGTTGAAGTACAAGTTATCATTTCACCTAAATCTTATATATATTTTTTAAACATATTTTCATTAAAAATATATATACATAGCCCAGCTGATGTGGTTGAGTGTCAACCTATGAACCAGGAGGTCATGGTTCAATTCCCAGTCAGAGCACATGCCCAGGTTGCAGGCTCCATCCCCAGTGTGGGGCATGCAGGAGGCAGCCAATCAATGCTTCTCTCTCATCATGGATGTTTCTATCTCTCTCTCCCTCTTCCTTCCTCTCTGAAATCAATAAAAATATTAAAAATATGTATACATAAATATAGAATGATTATAGATGTATTTGGAACTTTGCACGTAAGTTCCAAAGTCCATGCGTAATTGAAGCTGAACTCTAAAATTTTTAATATAAGTTAAATAATTACCAAGAGTGATTTTGTTTTAAGGGTGAAATTCTTCTCTTTGTCAAAGTATTATTTTATTGTTGTAAATATTTTATCTTGAAATAATTTTAAACTTATAGAAAAGGTATATATATTCTCTAGTATGTGTAATGTTAGTCTAGTATTTTAAAATACTAGTAGTATAGACAACCAAGATGGTGGCATAGGTAAATACCTGAATTTGCTGCCACGCACAACCACATTAAAACTACAACTAAAAGACAAAATGAATATCATCCAGAACCACAGGAAGGCTGGCTGAGTGGAAATTCTACAACTAGAAGGAAAAAGAAAAGCGCATTGAGTCTGGTAGGAGGTGCAGAGGTGTGGAAGTGCAGAGGGAAGCAGCCAAAATGCGGAGACAAAGAAACAGGTCACAAATGAAAGAAATGGAGGAAAGCAAACTACTGGATATAAAGTTCAAAACCACGGTTATAAGGTTACTCAAGAATCTTCTAGAAACCTCTGAGAAATATAGTGAGACCTTCAAGGATATGAAAAAGGACCAAGTAAAAATTACGCATACACTGACTGAAATAAAGAATAATATACAGAGCTCCAACAGCAGACTAGAGGATCACAAGAATCAAGTCAAAGATTTGAAATACGAAGAAGCAAA
>NW_005356173.1:956301-983516 GCF_000412655.1 Myotis brandtii
GAACCTACAACCAAGATTACTCTACCTAGCAAAGCTATCATTTAGAATTGAAGGTCAGATAAAGAGCTTCACAGATAAGAAAAAGCTAAAAGAGTTCATCACCGCCAAACCAGTATTATATGAAATGCTGAAGGGTATTCTTTAAGAAGAGGAAGAAAAAGAAAAAGGTAAAGATAAAAATAATGAACAGCAAAGTGACAACAAATACATATCTATCAACAAGTGAATCTAAAAATCAAATGAATAAAAAATCTGATGAACAGAATAAACTGGTGAATATAATAGAATCAGGGGCATAGAAAGGGAGTGCACTGACAATTCTCAGGGGGAAGGGGGTGTGGGGGGTGCGAGAAGAGATTGGACAAAAATCGTACACCTATGGACGAGGACAGTGGGGGTGGAAAGGGCAGGGGGTGGGGTGAGAACTGGGTGGAGGGGAGCTATGGGGGGAAAAGAGGAACAACTGTAATAATCTGAACAATAAAGATTTATTAAAAGTAAAATAAAATACTAGTAGTATAATATTTTAGTGTATGGAGAAACATCTCAATATCTAAAAACTGATTAAATAAATTATAATATGCTCACACAATGGGATACTATATAACTATAAAAAATTAAATTTATTGATAGATTGTGCCTAGGTTATTATTGGTGAGTGTGACAGCATAGGAAATTATATGACCTTGACTATCTTTTAAAAATATATGAAATCTGAAAAAAAGAATAGCAAATGTTAACAAAATTTACCTCTGAATGGTGGTCTTGGTGAATTTTATTTTTCTCTACTTTAAGCATATACATTAATTTAAAATCAAAGGAGGACTAAAGCATTTAAAAAGTTGTTCTGTGTTACAAGCACTAAGGCAAAAAATGAAACTCAGCCAGGCAGCATGACCATCTTGCCATGTGGCATGTATATTCATGTGCCTCCTGGGCTTACTAAGTGCAACCTACCAGACAAGGAATAGGGCAGTGGCTAAGAGCGTGGAGTTGTAGTTAGATTGAGCAGGGCTCAAGATTACTTACCTCCTTGCAGGCCTAATTTTCTCATTCACATGAACTCATTAGTTTTCAGTGTATTTTGGACAATTGCTGCATGAGAGCATATATGCAAAGTTTCTGGAACGGTTCCTGACATACACCAAGAACTGAACCAATGTGTCAATTATCATTACCAGTTGAGCTCTTAGAAGCAAAGGATTATGTTTGTAGAGATAAATGTGAACTCAATTTGAGGTTCTTAGATACAATTAGCAACAAAACATAGGTCCAGATAGAAAATACCACTAACTGGAGTACATAAATTTAAACTAGACAACTTTTAAAACAGTTTATCTAAGGGGTGCTGACTGGTAAGGAATTCACTGTTATGGTTAATTCCCACTCATCTTTAGGTGTTGATCAGATGAGAGTTGAGCAGGGTACACCACATCTCAACCTCTGACCTCCCCTGATAATAGAGATGAGATGGCTCATGATCTTAAGTTTGGGGGACTATTTAAGATTCTGTATGTGGGACAATTCCACATTAATAATAATTAATCATGAATTTTACCTAGATCACAACTAGAAACTTAAGAAAAAACTTGCTTTGAACTTAAAGTTCTTGGCACTCCTAAATTTCCTTTTGACTTGTCCCCATTCTAGTTATAAAAACATGAAACCCTTCTTATTCTCTTGATCAATGATAAATCACTAGTCTTTGGTTAATATACAAGTATTTCAAAATTTTTATATATTATGCAAGTTGTCATTGAAATGAGGAAAAGTATATTTACATCACTACTTTCACTACTACAATGTGTTCAGGATGTGAAGACATGAAACAACTGTAAAAAAAAAAAATCTTGAAAAAAGACTTGAGACTCATGGCTGCTACTCCACATTAACCAGTAGATAATGGGTGAGCCTTCCTCATATAGATGTTAGCTCAGGTCCAGCCGCATTCAGTGAGGAACATCAATATAATTACAAGAAGTCCAGTATTAAACTTTTGGAAAAGATCTATTCTTTATCTAACTGTGTTATAAATCTTGAAAAAAAGACTTGAGATTCATGGCTGCTACTCCCTTGACTGGAATGGAACCCACGACCCTTCAGTGCGCAGGCTGATGCTCTATCTCAGGGGTCCTCAAACTTTTTAAACAGGGGGCCAGTTCACTGTCCCTCAGACCGTTGGAGGGCCGGACTATAGTTTAAAAAAAAACTATGAACAAATTCCTATGCACACTGCACATATCTTATTTTGAAGTAAAAAAACAAAACGGGAACAAATACAATATTTGTATTTGCATGTGGCCCACGGGCCGTAGTTTGAGGACCCCTGCTCTATCTACTGAGCCAAACTGGTCAGGGTGGTTGGAGATTTTTAACCAGGAGACATATATAATATGCTTTGCGTTTGAAGGGGATAATTGTTAGCATGTGGAGACTGGCTTGTGTGGCCGCAGGAATGGAAGTCTGAAGCCAAGTTAAGAGACTATACATAGTATAGGGGATTTTGTCCCCCTGACTAAAATAAAACCTCACATAACTTAAGATACAGATCAAGTGTTTTAATTTAACTAATTAATGTTGTTAAGGCAACAATAATAACACAATCTGTCTTTGTTAGAGATAAGATAATTATGAGTTGGTAAGATATTATTTATAGTATAGTATAGGGAGCAGTGTGGTCCAGCAGTGAGACACAGGTTTAAGGTTATACAATAATGTTTAGGTGTGTGTGCGTGGGTGAGAAGACATGGCAGTGAGTGAAGCTGTGTGAGGAGTCCGGTGGGGGCAGAGTGGTGGAGGAGGAGGGAGGAACTCAGTCTCACTGAAACTGGTTGCCATGGCCCTCGGGCCCATAGTATATTTTTGGAGAGTTTAGCCCTGATGAAAGCAATCAGTTTTTTGTGACTCCTCACTCTTCAGTTGATCTTCCTCCATACAATGGAACAGTTCTGTGTGGAGCATAGTTCTTCAAAAGAAAAACACAAAAAATAAGTTGCTGGTTTCTAACAGGAAAAATACATTTTAATAATTGTGCAATGAGAAACTGCTTACGTACACCTTACAGTCAAATATTTGGAGTTAAGGTGTTGGTCACATAGATGCGTGATTGTAACTTCATTTCCATTAAAAGATTTCAAATTGCCCCTGCTGGCATGGCTCAGTGGTTGAGCATTGACTTAAGAACCAGGAGGTCATCAGTTGGATTCCTGGTCAGGGAATATGCCTGGGTTGTGGGCTCAATCGCCAGTTGGAGGCACGCAGAAGGCAGCCAATCAATAATTCTCTCTCATCATTAATGTTTTTCTCTCTCTCCTTCTCCCTTTTTCTCTGAAATCAATCAAAATATATTTAACAAAAAAACAACTTCAAATTGCATTCGTGCTTCTGTGTACACATAATGAAAGATGGGCAACATAATGAAGACTGACCTTCTCGTAACTCTGCTCTGTTTAATTCTGCTGCCTGCTTTTCTAGAATGCTTCGTCTCTAACTGTACACAATTTAGTGATACCTAGGAGTATAAAGTTGTTGCCTGCCAATAAAAAGCACAAAGTTGAAAAAAGTTTTAATTGATGTTGTGAATCTATATCTGTTTATATTATTAAATTTGGAATTAATACTAAATGTATGTTTAAGTTGTTTTTTTAACATTGAGGCTCAAACCTCTCTCCCTGTCTTCTAATTCAAGCATTCCTCTTAGACTGTGGTCCATGGCAGTGGCATTGAAGATGGAGAGAAGTGAACAGAATTTAAGTAATTTTGGAAAGGAAGAAGAATGACTCAGTTTCTCACTAGAGTAACTTGGAGGGATAGCACTTCAACCTGTGAAAGGTAAGACAGGAAAATTAAGCATCCATTTTGAATACACTAAATTTGAAATGCCTGGGTTCTTGTCTTAAACTGCCTTTATTCTTGAATGAGTCATACCTTTTCTAGCTTCAGTAGTCTCATTTCCAAATGACACCTTTGGTTGCAATAATCTCTAAGGTTTCTTGCATGCATGAAAGCTGTTTGTTTGTTTTTAATAGTACCTTACATTTACTTTGAACTTTAGAATATACAAGGCACTTTTTGTTTCCTTATAAAGAGTGAAATTCTCTTTTCATGCTGGTGGTCCTTGGACCAGGTTTTGAGAAACACATCTCTGTTGCTAAGGACTCTACCAAATGCTTAGCAATTGAGAGATAAAAGGAGAATTTGATGGTTTTCTAGCAACAACAACAAAAACCCAACAAACAGGCACACAATTTGTCCTTCATAATCATATTTATTAATACTCTGCATATCTAATACTGATTTTTCTGTGTTTAGAAATGCCATTGCTCCTTGTCCCTCCCCTTGAGTCTATACTGTGGCCCTGGAGATACGAGAGATCATGTGGACTTTTGTCCCCTAATTGAAGAAAAAATGAGAAGGTGTGAAATCCATTACCTTCCCAATCATCAGCTCTTTCTGAGAGTGTTGAGGAATTTAGAACAATGTGATAAGTTGATGGAGTATAGATGTATTTCCAGGGTACTGACAGTAACTCCTTTTGAATGTGATAGATTCCTGGCAGGGTGCACTATTGATAAATCTCACATTGGAAATCTTTGGTCATTTGCCTCCCCATCCTTGGCGTCATATTCTATCGGTTGACTCCTTGTTTCATGCTTTTCATTTTCACAGTGATGTTGCTGCAAATTTGTATGGTATTTCTGGTTAACCTTTTAATAACAGGATCTTTGTAAATTAAAATGTTCCATGCATGTTGCATAATGTTCACCCTAGGATACATCTGGCATGTCCTATCCATCTTGTGTCTTCTTGAAGGGTGTCCCACCCACTAAGGGGCCTGTCTCAACCCCTTTCAGAGTAATCTAGCACACCTTCTCTTTGTCCCAGGGTATACTATGCACACTTCTAAAACAGCCCCTAAATTGTTTATTTACATGACTAGCTCTATAGGGAAACTGTAATGTCCTTCACATTCAAGGCAGTATCTCATTAATGTTTGCTTCTCCAGTATCTAGGATAATGCCCACATATAGCAGACACTCAATAAATGTAAATTGAATAAGTAGATTAAGAAATGAATGACTCAATGAAATTTAATATCTACATATGAGTAATTATGGAGATAAAGTATTCATATATGGAGAGATACTATATAGAAATTGAAACGCATCTTGGTGATATTTTATTTAGTTCTCTAGTTTTAGGTAGTCAGTAAATTAATTTTATCTAATTAAGTGCTTCCATTAATTTTTAAACCACTATACAATGGCTTTTAAACTTTTCTTATCACTTCTCCAGAGGTTTCAGGGAAATTGTTCCTTGAGCTTCTTTATTTTGCCAATGGAAATATGTATGTTTTCAATTATCAACTAGGCTGTGAATCAAAAACCATAGCCAAATTTTCTTTCCTTCCTTGTTAACACAGAACCACATTGCACACACACAAAAACCTACATCTCTCTAAAGTAAAGTACCAAATGTGTTCTGATAGGTGGGTTTTGGACAATTCTCTCCAAAACTTTGCCCAATGAGCAAACACACATAAATATACACATTCGCACCTGTGTAGGCTTGACCCATAAGAGAGACATTCAGAAAAATTTTCAAGAAATTCTCTATTTATATTTTATTTTGTGTTATATAAAGACAACACCTCATTCCAAGGCATCATTGTATCAGAGTGTTCACTGAACATCATGAGTATATCTTAGTCTAGATGTGAGTTTGACATTCCTGCCCTCTAATCCTCAAGACACCTCTTCAAGGCTAGCTTTACTCTGGTTTCTGGTTTCCCTTCCTTCTAATACCCCATATAAAAATCTCAGATACTATGTGGAAATGTCTCAGCATCTTTCTCACCAAGTGTGGAAGGTTGATAAAAATGTTTTTCTTACCTACCGATACCAAACTTAAAATTCTCTAAGAAGAAAGGAGAAATAAATTAATGCCAGTTTTTGAAGTCATTATTTCATAAGGATGATGCTTTGCCTCCTCCGAGCTCCACTAATTTCATTTGGGACAAGACTGAGATACAGGATCCATCACTATCCAAATACTTAGGGGGTGTAATTTGCAATGTGGCCCCAGGAGTATGTTTATCCTTATTATGATACAAGTTTCATGTATATGGATCCAGCTGGGTATTAAGTCAATAATACCTGCTCCTTTTCTTCCGAACATCCATCCCCAGGGCCCAGAGAGAGAGAAAGACAAACAACTTCTGGTTTTCCTGGTAGAGATGGTGTCTGTATCTTTTGTGACCTTGTCTCATCTCTCTCAGGGACCCTCAGGAACAATCTAGGAGAGCTTGGTTGGCGATGACCTCACTGTAAAACCTTTACAGCTGTGCTCACAGTGAGCCAGCCTATCCCTGCATTCGCCTGTGTCAAGAGAACAGGGACAGAGGGAGTCAGTGGAAGCCTTTGCCCCCTCCCCACATGGGAGTCCATTCTGTGGGACTCTTTCCTTCTCCCCACGTGGGAGTCTGTACTTGTTCTTCAATAAATATCCACCTTTGCTATAAAAAAAAAGAGAACTGGGACAACTCCTGCACCTGCCAAGATCCTCTTTCCACGACTGTTGGAGGGAGCAAGATCCTCAGCTCCGACCTGCAAAATCTCTCCTCACTTCTGTGCAGTTTCCTCTAAATCTAATATCTCTGAGATAAGGCTGGTGCCGCAGTGAGTAAAGGGCCTTTTGCAAAGTGTGGTAATTTACAGAAGCTGGGGTCTGGAGGAAGGAAGGGCTCCAAAAATCAGCAAACTAAATGGGAAGTACAGGGTCAACTTATGGGCAGGCAGCTTTCTGGGCTTAAGGCAGGGCTGGAATTTGCAGATCTGGGGTTATATGTTGCCCATTGAGACTGAATGCTCTTGAATGCCATGAATTGTCAGGTAGTAGGTGTACACTTCTATGGAATATCTTAGGTTTTCCCTTTTGGTTCTCCCTATGGCCATATGGTTGGTGGAATGTATTGTCTTTCATCCATCCATCCATCCAACAAATGTACTGGACACTATTCAAATGCAGTGGGCCCAGAAACAGTATCTACTCAGAAGCAGGGGAGAAGCCCTATAAGAGGCTGGGGTAGGGTAGGAGGGGGTAATGTTATATTGTTAACTCTTTACATAGATAACCACTCGCCCTGACCCTGTACCATGAATTGACTCTATGAACACTGGACAGATTAGTGATGTTGCTCTGCTTGTGCCCAGAAAGGAGACAGCTAGATTTTCCTGCATAGCATCAGGAAGTAAAAAACTTACTGCCAACATTTACTAAAGCCCTAAACCTAGTGAATACAGAGGAAAACGGACCTCTTTGAAATTGTATTTGTAAATCTCATTCCCTAATTCATTAATTCATATATTTGCTCCTGATCATTTATTGAGCACCTGCAATGGGCAATATACTCCGCACACATTATATAATAAGAGAAAATCAAATGAGGAGGAAAAAATGGGAACAGAATTAAAAATCTAAATAAATTAGGAAGTAAAACTACATGAGAATATGGCAATGGGCCTTTCTAAAAAATAAAATGATTAGGCATTCTGGAAAATGATTTATTCTGTGGCTGCCATCAGGATGGTAAAAATGTGGATTTTGTAATCAAAGTTAATAAAATTCTTTAGAAATGGAAACAGTACATGATACCTTGTGCCCATTTAGACTAGTTACCTGAACAGATTGTATTTCTACTTTCATGTGGATAAAAGGATCTGATGTAATGACCCTGAAAGAGATTGCTAGCTGAGTCAGCATACAGTGGGCACCATAAATGCCCTCTTTCTGTGTAATAACTAATCCAGATCTGCATTTGCTCCTCAGCCCACAGCATACTGCAGTGACCCACGTAGGCACAGTCGCCAGGGCATGATGGAAAATCAGACACGGGTCACCGAATTCATTCTCCTGGGATTCCTGCTCAGCCCAAACATGCAGCTGCTCCTCTTTGTGCTCTTCTCTCTGTTCTACGCTTTCACCCTGCTGGGCAACGCAGTCATCCTGGCGCTCATCTGGCTGGACTCCCGACTGCACACCCCCATGTACTTCTTTCTCTCACACCTGGCCATTGTTGATATTTCATATGCTTCAAACAATGTCCCAAAGATGCTGGAAAACCTTCTGAACAAGGAAAAAACTATCTCCTTTGTCCCATGCATAATGCAGACCTTTTTATACATGGCTTTTGCTCACACTGAGTGTCTCCTCTTGGTAATGATGTCCTATGATCGGTACGTGGCAATTTGCCACCCCCTCCATTACCCTGTCATCATGAGCTGGAGGGTATGCACAGTCCTGGCTGCTACTTCCTGGGCATGTGGTTCCCTCCTGGCTCTGGTCCATGTGGTTCTCATCCTGAGGCTGCCCTTCTGTGGGCCTCAGGAAATCAACCACTTCTTCTGTGAGATCCTGTCTGTCCTCAGGCTGGCCTGCGCTGACACTAGGCTCAACCAGGTTGTCATCTTTGCTGCTTCTGTATTTATCTTAGTGGGGCCCCTCAGCTTGGTGCTGGTGTCCTACACACGCATCCTCATTGCTATCCTGAGGATCCAGTCTGGAGAGGGTCGCAGAAAGGCCTTCTCCACCTGCTCCTCCCACCTCTGTGTGGTTGGTCTCTTCTTTGGCAGTGCCATCGTCATATACATGGCCCCCAAATCCTACCATCCTGAAGAGCAGCAGAAGATCCTTTCCCTGTTTTATAGCCTTTTCAACCCTATGCTGAACCCGCTGATCTACAGCCTGAGGAACGCAGAAATCAAGGGTGCCCTGAAGAGAGTGAAGTGGAAACAGAGAGCAGTGTGAGGGATGCCAGGGAGAGGCCTGAAGGTGGAAGATTTGTTCTCTGTGAGATCTGGGGGAACGGTGTTGTGAATATTCAAAAATCTCATGTCTTAGATTTCTGCTATCAAGAACATATATTCATCAGATTCTATCCTTAACATGGTGTACTGTCCAGAACATGGAGCATAAGTAGAAAGTGACAGAGCGCACAGACTCTGAGACAAGTCACAAAGTGGGTAAGCACAGGGGCAGAGAGCCACGGACTCCTACAGCATATTCCCAGCACAATCTGAGATGCGGTTTCTCTTCTGCTGAGGATTTGTTCTCTCTAATCTCCTTTTAGATTCCTCTGTAATTTCCATTGCCCTTATTGCTGTAAGCATATGCTAACAATTCCATAATATATGCTGCTACAAAGGGCAACTCTATCAAGACAGAATACTCACCTGGGGATAAGCAGGCTCCTATAGTCAACTCCCTGCTCTGGAATGTAACAACTAGAGATGATGACATTTGATCTGAAAAAGCATCTGCATCTGAGCCCAATAAATCTATTTCTGTGAAAAGCAAAGTTTAATTATATGAATTTTCAATATGAGAGACAGAAATATCAGAATCTTAGTTTCATTTCATTCTGCACCATTTGATTAGAAAAAGCTTGTGTCTAGAATAAATATGAGTCAGTTACTAGGGAAGTTGTCTTTCCCAGAGTCCTGGTGACAGAGCTTGATGTCTGTCATCACCCATTAGGATGATCATTACATAAAATATTCTAGGACTAAGGAAACCCTGTGAAAGGAAGAAAGCATCAGGAAAGGCTAATAACTTGACAGAACATTGTAGACTCACACTTAGAACCAATAACATGACAAAGTCGGGTAAGGACTTGTAGGAACCTCAACAAAATTCCAAAGAACACCTGTTCCAGGGACTATAAATCACTTCTTCTGGACCCAAGTGATCGGAATGATATGGAAGAGGAATTTATTTTTTTTAAAAAACACAAGTTCAGGGCTTAAGTGGCCAGCATAGTATAATGAATGATTTCTTTAACACAGTAATGGTGTCTTCTGAATTCTCTTCCTCTCTATTCCTGTTTTATCATGCGTCATTCAAGTGTATCATATATGTGATAGTATATTATCTGCTTTCTTTGGATTTATTTTTTCATCTGAATTTTCTCATATACCATTATCACTTCATATCTTTCTTCTCCCATGAAATTAGGAAGCAAAAGGGAAGCTTTTCCCTCCACCCTCCTATTTTCCTCTCAGTTCTCAAAAAGCTTCATTCATTAGCTCATTTGGGAAATACATTTTATCTCTGGCCATTAGTCTTTTTATCTCCAGCCATTAGTCTTTTTATCTTCATGGAATCAAGACATTTCCAGCCCCAGAAAACCACAAACTTTGCTCTGAGCCCCCTTGCCCCGGTATACAAACAATTTGAATAAAGCAATTCATATTGGCTCTAAGTGTAACAAAAAGCACTATGGAATTATCGAGTGCCCCATTTGAAAGTTAGAAAGAAACAAACAGGCTTTTTAACTATACCTAGAGAAATTGTTATTTTCTCAAAAATATGTATATCTTGTGTTAAGGTTAAAACCCTACAAAAGAAGAGGAAGAAGAAAATATAGGATAATTTCTCTCACACAAAACATAAGCCATAGGTTTGAATTTAGAATATTTTTAGAAGAGCCCATTAGGAAAATTAGGGATGGCATTCACTCTTATTATGTCAGTTCAAAAATACTTGACAAAGAATGGGCCTAAAAGACCAAGCTTCTGTGAAGGTGACTGGTACCACTGAATTATAGCCTCCAGTAGGTCTGAGAAATGGTGAGGACTGAAAAAAAAAAGAAACACACAAAAACCCCAACTCTATTTTGTTACTAAACTGCAGGAAATGTTTGAGTATATGAGGAAATTCTATTAACTGTTTTAATATTTGAGTTTTAGAATTCTAATAAATTATATTTTGCTCTTATGACTTCTTTTGTTTTGGAGGTATACTCCTAATTAGAGTTTATTTAGCACGAGTCCAAATACTGCTTATGAATATTGTTTTATGACTATATATATATATATATATATATATATTCTTTCAACATGGGTCATTGTTTTCAAAGAGATGAGAAACAAAAAAGGATGCATTTTCTTTATCCTGAGGATTCTGTGGGATATTTCCCAATTACCCTATTTACATTTCACCAGTAACACTGTGAAATCAACATTATTCCTTTTTTATTGTTGACACTATTACAGATGTTCCACATCCCAACTCCCCCTTACCCACCTCCATCCAGCCCCAGCTCCCCTCCCTCTGGCCACCACCACACTGTTGTCAGTGTCCACGGGCTATGCATATATGTTCTTTGTCTTCACCTATTTTCGTCCTTTCATAGACAAGGAAGCAAACTTTCAGAGTAATTTAGTAATTTGGCCTACACCACAGAGTCGGTAATAGGACCTAGCTTGGGTTTAACATCATCATACTTATTTCAAACCCACACTGCTTGTTTGCTTTCTTCCCAAAATATCACAGATTTTAACTCAACATGGCTTAGCATTGGCATCCACATGACAGAGTGGAAGAAACAAAAAAAGAGTTTATATTATTCTGGTCAAAGCATTAACACCACAAAGAACACGTCTGTTATCCAGCCTGTCATTGGAGAAACATTACTTCTCTTGATCAGAGCAGAAACTCTCATCTGAGTGGCCTAAATCATGCCTAGTAACAACTCCTTTTCCACGCCACTCTGCACTGCCCTGAAGGAGGCAATCTGAGTAAGACACCATGCTGTTCTCAGCATCTCATCTTACCTAGGATTCTGATCCTTTGCCCATCATCAAGTTTATACATTTGTTTTCTTTTCCTTTCTGAGGAATCTCTGGAAGCTTCCCTGCCTCACCTGTATATGGACCTAGGATGGACCTCACCAGTGCTCTAGGCTGATGGGATTAAAGGAAAGCAGGAACCCAGTACTGGCTCAAATTAAGGGGCATCCTATTTTGCATTCATATCTGTATTATGCCACAGCTTCTAAACATATGTAAGCCTCCCCAATCTTGGGGTTTATCTTATGCAAAACTGGAACAGAGGTAGCTAAGACAAAAATAGGGTAAGAATCTATACCCATTTGTGTCAGAAATTCATTTTCACAAGAGTGGGGCTGGAAGAAGAAGGTTGAGGTCCTAGGAGGTGTGGGAATGTCAGAAATAGGAGATCTTGTGGTTATAAATAAACTAGAGGCCCGGTGCACGAAATTTGTGCACTTGGGGGGTCCTTCAGCCCAGCCTGTGCCCTCTCACAGTCCGGGAGCCCTCAGGAGATGTCCTAATGACGGTTTGGGCCCGCTCCCCGGGGAGTGGGCCTAAACCGTCAGTCAGACATCCTTAGCACTGCTGCGGAGGCAGGAGAGGCTCCCACCACTGCCACTGAGCTCACCAGCCATGGCCCAGCTCAGGGCTTCTGGCTGAGCAGCACTCCCCCTGTGGGAGCACACTGACCACCAGGGGCAGCTCCTGCATTGAGCGTCTGCCCCCTGGTGGTCAATGAGTGTCATAGTGACCGGTCATTCCACTGTTCGGTCGATTTGCCTTTTATTATATAGGAAAAGCAGGGACTGCATTCTCATGAAGTGGAATTCCGGAATGCAATTAGAATTGAGAGGCTCATTGTGAGCAGCAAGAGGAGATGGGGGACTGTGCCTCTTATTTCTTGATCAATATGTGGTGTCAGAGAAGGTGGGGCATTAACAGGTTCTGGGGTGGCACAAATAGCACAGCCACATTGGTGGTGGCAGGGACCTGCCAAGTTTGAGTGGCCAGGGGCAGGTTTCTGGAGAAGACAAAGAAGGGACAGGCTGTGTGGCACTGCAGTCAGCCTAGATCTCAGTTTTTGTCTCCATGATCTTATTCCACTAACACTCAGTGTTCTCCAAGGTGCCCAGGTTTCTGTCCACAGCAAGACAAGGCAGCTTAGGAGATGGGGGCAGCTCACCTCCATCCTACGGAGTGTTGGCAGTGGCATGGACGCTTTGTGTTTTCAGGGCTTCCTGCAGGAAGAGTCCTCTGGAGACTTGCTCCTTGGTGAGAGGTCTGAAGGCTTTTCATGGTGCATCTCTTTAACCAAAGTCAGTGAACCTGTCAAGCCGGACGATGGTCTTCACCCAGCATTTCCCTTGTGTATCGCAGGGCAGCCTGGAGCAGCATGGGGTTGGTCAGAGAGCACTGCTGCTTCTGAATCAGGCTTAAGAGGAGGGAGGACATCTCCTGCAGGGTTGTGAGCTTGTGACCACTGGCCTTCGGAGGAGGAGCCCATGGGAGACTTCTGGGCGACCTCACACAAGCTGTCTTGTGGGTGCTAGGGATGCAGGTCCAAGGGCCCAGGACTGCACTTGTGGGAACCGGAGACTGTTGGTGTCCAGGGTCCTAGATGTGGGTGGTAGATCCCCACTGCTGTGGGGCTGTTCCCATTGTCCTGTCCATTGGTCTCCATGTGGTCCTCTTGGTTCTTGTTGGATCTTCCCCTTCATCTCGTTTGGGCAAAGAAGTGGAATGGTTCCAGCTTCACAGCCTTGACTACCTGCTCAGGTGGTGAATGTGGGAGAGAAAATCTGCTCCCTAGAAGAGGGATGTGGATGGTTCTCAAGTGTCCAAACATGATGAAATGAGGAACAAATAGCAGGGGCCTCTTTGGAGGGTCCTTCCAGGTCTTGGATGGGAGGATCCCCATAAGGGGAGCATCCCCATAAGGGGAGCATCCCCATAAGGGGAGTCCATGGCCTGATTTATATCCATGGACTGGATATAAATGGCCTGATGATAAAGGTGCAGAATCCAGATGGAACCCAGGGCAGGTGCGTGAGTAGCAAGGTGGACCCTGCCAGGCTGGGCATCTTTACAGCTGACAGGGAAAACCACCGGGTGAAGTTTATAGAGTAAGTTTCCCATGGAGGGCCACTTGTGTTCCAAACAGCTGAGAATAGAGCAGGACACTGGGGGAATGTCTCCCTCCTTCCTGCTCCTCTCTTGCCCCAGAGTGCTCTGATGTGCCTTGACTCAGGAGCTTCCTCATGTCTCCCTG
Organism: Myotis brandtii; assembly: GCF_000412655.1. Lineage (NCBI taxonomy): Eukaryota > Metazoa > Chordata > Mammalia > Chiroptera > Vespertilionidae > Myotis > Myotis brandtii. The sequence continues at coordinate 970,180 of NW_005356173.1, forward strand.
ACTCCTCACCTAGAAAGGTGCACACTCACAGCCAGCTCTGGAAGAGAGAGGTCAAAGGGCAAGGGGTGGGGCCTGAATGACTGGCCAACTACTCTGAGCTTCCCAGCACCTAGGGCCTCCATGGTGGGTGGCAGGTGTTTAGCATTTGATGGCCCACAATGCAGGGATTGGGTCAGACCTTGGAGACCCCATCCCCAGACCTCACCTCATCTAGCCACCGGGTCAGAGCCCTGCTGGAGCCGCCAGATCCCACCAGACATGGCCACCTCCTACAGGCACCTCCCCAGTGTCCCTGTGCGGTCTGGAATTGGGTGCTCTTTCTCCATAGCCACCAGCCTCACCGCCAGGGGCAAAGGTGTCGGAGGAGTGGACACAGAGCCTGACCTGACTGGGTGCTGCATCCCCGACTCCCCTTCTTGGCAGGTAGGTCCTTTCCTCACTTCTCAGAAACTTGGTCCTGCAGATGCCAATTTCAACGTTTGTCAGGGGGGATATTTCTTCCCAGGAAAAGGAGTCCTCATACCTATTATCCAAAACACCCAGTTTTCTTTTTAAAAATCTGAGAAATGTGTGAAAAATAAAAATATGGCTCAAGGAACACAGAGTTAGAGAAAATGCAATTGAACAATATGGAGGGGTCAAAAGTGTAGAAAAAATCTCCAATAGATCATACTTCTCATAATGAGAACTCAGGTGTCTGTCAGCTGAAGTGTCTGTGTCTTGGGCTGTGCTTAATAATCTCTAACAAATTCAGCTTCTTATTTTTCAAGATTTCAAGTAAAATATTGAACTTTTGACCTTTTAACACACAATTACCCCAAAAACACAATTAATGACAATTTCCAATTATTTTCCATCAATTATATGACTTTCTGCATATCCGTTCACCCTTGAGTTGAATACTTATTACATCAATTAAAGCCAAAAACTTGAAAACCGAATTTATGGTACCTTGCTTTGAAAGTTGTTTAAATTATCAATGTGTTGATTTTTACTTATTTTACTTTCAAGTAGAAAGTATATATGAATTTTAGTAGCCCTTTCTATAACTATCTTTATATTATAAAACCCTAATATGAAAATAGACTGAACAGCAGAACAACGGGACAACCTGTCACTATGATGTGTGCTGACCACCAAGGGGCGCGCATGGAACATGGTGGGCATCGGCAGCAGGTGGCAGAGTGCGGAACATGGCGGGTGTCGGCCGCGGTGGGATAATGGAGCAGGTGAGTAGGGGTGCCAGACCAAGGCGGGGTGCTGGTTGCTGTCATTGGGGCAAGCCTCTGGTGGTTACTGAAAATTCTTTGCTTCCACGCGCCATGGTCCCGCGCAGCACTCACACCTACTGCTGGTGCTGAGCCACCACTTGCACCCGTTGCTGGTGCCTGGCACCGGTCCTGATTGCTCAGTGCCATCAGCGGGTGGGAGTGGTGGCTAATGGCCCTGATTGCCCCTCAGGGCTTCTCCACCTTCCCCTGCTTCCAAGGGGCAATTGGGGCCAGCAGCCACCGCTCGCACCCACTGCTGGCGCGAGTCTTCATCTTCAGTGAGTGCAAGTGGAGCCGACACCATCAGCGCATCAGAGTGGTGGTGGTGAGAGTGGGGCTACCGGCAGACAGAGGAACGGGAGCAGAGATGGGAGGGGCCAGGTTCGGGCACAGAGGATGGGCTGAGACCCGCCCTTGTGCCCACCACAGTTCCTTTCAAGGTGCACAAATTCGTGCACTGGGCCCCTATGAGTTATAAATGCAGTTGAAATAAGATCTGTGGTTACAGAAAATGCCCAGTGCTGACAGGTAATGTAAATATCTGAGAACATATTTATTGCAATTAAGAGCTGACTGTGTTGTGTATGTCATTTTCCTTTGTATACATTTATGTTTCATGTATGTTTATGCTTTACTCTGACCACTTTTAGAAGTTTTTTCACACATTAAAGGAATTTCATCTTGATATGCCATAGAAAACATGTCATTTTGAGAGGATGCATTAGGTTAAAGTCTGTTTGGTACCCGAAGCATTTATATTTAATGACTTAGTTCTAATTTTTTACTTTTTATAATTGACTAGAGGCCCAGTGCACAAATTCAGGGTCTGGCCGGCCAGGGGGAGGGGCCGTGGGCAGTTGGCCAGCTGGCCCCTCCCCCAATAACTCCCGGTCAAACTCCCAGTGGAGGGGACAATTTGCATATTAACCTTTTATTATATAGGATGATCAGATGATGACAAACATAGAAAACTATGTCCTAAACTATTGTTTTCACAGGATTAGTTGGCTCCTAATTTTGTCACCTATCTGTCAGGTTTCTGATTTTCTGATATTCTGTAGGTAACCTATAATATAAAAAGAAAAGGAAAGCGGATAGGTGCCAGTATTTATGGATTGACTGGTATGCACTTTGGTGTTTCTAAATGTGTGTTTCTCCTCACCATGGATATGTAGGGTCACAGCACAGGGGGACTTGTTCTCCAAACTTGATAACTATGCTCAGGTTTTCCAAATTTGTTTCATAAACCCAGCAAGTCAGGAATCACACTGTAGTAAACAAATCAGTTTGTAAGTTGCATGATTAATTGAAATGAAACTTCCAAAATAACGTTTTGACTCCGTTATGTTCTTTCAGTAAAAGAATGCAGTAGAGTACAAATAAATATGACAATGCCTTATGTAGCAAATCTTCTCTCAGGCTCAGAAAAAGCATGAAGCTTCGAGGGGAAGCTGCCGTGGGGAGTGTCCCTTCCTCCCCTTCCCTGAGGGACTGGACTCAGAATCTCCTCACTTCAAAATAGAGATTAGAGGACACCTTCAATGGGTGTGTGCCTTCTTCCCCCCTCCCTCAGGCAGGTTCTGATAAGCCCAACTGGGACCCCTTGACCTCTCTTTGGAGTCCCCAGTCCACTCCCTGCACCCACAGCCAGTTGTGTACAGTATCTCCAAACCTTGAGTTGTTACTGGAATCAGCTGTTGTGTGTTTTTTTTTGGGGGGGGGGGCTTTCATCCCATCTTTGCTGTAACACACAGGCCCCAGATCACAGTGGGGATAAGCTGAACCACAGAGTTTAACGCCAGGAGCTTACTCATTGTCACACGGGTTCTGCTTCCTTATGGGCTCACCTGGACCAGACGGGGGACTAGGGCAGTGCTGGGATTCATCAAATTCAAATACTATGGAGTGTTCAGGTTTTGTAATGAGTGACATCTCAGAGGTGTGCTCTGTGTCTGTCTGTGTTTCTAACTGTGCGTCCTGCCAGAGATGAGAGCAGAAATAGGAAAAGAGAGTAGCTTGCCTCCTTCCCAGTGGAGGTGGGCACGCACTGCATCTCACAGCCCACCCTGCAGTGAGCCCTGAGGAGCTGATAACTAGGATGAGCCCATCAGAGAATAAATCCCCTTTTCTGAGGATTCTGCCCCATTTTCAATCAGGAACAAAAGAGAAGGTTCTGCAGCTCCCATGGAACTTCCAGAAAGCAGGACCCTGCCCGACCTTTAGGTGCTTTCCTCTTCTGCTGTCCTCTTTTGTCTGTATCCTCACTAGCATTTATCTCTTGTCTTCTTGATGACTCCCATTCTAACAGGTGAGAGGTGCTATCTCAATGTAGGTTTGATTTGCGCTCCCCTTATAATTAGTGATAATGAGCACCTTTCCATGTACCTCTTGGCCATTTGTATGCCTTCACTGGGAAAGTGCCCATTCAGTTTCTTTGCCCATTTTTTGACGAAGTTATTTGATATTTTTACTATTGAGTTGTATGAGTTCTTTATATAATTTGGATATTAATCCTTTATGAGATATATGGTTTGCAAACATGTTTTCCCATTCTGTAGGTTATGTTTTCATTTTGCTGATCATTTCTTTTGCTATCCAAAGGTTTTTAGTTTGATGAAAACTCACTTGTTCATTTTGATAGCCAAGACCAATGTCAAGGAGCTTTTCCCCTGTGTTTTCTTCTCTGAATTTTATGGTTTCTGGTCTTTTATTTAAGAGTGTTTCCTGGTGAGAGTCTTCCTTTGCTTTTGGCACCGAAGTTAAATCCTACCAAACAGAATTTAACAAGTCCCCTTGGGATAGCTTATCCTGTTTCTGACTCCTTCACATGTTCCCCATTGTTTCCATAGCTTCTGCTGCTTTATGGGATGTATTCCTTATGGTGACTTGATTAAAATACATATATATATTTTGCATATTCTGGTTGGGTGTAACATAAAACTCAGCAAACATTAGAGAGGATGGGAAAAATAGATGGTTCCGTCTGCCCTGTTTCCTACTTACTCTATTTGGAGGGTTAGTAGGTGGGGAAATATTAGAGTTCTTGAAGCTGTAATAAATCCAAGTGTGTGGTAATTGTAATGTATGAAGGAGTTCCCTAAATCATTCTAGTGCTTCTAAATTGATGATGGTGGACCTCCAGTGAGTGAAGGAATCATCAACATCATCTTGTCATAAATGTCCCTCTAGAGAAAACCAGAGACAAGTCCTTGGAGAGCCCTTTTTCCCTGGAAGGAAGCAGATGGCAGTGTGCCTGGTGGGTCTTTCTCCCTCCTCTATACCAAACACTCAGTCTATTGAGAGATGGGGGAGTTAAGCAGAGAATAAATCTTCTCTTCTGAGTGGAATCCCGTTGCTTCTGTTGGGGCACCTTTTCTCCTAAGAGATAGATCCTTGTGAGACAGGATTTCAGCACTAACTCACAGATGCTATTCACTTTATTGGTGTATTTTTGCTTACCCCCACTCACATTCACCTCGTCTTCTTCTTTTTAGCTGTAAGTCTGTGGTAAGTTTTTTTATATTATCCCGACTTTGTTCACTGTACAGTTTCAGATAGGCCTTAATGAAAAATCACAAATGGAATTGTTATTGTCTGTCAATGCCAGATGTCTGCTATGTATAGACATGCCTAATAGGATAATTTAAGTTATTGTCTCCTTTAGATACACCTAATATGGATCACTTACTTTGATGCATTTAGTGTTGAATTTCATGTTTAAATTATAAGGTAAGATGCTATTTTAGAGGTTTGCTTGAAAATATTTCCATTGTCCCATGAAATTAAATTATGTTTTCATGAAATAATGGACCTAATTGACCACAAAATGAGTTTGTTAAAGAAGAGTGTCCTGAAAGTTTTATTTTTGAAAGTGAACTTCCATTTGATGAGTTATTTAAATATGAGAATTATCATCTTTCTAGTCCTTTTAACAGTCTTTTTCATTCCAAGTGGTTAAATACACCAGCAGACGGGAATTGTTTTGTATGTCCTCAGTCAAGACATGTGGCAGGACATTGAATATGTTTAGTAAATATCTGTGGATTTTATGTTTTGTGTTTTAGCTACTGGCAGATAGAAAGAAGATGAGATGACACTCATTAGTCCTTCTAATTTAGTTCATTGTGTGCCTTCATCCATGACATTTTAGAAATAGCACCACTGTCTCCATTGTCCCCAAATGTTGCAAGAAAGTCGAAATAAAAACCGCTAACACTTTTCTATACATTTAGGGCCAGTGAATCCTATAGTTGGAAGAGACTTCAGCATTCTTCTTGTTTAAGTTCTCACATAACATGGGAATTCCGTCTTGAATAGATGGTCAATCAATCTCTGATTTAAAACATTCACTGACATGAAGGTCAGTCCTAATGAAACAAACAGTTTTCTTCAAGGAGGTGATTCCAATTGCTATGAAGTTATTTCTTAAACTAAGGTAAAATCATCTCCCAATATTTCTACTGTGAATTCTGATTCTTCCTTTGAAGCAGGATAAAACCTTCAAACTTTTGCTTATAAAACCTTGCAAATACTAACTTACCAGTGTAAGATTGGAGTCACTCAAGGCTTTAGGCAGATGCAGCGAGCAAGAGGGGAGTTTATTAGAGGGAATGGGGGATAGAGCCACAACAGGAAAGATTAGGACTCAGCCTTCACTGTCCTTGGGATTGAGTTTTATGTACAAAAACCACAAGGGGCAGAGGCTGGGGGATGTAAATGTTCTAGTCAGATTAGATGGAGTTCATTATCCTTCAGACTGATCAGTGCTGGCCATGGAGCCTGTGGGCTGTAAGCGGCCGTTGCTACTGTTGGCCTGCTGTCTCACGCTCTGGAGCAGCTGCCTCCTGTTGTGCTGGATAGGGTGACTGTTGGCTGTTCCACGAAATGAGGCTGGGCCACTTTCTCATTTAGGACTTTCTAGTCCACTTGAGCCAAATGTCCTCTGCTGACCTGTCAATCAGAAAATATGAATGGGGAACCGATAGATAGGAACTCAATTATGAATTTTCCTGGGATTTTTGTTTTAGTGAAATTCAGATGGATTCTGGATTGAAGGAAGATGTAGAATCGGACAGACAAGAAAACAAAAGCAATGGTTTAATAATTACAAATCAAACCTTAGAATACCCACTCTGTGGTAGAAATACTTTAAAAAATTGATAAACCACAAAAAGGTAAAGGTTCATGATAAATATCTTTATATTAGAGTTAAGCTATAAAATATGTTGGAGGTTCTATGAATATGAGTATATAGTTAGAGCTTTAGACTTGGGTTTTTAAAATCTTGGGCTATGACCCATTAAGGTATTCAACCAGCATTTTTACTGGTGAAATATAGTAGAAGATAATATAGAAAATACCAAGTACCTTGCACACTTGCACATAATAAGGATTCAAGTGCATGTGTACATATATAACTCTATATCTTACATATTCATCATGCACACACATGCAGGTATAGAATATAAATATTCATATAGAGCAGTGATGGCGAACCTTTTGAGCTCGGCGTGTCAGCATTTTGAAAAACCCTAACTTAACTCTGGTGCCGTGTCACATATAGAAATTTTTTGATATTTGCAACCATAGTAAAACAAAGATTTATATTTTTGATATTTATTTTATATATTTAAATGCCATTTAACAAAGAAAAATCAACCAAAAAAATGAGTTCACGTGTCACCTCTGACACGCGTGTCATAGGTTCACCATCACTGATATAGAGGATAAGAGGGTGATGGGTAATATCCGATCATGAAACAGCACGATCAGAGTAGACCATCTGTGGGTACAAAAGTCAAAAGACAAAGTTCTCTCTTTTAAATCCAGCTCAAGGTGTGGCAGGCTGCCTACCATTCTCTCAATTCAAGATTATTCTGTCAGTAAAAATTCCAAGGCTAACAAGAAATTCACATAATGAAGGCATAGATTTGTGAGGTCATTGATAAGAGGGTCTCTGACATGCTCCTGGTCCATCTTCCCATCCTCATGTGCAGATATGGATACAAGACCATAGCCCAGATTCACACATGTGGCTCTGTGTGCACTGCGGTGCGGGATCACACACGGGCAAACCTCTGATGCAATCACACCAACCAGGAGTATCCGTGGCTGTGAAGGCAGTTGCAGTGTTACCATATTGTGAACAGTGGTGAAAGTTTGAAAATACAGGTAAGATTTACTGAACACTATAAGAGAATACTAGCATTTAGTTTATCACAGTGAAAAACAATTTCCTTCTGTGTTATTTGTAAGGCATAGTATTCATGTAGTAAGTGACTAACAGGACAAGCATATCATGGAAGATGTTTTCTGAGGAAAGAAACAATGACACAGATCCACCAGGTTGGTCATTACCCTCCCATCCCCCTACCCCCGGCATTCAGACGTGAGTGCCCTTATCTCTTTCCCAGGAAAATGGGGGAAAACCAGACTTTGGTCACAGAGTTCCTCCTGCTGGGATTTCCCCTCAGCCCAAGGACTCAGATGCTCCTCTTTGTGCTCTTCTCCCTGTTCTACGCCTTCACTCTGCTGGGCAATGGGGTCATCCTGGGCCTCATCTGGTTGGACTTCCGACTACACACCCCCATGTACTTTTTCCTCTCACACCTGGCCATTGTTGACATGTCCTATGCCTGCAACACGGTGCCCCAGATGCTGGTAAACCTCCTGAGTCCAGCCACGCCTGTCTCCTTTGCTGGCTGCATGACGCAGACCTTCTTCTTCTTGACCTTTGCTAGCACTGAATGTCTTCTCCTGGTGGCAATGTCCTATGATCGGTATGTGGCCATCTGCCACCCTCTCCGATATTCTGTCCTTGTGAACTGGAGAGTCTGCACCACCCTGGCAGTGACTTCCTGGACTTTAGGGGCCCTCCTGGCCCTAGTACATACAGTGCTACTCTTACCATTGCCCTTCTGTGGACCCCAGAAAGTGAATCACTTTTTCTGTGAAATTCTAGCGGTTCTCAAACTTGCCTGTGCAGACACCCACATGAACGAGATTATGGTTTTGGCTGGGGCAGCGTCTGTGCTGGTGGGACCAGTCTCCTCCATTGTGATATCCTACATTCAGATTCTACGCGCCATCCTGAAGATCCAGTCAGGGGAGGGGCGCCGGAAAGCCTTCTCCACCTGCTCCTCCCACCTGTGCGTGGTTGGACTCTTTTATGGCACAGCCATTATCATGTATGTGGGGCCGCCACATGGGGACCCCACGGAGCAGAAGAAATATCTCCTCCTCTTTCACAGCCTTTTCAATCCCATGCTTAATCCCCTGATCTACAGTCTGAGGAACAGAGATGTCAAAGCTGCTCTGAAGAGGGTGCTTGAAAAGGAGAGAACTTCATGAAAGCCTTATAGAATCAGGAAACAAGTGAGCTTAAAGGGACCTGAGGACTCCTGTCACCCAGTATCTACACAAGATACACAGACATGCTCTAGGGCAGCGGTTCTCAACCTGTGGGTCGCGACCCCTTTGGGGGTCAAACGACCCTTTCACAGGGGTCGCCTAAATACATCCTGCATATCAGATATTTACATTACGATTCATAACAGTAGCAAAATTACAGTTATGAAGTAGCAACGAAAATAATTTTATGGTTGGGGGTCACCACAACATGAGGAACTGTATTAAAGGGTCGCGGCATTAGGAAGGTTGAGAACCACTGCTCTAGGGCATCCTTTTCATCTTTAAATTTCCCTGTGACTCCCTCCCAAGAAAGCCATTCTGCTTTCCTCCCTCCTCAGTGCTGCACCGAAAGTGAAAACCTCTCCCAACTATCTGTATGTTGCACACACTTTTAATATGGATGTGAAATATTCGCATATGAGGGAATACATTTATATATTCCATAATGAGGACTTATAGACAAAATGTAGAATAAAACAAGGTTCAGCAGAATATTTAAAACACGGACGTTGAAAAAGATCAACCACATAGTAGTTATTTGAGTATTTTAAATTTGGCAACTGTCATCTTCAAATATTGATCCACATTTAAAATATTTGATTATATTTCTACATATTTCTATGACAGTTAGTGATGTTTTCTAAGGCATTATCAACTTAAATTGGGAAGAGCATGAGCCATGACTTTAAGGGAAAGAGGATTAAGTGTGTAACTGTGATGGAACTAACAAGAACCAAACCCCGAAGGGTGTCATTCTAAAAATTTTCAGACATATTGGAGCTTTCTCTGTCGCTGTCTTTCTCTGCTTCTGGAGTGTAGGCAGACATCCATGGATCATGGAGACAAGAGTCAGAGAGCAGAATGGAAGTAGCTGAGAGTCCTTGGAAGAATTATACATTTCTTCTCATTCATTTGGTCAATTGTTTTTATGGGAAATGACCAAAACTTGGAGAGAACATTCTGACAAATAAGAATAGACTGTAATTGTTGGGATGACTAGTTGACCAATGACACTAAAGCTATAAATTATTAGAATTGATTTGCTTTTTAATTTCAGAGGTTTGAGGTAAGTTAAATAACCATTTTAATCAAACATGAAACTCCAACACTTAATTTTGAAGTGATAGAATACAGTTACAAAATAGTGGGAAAAGAGACTTTTACTTTTTCAATACTTTCCTTAAATTATTTACTAAGTTAAACCTTCTGAATATTTGAACTGCATCAAAGGGAAATATTTTACTTTAAAAATAATGTTGTTTCGTGAACAATATTTTTAAAGAGGACACTATATGGATTTCTTTCTTACAAAGCATCCCTTTTATAAGGAAATCTGTTATGTAGACATTACTCCATGACCAAACAATGGTTAAAAACCCATGATTTTGAATTCAGATAAAGTTGTTTGTTTGTTTTTTAACAGCGTTCTGCCAGTTGCTAGATGTACAAACTTTTACCATATAGTTAAATTCTTTGGAATTTAGATTTATTGCATCTAAAATAAATTTACTAGTACTAAACTCATAGTTTGTTGTGAAGAGGAAATACTCTGTGCAAAATGATTAGCAGAACCCACAAGTTAAAATAAGAGCTCAATAAATGGTAATTATTCATATTATCCTCTATATACATTCATCAGTTTTATAGAACAAGAACTGTGACATAAATGAGACAATGCAAAATGAGATTTGCTACTATACTAGACAAAAGCAGGACTATTACAAAAAGTAGCCTTTTATGTGATTCAAAATGACTCAGTCTTTTCTTTGCAATCTCAGTTCTCGAAAGAAAGAATTTTTAAAAGTACATAGATAAATACAATTAAAAATTGCAAAAATCTATAATAATAAAAGTGTAATATGCAAATTGAATGAATGGCCCAACAGAGGAACAACTGTCCAGACGACCTTCCAGATGAAGCCAGGGCGGGGCTGTGAAGGCCGAGGCAGCCGAGGCTGCGAAGGCCTACGCTTGCACGAATTTCGTGCATCAGGCCTCTAGTTTATATATAAGTATGTGCACATACACAAAATGTGCATCCAGAGAAAGACAAGTATCACATGATCTCACTTACTAGTATATGTGGAATCTAATGAACAAAATAAACTGATGAACAAAATAGATCCAGAGACATGGAAGCATACAACAGACTGACAGATTTCAGAGCAAGGGAGGCAGGCAGGAAGAGGTTAACCAAATAACTTATATGCATAACTCATGGACCCAGACAATAGTGTGGTAAAGGCCTGGAGAAGGGGCAGGAGCACGGGGTGTAGGGGTCAATAGGGGGAAAAGGGGGGGATATCTGTGATACTTTCAACAATAAAGATAAATTTTAAAGAAGAAATGCAAAAAAAGTACATGGATAAATATAATTAAAAATTGCAAAAAATTATATGTAAGTATGTGCACACACATATACAATGTGTGTTCTTTTTGTTTTCCTTTTTTCACTCATTACTGAATGAATGTGAGATTCATTCAGGTTGTTCTATATAGCTCTATTTCATTAATTTTAATTGTTTCATAGCATTACATTGTATAAACCTATCACAATTTATCTATCGCATTTCTGGTAGTAGATTTCTAGTTCTCTACGAGTTTGGCTATAATAAATAGTTAGTCCATGAAGGTTATTACACATGGGTTTTGGGGAACAGATGTAATCATTTCTGTTGGACATGTTCTCAGGGAAGTTCTGGGTTATGAATGCCTTAGACTTGGATCTGCTTTGGCTTGAATGTCTGATAGGCTGCCGATATCATTATTGCTATCATTTACTCATCACTTACAATGTTCCTCACACTGAGATAATGATGGTAAGACAATGGTGAGCCAAATACAGTTGACCCTTGAACAACAGGGGTTTGAGCTGCATGGGTCCACTGTTATGCATATTTTTTCAATAAGTACTGTAAAGTGTTTTCTCTTTCTCATAATTTTCTTAATATTATTCTTTTGCTTACTTTATTATAAGAGTACAGTAAATAATACATATAACATAAAAAATATGTGTCCATTGACTATGTTATTGGCAAGGCTTCTGGTCAACATTAGGCTATTATTAATTATGTTTTTAGGAAGTCAAATTTATACATGTATTTTGAATACATGGGGAATGGGTGTCCCTAACCCCTGCATTGTTAAACTGACAACTATATATGAAATTTCTACCTAGATGATGTACAGTCTAACTAGGGATATTGGCAATGACTCTGATAATCCTATATAATAATAGCCTAATATGCAAAGTGTCCAGTCAACTGGTTGGCTGTTCAACCAATCAAAGCATAATATGCTAATGATATGCTAAGGCCTCTCTGCCACTAGCTATGACGTGCACTGACCACCAGGGGGCGGACAGTCGACCGGTCAACCATTGGCTATGTTGTGCACTGATCACCATCGGGCAGATGCTCCAACCAGTAGGTTAGCTTGCTGCTGGTGTCCAGCCGATTAGGACTAAGCGAGACAGGCCAGACAAGCCCTGGAGCCCTCCCGCGGTTCCTCCCCGGCTGCCAACCTTCCGCATCTCTCGCCCTCTGGCAATCCGGGACCCCTCGGGGGATGTCAGAGAGCCGGTTTCGGCCTGATTCCGCAGGCCAGGCCGAGGAACCCCACTAGTCCATGAATTTGTGCACCGGGCCTCTAGTTGTATACGTAGATATATTACTGGGTCACAATTATTTTTTAAAATTATTTTTATTGTTGATAATATTACAGATTTCTCCCATTTCCTCCCTTCCCCCCCTCCTCCCAGGCCCTATCCACCCCTCCAGGTCTTCACTACCCTATTGCCCATGTCCATACTAGAGGCCTGGTGCATGAAATTCGTGCACAGGTGGGGTCCCTAGGCCTGGCCAACAATCAGGGCTTATCAGGTTCCCCACATCCCCGCCTCCCTGCCTCTTCCTTCCCTCACCACCTGCATGCCACCACCACCCACCCCCGGTTCCCTGTCCCAGCCTGGGGCCTGGCCCTGATCGGGTGATCAGGACCTGCCAGCTGGGGGGAGGGTTGGGGGGAGGGACCCAGGAGGTTGACTGCCAGCCCCAAGGAGGGAGCTGGCCCTCGGCCTCCCTGGGAAAGGGGCTGTTTCTGCCACTACCCACCCCTGGTTTCCTGTCCTAGCCCAGGGGCCCGGACCCACCTGCTGGCTGGAGGGGAGGAACTGGGAGGTTGTCCAGCCAGCCTGCAGGCTAGGGGCAGCTTCTGCGTCGAGCATCTGCCCCCTGGTGGTCAGTGCACATCATAGCGACCAGTCATTCTAGTCATTCCATCATAACGGTTGCTTATACTTTTATATATATAGGTAAATTCTTTGGTTTATCTCTTCTCGTCCCCCCAACTCCACATCAAGGTATGTTAGTCTGTTCCATGCCCTCATGCTTCGGGTCTTATTTTGTTGGTCAGTTCATTTTGTTCATTAGATTCCACAAATAAGTGAAATTATATGATATTTGTGTACAAATCTAAACTAGAAGCCCCGTGCACAAAAAATTGTGCACTGGCGGGGGGCGGGGAGGTCCCTCAGCCCAACCTGTGCTCTCTCACAGTCTTGGACCCCTCGGGAGATAACCACCTGCTGGCTTAGGCCCACTCCCCTGGTGGCAGATGACAGGCCCAATCCCTCAGTGTCTGCCCCATCTTTCCTGG
>NW_005356173.1:983929-987718 GCF_000412655.1 Myotis brandtii
AGCCGATTGCTGCTGCACTGCCCGGCCGCCCCGGGTTGGGTCGCACATGAGATGCCCGCCGCCCTGGGTCGCAGATAGCAGGCCCGGATGGCGGCAGGGCAGGCGGGATGGCGCTGTCCTACCCTGCCCGCAGTATGCAAATTAGCCGCCATCTTTGTTGGCAGTTAATTTGCATATCATGCTGATTAGCCAATGGGAGGCATAGCGAAGGTACAGTCAATTACCATGTTTGTCTATTATTAGATAGGATAGTTCAATCAGGAATAAGGAAATTATTTATTTGCCAGGGTCCAGCCCCAGCGATCCAGGGGTTCCCAAAGGTGTGGACGGAGTTGGTGAAGAATGAAGGACACGGAGACAGTGTTCAGATGATCAGCATAGCTCTCTTTAGTCTCTGTGGATCTTCCTGTGCCTGGCTGAGGCCACAGAGAGAGATCCAGAGGCAAGCTGAGCCTTTATTTTATAGTCAGAGGTAAACAAGGTAGTGGTTACCGTAGTTACACTGTTCTTGTGAGTTTCACTTGTTTTGGCAGCACTTGCTGCACCTCCCTCAGCCCATTAGTTTCCCAGATAAGATGTAGGGAGAGTTATAAGGTCAAGCCTAATTATGCTAAGAGGACAATGCCCTCTAAGCTGGGACTTGTTTGTGACTTTGCCAACAGGTCAATCCGAGGCTTAACCCTATAGCCACGCTCCACATTTATTCTTTTATAATTAGCTCAATATTTTTTAATTACCAGCACTAAGAGGTTTGGGGAGTGGGGAAAATGAAGCCATCTATGTGTGTTAGGACTACATGAATATCTAAATGTTTCTATTGAAGCTCTCACAGTCAGCCGGGTTTAAAGAGCCCCTTTCTCATGCCATGTCATTGTTCCATGTGGCAGTCTCTCCTGGGAGACTTGCTGTGTCCATGGTGAGGCCTGGCTGTTCTCTGCTGAAACTTGGCCTCTCTGGAAATATTCCAGGACCTGTCCTGACTTTGGCCCTGGAGCAGGGGCTGTGGAAAGTATGTTTTCTTATTCTGTTGAATCAGCATCAATTATACTTCGTTGGTGTCTCATTCACATCTTACCCCTTCACTGGTGCTGTGAACCTCTCTGAAATATGGTTGTGTATTTTATTTTGCTCTTGGGTTTCATTGAACCACCCTGAAACCCTCAGGTACCAGACTTTCACTGGCCCCATGGTGATTCCCTGTGAAAACAGTAGCCCTATTTCTCCAATATTTGCATCCACCACCTGAGGACATGTGGAATCATCTGAATCCTTTCCAGAAAATACAGAGGCGGCAAGGAACCAGGAGAGCGGCCTCAGGCTTGTCTGTCTATACAACTCAGCTCTTCAGTGCTCATCTCTCCTGCTCCATCTGCTATGATGTTTTATGCAGTTGCCTGTACATTGGTCTCCACCCAGAGACACTAATGGGGGACGTAGAGAATTACTTGTATGCTTTCAGGTTCATTCTCATCAGATGTAGCAAACCCCTATCTGTCATTTCAAACCACAGTGGGAAAGCCAGGATATACATACTTTTCTTGCCTGTCTGCCTTTTTCCCTTATACTTTATTGGGGCCAGAGAAACAGACACTCTACCTTTTCAAAATGGCAGAGAATACCCTTACATCTTAGGCTGAGTTCTCTCCACCGCTTGCTTTTGGCAACTTCAGTGGTTTTATTAGCCTGGTTCTCAAAAAAATAGAACCTGATGTAAAAGCTTACGTGCCAACAATTAATTATAAATAAAGAGAAAGAGGAGTGAGACAAAAGGGTAGGGAAAGCAAGTTCCAGGGTGACTTACTGATGCTGGTCACTATGTGGTGTTAGAAACAACTAACTGTCCATGGGATGATCTAATGAGAGGCCTTCAGCAGCATGCATCTTGAGACAGTTACATCAGGAAGAGTCAAAGTGAAGAAGATAAGGCTCACTCTTACCTCCCATTGGTGAAAGGAGTGTTTCACTCCATGGGGTGTTATTTATCTCACAGTACAAGTTGCATGTACATCATGGCCACTAAGTAATCCAGGGTGACTTTCCCCAGGGGCAGAAGGAAAGCCCTGGATCAGGAAGCAAGAGGCATGGGAAGTGACATGAAGTGAGGTGCTCTCAGGTTTTTCCAGGTGAAGCCAAACAGGTCAGAGCCCAGAGCTGGTCACAGTGGTGGCTGAGTTGGGATAATTGGGTGAAGGTCCCAGAGAACGGAGGTCGAGAGGTCTGAGAATGTGAATGAGAGGTGTCCACTATAAGAGTTAAGTGCCAGAGAAATAGATCTTGATTTATTCATGAAACTATTATGAATTTAGAAGTCTTTCACACAAAGCCTGAATTGTATGATTCTATATTGGTATGGACTCAAAAATTCTATCTTAGCTGTCAAAAGCAGAATATAGAATGATTGAGGAAGTTTGCTCAAGCTGGTCAGTTGTTTTTTAATAGAACATACTTGAGTATTTAACTATGAAATTAAAATGACTCAATATAAACTATATTGATTAATTTATCAACTTTAGAACTTCTTAGAGTAATTCATGCTCATTTTCCAAATCAGTTGCAAAAACACAGAGAAAGTCAAGATGAAGGGGTCACACAAAGGTGTGAATATGGTGACCATCTGAGAGGTTGGCTACCATTTTGGACATACAGTTATGCATCTTAAGTTTTTTACTTAATAGTGCTCTTGAATATTCTTCCATGTTAATATAAGTAGATATGCCTTAAAAAATACAGAGAAAGTCAAAATAATATCTAGCAGCAGGTAAGCTCTGTAAGACCACATAATAATGTACTCACAATGGTATATAAGAAAAGAGAGCTTTCTTAGAAAGAAAACTTCTTGCCCAATTAACATTTCAATATTCCTTATTAAGGCTCCAGTTTTTAACTGGATGTCTCCTCTAAATGAAGTTTTTTAACAGCTAAGTTTCTTTCCCAAAGTATTTCAAGAGTTTAAAGAGAGAAAAAAAGACCAAATTGACTAGAAAAAAAAATTAACTTTCTTTTTAAGCATTTTCAAAACACTTTAAAAATAATTTCCCAAATAATCAGGACAAATATCATCAGTGATAAAGATTAAAGTAAAAAGAAGATACAATTATCTGTAATTAATATTGATAACTTTTTCAATTTTATTATCATTTTTTAAAAATTTTATTGAACAAAATTTTATATTGGGGTGACATTGGTTAATAAAATTATGTAGGTTTCAGGTGTACAATTCTATAACACATCATCTGTATATTGTATGTTTACCACCCCAAGTCAAGTCTCCATCCATGCATGACCTTTTATCCCCCCTTTACCTTCATCTACTTGACTTGCACCCCCTTTCCTTTCTGGTAATCACCATGCTGTTGTCTGTGTCTATGAGTTGTTTTTGTTTTTTGCTTAATCCCTTCACCTTTTTCACCTAGCCCCCAAATTCCCCTGCCCCTTTGACAGCTGTCAGTCTATTCTCTATCCATGAGTCTATTTTGATTTTATGGCAGAGCTTTGAGAAAATGGGTAATACCCTACAGTACTGATGAGGACCTAAAGCCTCTTATCTTGCCGAGGGCAATCTGGTACATAATAGCAAAGAGATGAGCACCACAAGTTACTTTTGATCCAGGAATTCCAATTTAAGGAATTTATCTAAGGAAATAATTATGTGAGCAAAGATTCCTCACTGTAGTGTTTGTTTGTAGTAGTGAATGATTTTAAACTTTCAAGATTCCCAGCATTATGAAATAAGTAAAATACGTATTTATGTGGAACATGCATATTAAAGAATATTTTATTAAAAGTCAG
>NW_005356173.1:987760-1018121 GCF_000412655.1 Myotis brandtii
AGAGAGAGAGAGAGAGAGAGAGAGAGAGACTTGCCATATATCTATAATTCATATTACATAAAAAAGGAAGATTACTAATGCCATATGTATATCAAATTGTGTTTTTTAAGAATATTTTTATTGATTTGTAGACAGAGAGGGAGAGGTAGAAAGAGAGAGAAACATTGATGAGGTGCCTCCTGCACACTCCCTACTGGGGATCAACCCGCAACCCTGGGCATGTTCCCTGACTGGGAATCAAACCAGCAACCTTTTGTTGTACAAGGTGAGGTCCAATCAACTGAACTACGCTGGCAAGGGCAAAAATGAGAAAATAAATACTCTTACTATTAAGCCATTGATACCAAATCTGAGATAAAGTGTGAAACAGAAAATCACAGTCTTAATCCTATTCTGGAAATAGATCCAACTATCTTAATGACTTCATGACCACTTGCTAGATGAGATGTGTGGCAGGGCAGGTCCCTGGGAAAAGGAAGGGCTTTGCCAGAAATGGTGCTGGCACGATTGAGTAACCACATACATACACATAGAAAACACAATTCCTAGTATATTCAAGACCCAAGTGTCAGGGGCAAAACTATAAAGCTTTTACAAGATATGGGGGAGGATTTTAAAAATAATATGTAAAATTATAAGTTATAAAAGAAAACACTGATAAATTTGACTAAATTAAAATTAAGAATGTGTATTATTCAATAAAGAGCATAAAAAGGGTGAAAAGACAAGACAGAATCCTCTTCTACTCAAAGACATTTTTTTGTGTGGTTATATTACTATCTATATGTGTTACATTAGAACTTAAAACTGGGAATTTATTAAATATTTATTTCTAATTCATTTAGACACATTTCCATTATTATATTTTAATATGAAGAATGTCTTTTTATGATAAATAACTATCTTGTATAAGACATAAAAATAGTGAAGAGTAGCCATGTTTTACAGTTTTGAAAATTTTCCAGTATTTGGTTTAACAAAGGACAACTGGCTTTTATTCTTCTGCATTCTGTCTGTTGCAACATCACATGTCATTTTGCCTCTAGAGCTCCACTGTGCACTCAGGAGAGAGTGAGGATGAAGAAGGCAGAAAGTGTCTACATGTTATTGTGAAAGTAGTTTTGACCTCATAGACCCTTTGAAAGGTTCTCAGAGATTCCCAGTGGTCCCTGGAGCACACTCAAAGAATTCATAACAGTGTGCTTAAGCTTCGATCTCCACATCTGTAAAGTGAAAATTATAATCAGATGGAACTATGTGGTCAATATATGGTATTTAGCACCTTTTCTGGAACATAAGGACTCAATCATTGTTGCTTATGGATATTATAATCCTTCCTCCTTTGTACCTGTCAACCCTGACTGCAGTGAGAGATAGTCCTGCTTGGGGGAACCGTTCTCTCTTAGGGTTGTCCTAACAAGTTCCATGGGAATCCACCTCTCAACCACCTAAAAGTCCCAACCTCTTATGTACCTTCATGGGGATTGTAGAGAAGCATGCATTCATAAAGCTAATAATGGTAAAAGTTTGGGTACTGTAATTTTTGATACCTGTCTCAGGTTTAAAAACCTTGAGATATCTGGAAGTTTATGTAGAAACAGTACGCTGCTAGTATCCACCCTGCCTGTTCCCTAGTATTTTTCCTCTGAGGACAATCAGACCCAATCTCAGCTCTCCTCCAGAAGATAACTAGGTAGGATATCTTATGATCCTTCTGGGAATTTGAACTCTCAATAGAAACTGAAGAATGTTTTTAATTCATCTGATTCTAAAGTAAAAGCTGTGCTCCTGGGCTTCTCTGAGAAACCTTCACCAAGACCTGTGGATCCTCCTGTACCTGGATTTAAACCCCCACAAGCTGCTGAGGCAGCAGGATACCACACCAGTTTAGAGGTACATCTCTCAGCTCTGGGGGTTTATTCCAGGTCAGAGAGATGCTCATGAGAAACCCAGTGCTAGCATCTCCTTGTGCAGAAGTGGGGAATTCATGCTGGGACGTAGGTTTCAGTGCAGGTAGCTGGTGTAGGCCAGGACAGCCACAGAAACCACCTGGCTGTGTGGACAGGAATGACATTGCTGGGTGATCTTTCCTCCTGACTCGTATTGTGCCTTGCAGGTAGATATAATAGGCACCTAGATTTCTTCCTTCCTCATCTTAGGGAACTTCTGCCGACTGTGCTGTGGGCAGGGGTCTTGACCTCCCGATGCACCTGCGTGGTGGTTGTCAGAGCCAGCACAGCATCTCAGTGAGAGGCTGTGTATCCAGGCATTGTCTCTGAGTGAGGCTCTGACATAGCCAGATTAATGATGTTGCATATTACTTCACCTAATGATGGTGGTGATGTCCAGGGAAAGTTCTCTCACTGGAAAAGAAAATCCTAGTAAGAGTTTCAGTAAGTCATTTCTTTGCTGAAACAGTGTAAGGTGTAAGTTTGCCACCTAGTTATTTCCTTTCCTGACCTTCCCATGTTATCAGCATATCATGATGATTATCAGATTAGAAGCCACAGAGGCCTGGTGCACAAATTCATGCACCAGTGGGGTCCCTCAGCCTGGCCTGTGGGGATTGGGGTGAAACTGGCTTTCCAACATCCCCTGAGGGGTTCTTGATTGCAAGAGGGCACAGGCCAGGCAGAGGGACCCCACCGGTGCATGATCGGGGCCTGGGAGGAACCACGGGAGGGACCGAGGGAGGGCTCCAGGGAGTGTCTGGCCCCTCTCGCCCAGTCCCCATCAGCTAGAAGCCAGCAGCAAACTAACCTACTGGTTGGAGTGCCTGCCCCTGGTGGTCAGTACACATCATAGTGACTGGTCGAACGGTTGAGCAGACGGTCAGACACTTAGCATATTAGACTTTTATATATATAGACTAGAGGCCCGTTGCAGGAAGATTCCTGCAAGAATAGGGCTTCCTCGGGCCTATTCCTGCAAGAATAGGGTTTCCTGAGACCCGAGTGAAGCAGAGAAGGGAGTGAAGCCCACCGAGGCAGGCTTCGCTCCCTTCTCCACTGCCTCGCTCCCTCCCTTCTCCACCACCTTGGCTCCCTCCCTTCTCCACTGCCTCCCTCCCTCCCTTCTCCGCTGCCTCGCTCCCTCCCTTCTCCACTGCCTGGATCCCTCCCATCTCCGCCACCTCGGCGCCCTCCCGTCTCTGCTGCCTCGCTCCCTCCCTACTGGGGATGTGCCTGCACCCAAGGTACATGCCGTTGGCCGGAATCGAACCTGGGACCCTTGAGTCTGCAGGCCAACGCTCTATCCACTGAGCCAAACCAGTTAGGGCTGAGCCTGTGGACTGAAGGGTCCCAGGTTTGATTCCGGCCAAGGGCATGTACCTTGGGTGCAGGCACATCCCCAGTAGGGGGTGTGCAGGAGGCAGCTGATCAATGTCTCTCTCTCTCATTGATGTTTCTAACTCTCTATCCCTCTCTCTTCCTCTCTGTAAACAATCAATAAAATATATTTTTTAAAAAATAAAGGAACTGTGGTCCACGAGGCTGCAGTAGGCACAGAGGCAGGTCTCGACCCATCCTCCGCACCCTCACCCGGCCCCTCCTGCCACAGCCCCCTGGTTCCCTGTCTGCTGGCAGCCCTGCTCCCACTGCCACTGCTCTCACGTGCTGATGGAGCTGGCCCTGCTTGTACCTGCTGACAGCACAGACCAATTGGGGCTGGCACCAGCAGCAGGTGCAAGCGGCTGCTGCTGCCCTGATAGCCCCTCAGGAGCAGGGAAAGGTGGAGAAGCCCTCAGGGGCAATCAGGGCCAGCAGCTGCTGCTTGTGCTCGCTGATGGCACCAAGCTATCAGGACCAGGGAAAGGTGCCGGCAGCAGGTGCGAGTGATGGGCGGGACCGTGAGGTGCGGGAGCAAAAAATTTTCAGTAACCACCAGAGGCTCACCCCAATGACAGTGACCTGCCTTGGTCTGGTGCCCCTGCTCACCTGCTGCACCATCCCGCCATGGCCAACATCTACCATGTTCTGTGCATGCCCCCTGGTGGTCAGCACACATCATAGCGACCAGTTGTTCGGTTGTTCTGGTTGTTCCGCCATTTGGTCTATTTGCATATTAGCCTTTTATTATATAGGATGCCTGTGTTCCTCCCTCCCTTTTTATCCCTTCTTTTTACAACAGTCCTTTTAGCATTTATTACATTGCTGGTTTGGTGGCACTTCAAGAGCTTACAGACTGTTCTGGGCTTCCCTGTGCTTTGGGTTGGGTAACAGATGTTTAGCATTTGATAGCCCAGGGGAGAACTGTTCCAGACCTTGGAGGCCTCATCCCCAGAACTCACCTCACCTCACTGCTACGTCTACAGCCCCTCAGCACCATCCATGGATCCCAGAGGCCAGAGCCCACTCAGAGCCCCTGCTGGAGCCACCAGATTCTGTGGTGATGTGACCCAACTTCTCCAGGGACTTCTACAGTGTCCCTGTGAGTCCTGGGGCCAGGTGCACTTTCTCTATGGCCCCCAGAATCATCAGCCAGTGCAAGGAGTGGACGCACTGGCAAGGAGTGACCTGATTGGGTGCAGCATCCATAACATCCTTCCTGCAGGTAAGTCCTTTCTTCATTTTTAAAAAAATTGAATTTATTGGCGTTATATTTGTGTGTTTACCACCCAAACTCAAGTCTCTTTCTGTCACTATTTACCCCCCTTTACTCTCTTTTACCTCCTCCACCCCCCTTTCCCTCTGGTAGGCACCATAGTGTTGCCTGTGTCTATAAGTTGTGTTTTGCTTAATCTCTTCACCTTTTTCACCCAGTCCCCTAACCTCCCTCCCCTCTGACAGCTGTCAGTCTGTCCTCTGTATCTATGAGTCTATTTCTCTTTTGTTTGTTTGTTTATTTTGTTCTTTAGATTCCTTATTTAAGTTAAATTGTATTGTATTTGTCTTTCTTTGACTGGATTATTTCACTTAACATAATACTCTCCAGGTTAATCCATGCTGTTGCAAAAGGTAAGATTTCTTTCGTTTTTGGCCAAGTAGTATTCCATTATGTAAATGTAACACAGCACTTTTATCCACTCATCTACTGATGGGCACTGGGGCTGCTTCCAAATCTTGACTATCTATCTATATATAAAAGGCTAATAAAAAAAAAGGCTAATATGCTAAGTGTCTGACCAGTTGCTATGACATGCACTGACCACCAGGGGGCAGATGCTCAACACAGGAGCTGCTGTGATGTGCACTGGCCATTTACAGAGAATCGGCACCACAGACTGGCACCCACAAAGCAACACTCGGCTTCTCCCAAGTGGGACACAGGCTCCGCCACCATCCCGGAGCAACAGCCCATCAAATTGCAACCGATGCTGCCAAGACCCCATGGCACAAAATGCAGCCCATAGCCAAGCCCAGCCCGGAAACAGTCGCTGTGGGTGCCAGGTAATGACATCATGTAGCAATGCCCGGCTTCCTTTCCCTAGCAACTAGCCTCCTTGGAGTTCCAGGAACATAGGTGGAAACCTTTTACACTTTAACCAAATGTCTGTGAAGTGTTTTCCTGTGCCTCATCTCATTTGATCCTCACAGAAGTCCTGGATTAGGTAGTAGGAGACTTGGTGGAATCCTATTTTCTTTTCATTAGCCGGAAAATAGAGATTTAGAAACTTGACCCAACTGAAAAGAAGTAAGAAATGATGAACCTTGAAAATGACTTCGGATTTTCTCACTATGCAGAATATAGTCAAACAGTGCTGCAGTTAAATATTTTACCGTTTGTTCTCCCTGCATGATCTACAATAATAATCTGCTTCGTATTGATATTTACTGCTGTGTTGCTGACAATTACCTGAAAAAGAAGTTGGGATGCTTCACTGGGCTGGAAAAAGTTTAGCTAAATCAGAAAGCAGGTCTAATTAAGCAAGTTTATTCTATATCTATAAAAGGCTAAGTTGACTCGCACATCCGCCATACATATAAAACTCTCGCGCCAATCGCATGTGTGTGTTTCCATCTGTCATTGTCGATCATGAATTTGGTTGACACTTCTATTATAGAGAAGTGGTGAATAGTGATATTGAAATATCTCTTCTAATTAATTTCCTTTCAATGTGCACAAATTCATCCACCGGGCCACTAGTAAAATAATAAATGCTCTTTAAATAAAGATGCTGTTGCTCCCACAAAGAGGCCCAGCCAGAAAGCAGCTCATTCTGTCTCACAACCAAACCAACCAGATACTCACTGGTTATCTGCCCCACCCCTCACCCCAGGTATGATAAGAGTGTCCAGTTCTTACTCTTTGACCTGCCCAGGCTAGGGTTTCCTTTTCTCCACATCATCACCAACACTTGTTGTTTGTTGATTTATTGATGGTAACCATTCTGGCAGGTGTGAGGTGATACCTCATTGTACTTTTAATTTGCATCTGTCTGTTGATTACTGACAATGAGTATCTCTTCATATATCAATTGGCTATCTGTATGTCCTCTTTGGAGAAGTGTCTATTCAGGTCCTCTGCCCATTATTTAAATTGGATTGTTTAGTTTTTCTGTGTTGAGTTGTCTGAATTCTTTATAAATTTTGGATATTAACCCCTTACCAGATGTCTTATGGGCAGATATCTTCTCCCATTCAGTGGATTTCTTTTTGTTTTGTTGGTGGTTTCTTTTGCTGTACAAAAGCTTTTTGGTTTGATGTAGTCCTATTTGTTTATTTTTTCTTTTGGTTCCCTTGCCTGGGGAGGTCTATCAGAAAACATATTGCTATGAGAGATGTCTGAGATTTTACTGCCTCTGCTTTCTTCTAGGATTTTTATTGATTTCGTGTTTTACATTTAAGTCTTTAATCCATTTGAATTTTATTCTAGTATATGGCAAAGGAGATGGACTAGTTTCATTTTTTTGCATGTATCTGTCCAATTTCCCAGTACCCCTTTTGAATAGGCTGTCTTTCTTCACTTCTTTTTAGAAACTTGCTCATCCAGATCCCAATTTCAACCTTTATAAGGGAGGATATTTATTCCCAGGTAAAAGGGTCCCCATGCCCATTTATTCAAGACACCCCAGTTCTCTTTTTAAAAATATGATAAATGTGTAACAAATAAAAATATGGCTTAAGGAATTCAAAGTCAGAGAAAATGGAATTGAATAATATTGAAGGGTATTTTTTTAAACTGTAGAAATACACTTCTCCCAATAGATCACAGTTCTCATAATCAGAACTTAGGTGGCTGTCAACTGAGGTGTCTGTGTCTTGGGCTGTGCTCAATAATCTGTAATAAATTCTTCATCTTAATTTCTCATTTTTCAAGATTCCAAGTAAAACTTAAACTTTTGACCTTTAACACACAATTACTCCATAAATACAACTAGTAACAATTTACAATATCTATCAATTATACACCAGCCATGACTTTCTGAATATCGGGTCATTTTTTGCTTAATATTTATTTTATCAAAAGCCAACTTTTACAAACCAATTTTAAGATAACTTACTTTGGGAATTGTTTAAATTATCAATGTTTTGATTTTTACTTATTCTACTTTCAAATTACAGTTATGTTCAAATTCTAGTGGCCCTTGCTATAACCTAAAGTGTTATAAATGTAGGTTGAAATAAGATCTGTGATTACAGAAAATGCCCAGTGCTGACAGGTAATGTAAATATCTGAGAACATATTTATTGCAATTAAGAGCTGACTGTATTGTGTATGCCATTTTGCTTTGTATACATTTCTATTTGTGTATGTGTGTGTTTTCCTCTGACCACGTTTAGAAGTTGTCGACAAATTAAGTTGTCACCTTAGAAAACATGTCATTTTGAAATGATGCATTTTCCTAGGTTGACGCTTTGCTTGGTACCCTCAG
Organism: Myotis brandtii; assembly: GCF_000412655.1. Classification (NCBI taxonomy): domain Eukaryota; kingdom Metazoa; phylum Chordata; class Mammalia; order Chiroptera; family Vespertilionidae; genus Myotis; species Myotis brandtii. The sequence continues at coordinate 995,577 of NW_005356173.1, forward strand.
CATTTATATTTATTTTTTTAATGTCTTTGTTCTAATTTTTTACTTTTTATAATTGATGGTCAGATGATGACAAACATAGAAAACTATGTCCTAAACTATTGTTTTAACAGGATAAGTTGGCTCCTAATTTTGTCACCTGTATGTCAGTTTTCAGATTATCTGATATTCTTCAGGTCACCTGTAACATAAAAGGAAAAAGGAAGAAGATAGGTGCCAATATTTATGGATTGACTGGTACATACCAGGCTTTTCATATGAATAGAAGCTATCTTTGGTGTTTCTAAATGTGTGTTTCTCCTCACTGTGGATAAGTAGGGTCATAGCATAGGGGGACATGTTCTCCAAACTTGATAACTATGCTCAGTTTTCCCAAGTTTATGTCATAAACCCAGCAAGTCAGGAATGATACTGTAGTGAACAAATTAGTTTGTAAATTGAATGATTGGTTGATATGAAATTTCCAAAATAACATTTTGACTCCATTATGTTCAGTGTAAGAATGCAGTAGATCTGTATATTGCACCATGTGCTCAAACAGATCTTGTAACATAGAAACCCACACCTGAAGCCTATATGTTCTTGTTAACCAATGTCACCCCAATAAATTTAACTTTACAAAAAGAATGCAGTAGAGTACAAATAAATATGACAATGCCTTATGTAGCAAATCTCTCAGTCTCAGAAAAAGCATGAAGCTTCGAGGGGAAGCTGCCGTGGGGAGTGTCCCTTCCTCCCCTTCCCTGAGGGACTGGACTCAGAATCTCCTCACTTCAAAATAGAGATTAGAGGACACCTTCAATGGGTGTGTGCCTTCTTCCCCCCTCCCTCAGGCAGGTTCTGATAAGCCCAACTGGGACCCCTTGACCTCTCTTTGGAGTCCCCAGTCCACTCCCTGCACCCACAGCCAGTTGTGTACAGCATCTCCAACCTTGAGTTGTCACTGGAATCAGCTGTTGTTGTTGTTTTTTTTTGGGGGGGGGTCTTTCATCCCACCTTTGCTGTAACACACAGGCCCCAGATCACAGTGGGGATAAGCTGAACCACAGAGTTTAATGCCAGGAGCTTACTCATTGTCACACGGGTTCTGCTTCCTTATGGGCTCACCTGGACCAGACAGGGGACTAGGGCAGTGCTGGGATTCATGAAATTCAAATACTATGGAGTGTTCAGGTTTTGTAATGAGTGACATCTCAGAGGTGTGCTCTGTGTCTGTCTGTGTTTCTAACTGTGCGTCCTGCCAGAGATGAGAGCAGAAATAGGAAAAGAGAGTAGCTTGCCTCCTTCCCAGTGGAGGTGGGCACGCACTGCATCTCACAGCCCACCCTGCAGTGAGCCCTGAGGAGCTGATAACTAGGATGAGCCCATCAGAGAATAAATCCCCTTTTCTGAGGATTCTGCCTCATTTTCAATCAGGAACAAAAGAGAAAGCTCTGCAGCTCCCACCGAAGCTTCCAGAAAGCAGGACCCTGCCCGACTTTCAGGGGCTTTTCTCTTCTGAGGTCCTTGAGTCCAAATGCTACATAGGTTGCCTTGTTTTATTTTATCATCAATTCCTCCTAGATGGGTTGTAGCTCTAGGTTTTTATTGACTATCACTCTGTTATTGCTGTTATTTTTATGCATAGGTAAGGAAATTGACTTCTCTAAGCACATGCTAATTATTTTTCTGCTATGGGGATAGTTTCAGGAAAAGTTCATGCTAACTTAGTTGAACATGTTGTTCACAGCTAATGTAAGTATATGTAGAAGTTGATTAGTTTCATTTTATACAGTGTAGAAGCAGCTGCATGAAAGTGATAACCTGTGAACATTGATACTGGATAAAAGAAGAATTCTCTGTGATGGATTTACGTTAAATATATGAAATATTTTCCTTAAGCCAAAGAAGATTGCACTGGGATATATTATGGAGTAATTTTACATTTCAGTGAAAGTGACAATAGTTCATTTCTTATGTTTATATCTTGTTAATAAAACCACAATATATAATCTATGCTGCCCATACACATTTCATCCATTATCCATAGCTTGGAGAACAGAGCCAGGCACACACACAAAATAAAAACTCAGTACTTTTAAATGTTAGACTTTCCCAACCCTGGCAGTGAATGAATGTGTGTGTGTGTGTGTGTGTGTGTGTGTGTGTGTGTGTGTGTGTGTGGTGGGAGGAAGAGGAGTCGAGGTTGTGGGGGAAGTGCAGAAAAGGGTAGGAGTTGCTACCTAAAGGATAAGCCCTTAAATTTTTAATAGAATTGACATAGTTTTGGGCTCTTTTTAAGTCCTAATAATCTCTTCAACTGATTGCACACTTTCTCAGTAAAGACATCAAAAGATCAGAAGCCAAAACCTGCTTTACTGATCCTTCAACAAATTATTCACAAAATTACATTGTTGTTTTACATTGTTATGATCAAAACTTTGCAATGTTGGCTTTCCAACTTCATGTCCAATAAGAGGAATCATTGCCAGGGACTGCCATGAACCATGAAGAAGCCATGCATGTCAGATCCATGCAGTCATAGTTTATCTAAGGAATTGTTAAAGATTGACAATAATTGATCCTAGTTATTGAATGTTCTCTGTGTAGTGGGATTATGCTGAATGTATAACATAACAATCTTCCCAACAACTTCATGAAATAGGTACTATCACTTTTCTCCTTTTAAAAAATAGAAAATTTAGTCTTGGAAAAGTTAAAAAATATACTCAAAGTCATAGAAGTAGTAAATGCATATTTTCCCTCTAAATCCATACTCTTTAATTGTTACTCCATAATGCCTTTATGTATATTTGATTTCAGAGAAGAAGGAAGAGGGAAAGAGATAGAAACATCAATGACGAGAGAGAACTATTGATTGGCTGCCTCCTGCATGCCTCCCCAACAGGGATGGAGTTCGAAACCTGGGCATGTGCCCCAACTGAGAATCAAACTGTGACCTCCTGGTTCATAAGTCAATGCTCAACCACTGAGCCACACTGGCTGGGCTATTCTTTTTTTTACCAAACCTGGCTCAAAGAAGAATGTAGAGAGTTCATCAATTTTTTTTCAGATTTAATCAAATTGATATCTAGTCCATCAACACATATTTATTATATTGATTGAACACTATGTGTCTAGAGTACTATGTTCTAGACACAATGCATTGTCAAATATATGATCTTTTTATCACTTACTGGATCTAAAATATTTCTTCAATCTAAGCATATATTTTCAAACAAATTATGATTAAATTAATTCTGAAATACAATGAGATAGCAGTTACTGGTCATTATGGTATCAAGAGATAATATTTCAATATTTCAGATAAGTGGGTTGGCATATATTATTGCTATTATGAATTAGTAGATAATATTGTCCAAGGTTGTATGTAAGACAGATAACCTGAATGCAAACTTCCCATGTAATCAAAATCCTTATAGAAACCACTCAAATATTGAAACTGTTGACAAGTCTCTGGAATTTCTGTGGGGAAAATGTTGGGGAGGTAGAAAAGAGAGATTTTGTGAATGGGGAATTGCAGAAGAGTAATAAGGAAATTTTGAAATGAAGAGAATATATCAGAAAGGGGACCAGAGAAGAAAAGAGATCCGGATAAGGGAAATGACGTAGTGAGGGGTGGGGTGGGGTGGGGGGGACACAGTTGTCAAGAGAAACAAAATTCAGAATAAGGAAAGTTACTGAGGATAAAGAGGGACATTACATAATGATAAGCATCAATTCCCCAAAAAGACTGAACAATTCTTAACATCTATATGCCAAACAACAGAGCAAAAATATACACGGGGCAAAAAGTTATAGACCTGAAAGGAGAAATAGATAATCCACTATTATAGATAGAGACTTTGACATGCTGCTATCAGAATTTGATAGATCTAGCAGGCAGGAAATCAGTAGGATATATTTGAGTTCAACAACACCATCCATCAAGTGGATAGAATGGACTTATATAGACTACTTCAACCAACAACAGCAATATACACATGCTTCTCAAAACTCACATGGAACATTGATCAACATAAACCACATTCTGGGTCATAAAACACACTCAAGCAAATTTAAAATAATAGAACCCATACAGTGTCTGCTCTTAGAGCACAATGAAATTAGAGTGGAAATCAATACCAGAGAGATAGCTGAAAAATCCCAAAGTGTTTGGAAATTAAACACAACTCTTCTAAATAGCATGTGAGTCGAAGAAGAAATCTCAAGAGAAATTTAAAAATATTTTGAACTAAAGAGAGAGGAGAGTTCTACTGAGCATATTAAAACAAATATTCCCCATTACCAGTACACCAGTACTTCAGTTGAGCTGAGGGTTTAAAAACAGCTTCCATTTTAGGAATGCTGCCTGACTCATGCCCACAGCATTAGGAAAGAGTTTATCAGTTCATGAAATCCTAAATTTTACTTCTCAAAACACAGACTCCATCTACTACTGACAGGTTTGTTCATGTGTAAATAAATTATTTCAATCTTAGATATTTACTTTGAAACCATAGAGAGACCGGAGAATTTATTAGTCATCAAACAATTTGCCAATTTGTAAATTGCTAACTTGTACCTACATGTAGTATATATCATTTGTAGCATAAAACAGTGTATGAATGTTATATTTGGAACTGGAATAATATATGTAATATTTTTTAAGTCTCTCATTTCTACTAGTTTTTTGACAAATTTAATTCGTTTGATTTCAAGTTAAGATGCTTTTAATATCATGTAGAATGAAATAAAATATGGGGGAAAAGAAAGAAAATAGAAGAGTCTATCAATATTAATGTGTAAGCCCTGGCCTGTGCGACTCTGTGGTTAGAGAGTTGGCCTGTGCACCGAAAGGTCTCGGGTTCAATTCCCATTCAAAGGCATATGCCTAGGTTGCAGGGTTGCTCCCTGCCCCCAATAGAAGCATATGTGTGTGTGTCGGGGGGGGGGGGCACCAGTCCATGTGTCTCTCTCACATTAACTTTCTCTCTCTCTCTCTCTCTCTCTCTCTCTCTCTCTCTCTCTCTCTCTCCCTCCCTCCCTCCCTCTCTCCTCCCTCTCTTCCACTGTCTCTGAAAAGCAGTGGAAAAAATATCCTCATGTGAGGATTAACAACAACAACAAAAAAAGATTAATGCCTAAATGTTTTGGAGATTATACAGTTATTTTTAAAACTTCAGACAGTCTGTTCTCTTTTGCCTGGGAAAAAATGTCCTTAATTGGGTATAATTATAGGAGGCAAGATTTAAGCAAGCCAGAAACTCCAGAGCCAGTCCAAGGATGGTCTAAAAATTCAATATTTAGGCATTCATTTGTTCATGCATATTCATTTATTTGTTCACTAAATAAACATTGCTAAATGCCAGAATTACAAAAAAAAAAAAAAAAAAAAAAAGCACACAAGGAGTGCATTACTATCCTGTAAAAGAAATTGGACTTTGAGTCCATATAGCAATGATCCTTAAAGCATCTTAGTGTGCTCATTGGGCCCTCCTCTCTCTTTAGGTTTCACAGAGTCATACTTTGAAGTAATGTTTCTTTTTCCTTTATGTGGTCATTTTAGGAGTTATAAAAGCAACACAGGAGGACTTAATGAAGAGATTAAGCTTTTTATAAGATGTGGACTGAAATGCATTTTCACAACTAAGTATTTTCATGTGCTTTGTAGGTTTTCTAAATAAATTTAAAAGGTTATCCTAGCACAATAAATTTTTATATAATCCTGAGAAAAATAATTCTTGTCATGAGTTAGGAGTTCCTACTATAGTAGTTAGATTCATTTGATTTTTGGTGATATAATGATTTGTTGATAACGCTTATAAAAAAGGCAATTGTTGCTTCTGAGAAGGATTGAGCAAGGATGTCCTTCATTATCCCAGTTAGCTACTTGGACAAGATTTTTGGGGGTTGTATTTCAATGATGTTATCTCTGCCCAGGGCCTGACTTTCACTTTGTAAACCCAGCTTTGGAAATGTTGTTCAATGTACACATTTCTCAGCTGTATCATACTATTCAAGCTCAAAAAAGAACCTAATAACCTTAAATGGAATTATCTGTTATAACAGATTGGCAAGAACTTTGCTGATCAGCACATTCCATCTTTATCAAAATAGCTGCACTGGAAGGCAAATGGATACCTCAAGATAGATTGGTGAGCATGGGATCAGAGCAGAAGAGGATTAATTGGAACTCTCACCAGCTAGGGTTATTGATCACTGAAGCCTTCTGAACCATAGATACAGGCCTGCCAAGAGGACAGCACTTCCAGCCCTTAGACTAGACTCCCCTGGGTGGTGTGAGGAGGTGCTGGCAAACACTGACACTTAAGGATCACATCTTCTTTATTCTTCAGCCTTTCACCAAACAAGGACCCCACACAACTGTTACATCTGGGCTCCAAGAATCAGGCAGGTTCTCCTCCCTGATTCTGTGAGATTGCATCCAAGCACCTGGAACAGACCTGATCAGGTGCACTGAGAACTTCCCAGGTACATGTTTATTCAGGTTGTCTTGTTTCCTCCTCCAGTTCTTCTCATCCATGCTTGAGTGGATTTTACAAGTTTTACTTCTCAAAAGGAAGTGTTATTTCTCTTATTTCCAAGTTCCTCATTGTTGTCTCCATTGATATTAATGACAGCTGGACCCAGGGTCTTATCAACAGTAGCATCTTTCCTTACATTAATCTGGAGAAAGTTTTTCTTCAGAGGCAGGCAGACAAAACTTCAACAGTTCACCCATTGGTTATTTTTGCCTAGCAAAGGCACTAACAAAATGTTTGCAGTAGCAAAGATGCTGGATTTCTACTGGTTTATTGAGGAGACTGCTATCCAGGACTTAAGGACAAGTCAGCAATTATTTGGTACACTAGAGGCCCGGTGCACGAAATTTGTGCATGGTGGAGGGGGGGTGGTCCCTCAGCCCGGCTGCACCCTCTCTAATCCGGGACCCCTCTAGGGATGTCCTAAACCAGCAGTAGGACATCCCTCTCATAATCCGGGACCGCTGGCTCCTAACTGCTTGCCTGTCAGCCTGCCTGCCTGATCGCCTCTAACCACCTCTGCCTGCCGGCCTAATAGCCCCCTAACTGCTCCCCTGCTGGCCTGATTGCCCCTAACTTCCCTCCCCTGCTGGCCTGATAGCCCTAACTGCCCTCGCCTGCCAACCTGATCGGCCCCTAACTGCCCTTCCCTGCCAGCCTGATCGCCCCCTAACTGCTCCCCTACCGGCCTGATTGTCCCTAACTGCCTCTGCCTCAGCCCCCGCCACCATGGCTTTGTCCGGAAGGACATCCGGAAGATGTCCAGAAGGTGTCCGGTCTAATTAGCATATTACCCTTCGATTAGTATAGATCACCAATTCACAGAAATATCAAATACCTGACTGCTATAGCAATCTGTAAAATGACACATTCATTAAATTATCTCTTTTCCAAAAATTTTTAAATTAGCTACCAGTAAAGTATTTAGAAGTTCTTTTGTTGTTGAAGTAAGGCAGAGTGAATTTATTAATGGTCATTTCCCATGTGTCTGAATTTCACACATGGTACATGATACAAGTGCTAAGCCATTACACAAATAGTAGGTCTTCCAACACACTGCTATTCAAGTATGGTCTTTCCTCCTTATTATAGTACCTAAATTTGCTCTTTTAATAGGAGTAGATATGGGATGGGTTACAAATAGTAATTGAAATGTTTTCACGCATATTTACACACACTGAGCCCTCAAATCAATGCATGAATGCCTGGCTTCGTACTCATTTACACCCCTGTACACAAAGTCTAGACTCATAATACATGAACACTGGACAGCCCCCCAAATTCAGTTCCTACAAATATTATGGGTTGTTAGTCAAAGCAATTTTTTGATAAATTAGTAACCATGAATCAATCAGTAGATAATTGCCAAATGGCCAACTGTTGGTTTGTAAAATAGAGTCACTAGAGCCCACATGTAGTACATCCATTGATTCCTTCTTAGCAATCTGAACAATCACAGTCAGAAAAGTTGTTTTTTATCTTTTTGCCCTTCTATTATCATGTAAACCACTCTGAAGTGCCAAGGTTGATTTCGGTTACTGAAAGTTGATATTTCTTTTGAGAAAGTAGAATTATATCTCTTTTCTAGGACTACTCTAATCCTCATATTTGGGGTTCTTATATTACTGATTACTTCCACACTCCAGAAATTCTCTGCATAACTTTGACATGTGCAGTTCTAAGATGATCCCTATTTCACCATTATTTTATTTCCTCTTTTGGGTTGACATTCTTTCTTTCCATCACAAATGTCAAAAGTTATAGGTAACCTTTCATTATAGAAAGGGATTGTGTCACCCTCAGGATGAGGCTCACATGGATCAAGGCTGAGAGGGAGCCACATGCCCAGGAAGTCACCACCAGGGCGATGCAGACTCTGTAGCTCACAATGAGCGAATACCAAGGGGTATATGACACCAAGGTTATCCTTTAATCAGGAAGAACACTGGGGCTCATAAGTCACCAAAACCTTGGCATTCACGGCCTCCAGATGTTCCCATCAGCAGCACAGAAGGCCACTCAGCCTTGGATGGAGCAGCCTTGACAATAGTTCAAGCTGCTACCCAGGCTCAGTGACCCCTTTATGAGTCAGTTGGCAAAGGTCTCTCCCTTTGAACCTGTTTTTAGCCCTTCCACCAAGCAAGCATGGGGGGACCTTCCTAAGGCAAAGGAATTCAGATTTTGTTTTTGACATCCAACATTTTATAATCTTAAGCTCTGAATTTATACATTTCTCCTTGTATAATCTCTCCACAAGGGGAAGGATGAGAATTGGTTTATCTTTTCATCCTCATCGCCTTAACTTCCTAACACATAGTGAGTGCTCACCAAACACTTGGTAAATAAAGGACCCTTAAATTATCTGTTAGCCTCCTTTCTGAATTTCCAGGCTTGAGCTATATTCTGATTTTTAACCTTTTTTAAAAATTTATTTTTGTTGTTAACAATATTACATATGTCCCCCATTTCCCCCGCTTTACCCCTTCCACTTAGCTCTGCCCCACCCCAGGCCTTCACTGCACTATTGTCTGTGTCTATTGGCTATTCTTATTATGCATATAAGTTTTTTTGTTAATCTGATCCCACTCCCCTCACTCCTTTTCCCTCTGAGATCTGTCAGTCTGTTTCATGTCTCTGGACCTATTTTGTTCGTCAGTTTATTTTGTTCATTAGATTCCACATATAAGTAAGATCATGCAATGCTTGTCTTTCTCAGACTGGTTTATTTCACTTAGCTTAATAATCTCCAGGTCCATCCATTCTGTCTCAAAGGGTAAGAGATCTTTCTTTTTTATAGCTGAATAGTATTCCATTGCATAAATGTGCCATAGTTTTTTTATCCACTCCTCTACTAATGGCACTTGGGTTGTTACCAGATATTAGCTATTGTAAATAATGCTGGTATGAGCATAGGGGTGCTTATATTCTTTTTGATTGATGTTTCAGGCTTCTTTGAATATATTCCCAGAAGTGGGATTGATGGGTCAAATGAAAGTTCCATTTTTAATTTTTTGAGGAAACTCCATATTGTTTTCCACAGTGGCTGCACCAGTCTGCATTCCCACCAGCAGTGTACTAGGGTTCCCTTTTCCCCACATACTCACCAGCACTTTTCACCAATACATCTCCTAGGGCAGGAGAAGCAAAGGAAAACAATAACAAATTGGAATATATCAAACTAAAAAGCTTCTACCCAGCAAAAGAAACCATCCTCAAAAAGGGAATCCACTCTACGGAGGAACATATTTGCCAATGATACAAAATATATAAAAAACTCATATAACTCAACAAAAGGAAGACAAATAATCCAATTTAAAAAATGGGCAAAGGACCTGAAGAGATATTTCTGCAAAGAGGACACACAGATGGCCAAGGGACTTATGGAAGAATGCTCAAGTGACTTATGGAAGAATGTATCATCAAAGATACAATAAGATATATCAGCTCACACCTCCAAGAATGGCTACTATCAATAAATCAACAGACAACAAGTGATTTTTTAAACCTTCTTTAAATCTCTCTAATTGTGAGTTATACTAGAACTTTCATTGTAGCTGATAATGACTGAGCACTTTCTATGTGGTAGACCCTATGTAAAATGCTTTAATATAATCTTCACATCAAGTCTGTGGGATGGGAACTATTACTATCCTTATATAATGACAAAGAAAATGAACTTTAGAGAAGTTAATTAACTTACCCAATGTCACAGAATTATTCACTGATAGAAACATAATTCAAATCAGGTAGTCTGGCTTTAAATGAACTCTGAACCACTCTATTATAGAAGATCTACTGATATTCATAACCCGAATGGCTGGCATCAGGACTTCATAATATACACTCCATAAATTCTGAGTGCATATACAAATGAAGAGTCATTGGGGTCAAATTTATGCCCATAATTTCATGGGCCTGGGCATGTGTTCACCATCATGTTTTAAATTAGATATCTTTTTACCCATTAGATTTATCCAATTCTTGCTTTTAGTATATTCTTACATGATGGATATTAATGATCAAGAATATGTTATTGCTCTATGATCACAGAGAAGAAAGGAAACAAATTAGGGTAGAAATATAGCACTTAGTATTTTAAGAATATCCTGGGGAGGTTTATTCACTTCTATCATAGAGAACAGTGGTTATTGGCCTCTCAGGGGCGTGTGCCAAATTGCTAAGCCTGTGCCTCTGGAAGGCCAGGGTGGTCTGCTGTCCGGTGGGAAGCCATGCTAGGGTGTTGCCCTTGAAAACTCTGGCAAAAGGGTGGAGACAATTATGGACAGTAACCATAGGAAATGATAGGGATGGAACTCTGTATGTCGTAGCTGGTTCACTTGCCACCTGAAATTGGCACCTGAAGCATCTTTGGCATGTAGACCAGGGATTGCCAACCACCAACCTGTAAGATTGTTATTTACTGTTTGCTGTGAGTGTAGGATATCATTGCTAAATATGGGTTGTTGACACAGAAACAAAAGGAGAAGGAATGCCATCCCACTGAGTAAAAACATGATTGTTTTCCCAGCCAGCAGGGAAGTGTCTTATACTCCTTGCTTTCTTGACCAACATTGAATAGCACTGTTTCATTTTGATCTATTTGTGACCTGAGTTTCTCTGTTTGTTTGCTTTTGATTTTTGAAGTCATGTTGGGCCAAAAGAAAAACTGGATCCTTGACCACAGTATGATTTAGTCAACGGAGTGTTGGCTCGGAGTCCAGATGTCTGGGTTCTCATCCCAGTTCTCCCACTAATTCACTGTGTGACCTTAGAAAAATTGCTTAACTGCTCTGGCCTTTAGTTTCCTCATCTATAAGATGAAAATTTGAACTAGACAATCTTTAAGATTATTCCTTATTTTCTAATTTTCTGTCTCTCTCTTGGTTTCCTGCCTTTTCACTTTTTCAAAGGAATATGGAATAAGTTTCATGCAGAAAATATGAAATGGACTCTTAAAGTTTAGTGAATATCTTAAGCTTAAACATAGTAGGAACTCAAAGAGTAACTACTGAATTAATAAATGAGTTGACTATTTTAGTTCTCTAGGAAATCAGGATTGCAGAAGGCTGGCTGAAACATAAAGTAAAATGCCCACCTAAGAAAAAGGAGTTTTATTGGCCTTCTTGAATCTTATTAAGAGTAACTTTCACTCTTAATAAGAAATGTTCTAGAACCTGGAATAAAACTTAAATGCCTAATTCCATGCCTGTATTGCCCACATTGTAAAAAATAATTTTAATATCAACTATTTATTAAATGATTATTAAGTGTCAGGCATTGTGCTGAGATACCTGTATTATTATCTTGTATGAGTTTCATAACCCTTCTATGAGGTTAGTACTTTTATTGTACTCATTTAAAAAACCAAAAAGGAAACAGAGGCACGGAGATGGTAAAACTTTCCTATGATGACAAGCACAAGTGTGTGACACAACCTGGGCTCTAGTCCAGGTCAGCCTGACTCCAAAGACCACACCCATAACCACTAAGCACACTGCAGCTTCTCTGGCTATAGTTAAGCAAGACTCAAGAAGGTCAACTGGAATATTCTGAAAATCCATTTTAAGGAAAAGATAAAAAATATAGTCAACAGTTTTCATTATACAGGGGTGGGCAAAAGTAGGTTTACAGTTATTCATATGGGAAAAGACATGCAGGTTATGTTATTACAGTAGCTTTAATTACTCAAGAGACTGTCACAGTGGCATAGTGCACTGAGGTACAATCCTGTAAGTACTTGAATTGCTGGCCTTCAATATTCACACATTCTCGTAGTCTTTAAAAATCAATAAACAAGCCTGGATTTCAGTGACCTGCCTGGGTCAGCCCACTGCCTCCTGAGGTGGTTGAACTCAGACCTGCTTCTGCCCACTTCTGTGTATGTGTGTATAGCAATATATAAAACAGGTTTTTATTGGGCAAAAATTACCTAGATATTAGTAGAGACAAATGAACCATCCACAGTAAAACAAGTGAAAACCACTAAAGAATATGAGAGATATAGGGCCCTTTAGTAATTGGAGAAATAAATTTTAAAGCATAAGATATCATTTTTTGCCCAGGTGAACAAAAATAAAAAGATGGATACTTGCTAGTGTTGCTGAGCATGTGGGCAAATGGATATTTCCTTGTAGTCTTGTTGGAAATATAAGTCAATTTGGTGGTTATTTGGGAATATACTTTTAAAAGTAAAATTTGTAAACTTTTTGATGTAGCAATTCTAATTATAGGAACATAGCCTACAGACATATTCACATATATATGGGCAAATATATATACACAAATGTATTTTAAATTGCAGCATTATTTGTAATAGCAATATCATAAATTACCCAATATCCTTCAATAGTTGGGTTGTTAAAAATAACACACACATTATCTATATATATAAAAGCCTAAGTGACCGTTTGACCATTTGACTATTCGACTAGTAGCTATGATGCACACTGGCCACCAGGGAGCAGACGGTCCAACTGGTAGGTTAGCTTGCTGCTGGGGTCCAGCCCATTGGGACTGGGCAAGATGGGCCAGCACACCCTGGATGAATCCATGCACCAGGCCAGTTTGGGCCCGATCCCCGCAGGACAGGCCAAGGGACCCCACCGGTACATGATCGGGGTAGGGAGGGACCGCAGGAGGGCTCCAGGGTGTGTCCGGCCCATCTCGCCCAGCCTCGATCGGGCTGATCAGGGTCAACTGGGGCCGTCTAGCCCAGTCCTGATCAGGGCCAATCAGGGCAGGCCGGCCGGGGAAGGACCGCACCAGTGCACTGGGCCTCTAGTAAATCTATAATATGGAATATATGCAACTATTAATAAAGTCAAGTTTTATTTCTATAATATCCAGAGAAGATTCTCAAAAAATAAGTGCATATTGATATTGTACTTTATCATCCATTCAATTTTGTGTGAAGTATAATCCAAATAAAGTTTCAAGACAGTAGGCCCCACTACAGTAGAGACATTCTGGATCGCTACTGCTCCCCAGATCACTTCCTGAGGGACCCAGCTGGTATCAACCATGAACCATCAAATCTCTAGATGGTGGGGAATCTATAGACCTGGGTTCAGGTATGCCATGATCAGTTGTATCCTTGTTTTGCTTCCCCATGTATAAAATGTTGGTAATACCACTCACCCTACCTGTTTGTTGTGAGCTTCAAAAAAATGTAATATACATGTCACCACTTTTTAAGTTGAAATGTAGTACTGAACATGACTCTTAGTCCTACAGCATAGATATTTATCTGTTCTCTTCCCTCATCTTCATCTTTTCTCCTCCCCCACTTCCTCTATGTGTTATGTACCTGACCCCTTGTAAACAAGATAGTGTGCTCTCTCGAGCTGAAATCTACTACAGTTCAGTTCTAGGGAAAATGTCAGGGGAGAGCCAGAGAAGAGTGTCTGAACAAAAGACAAAACTGGTCAAAAGGTTTTGTTTTGGGGTAACCAACGTAGACAGGTATGTGATCCTTTCTTCCCAAAAAGTAGGTTGTGATGGAGATGGGACAGGTGATACTTTAAGAAGGTGGGAGAATGGAAAGGCTGTATTTCCAGCTACCCCAAATGATATCCCCATGGTGACTGTGTTGAACTAGAGGAGCAGAAGTAATGACTGAAGCTGGTAGAGTCAGAAAACTAAGTGATTAATTCTTCTGGGCTATTCCATCTTTCTTTATCAGATACAGTGGCACAAAATGTTAGTGTGTGTGCAGTGGGCATCTTTTTGTGGACTGTAGCAAAGCTACTGGTTGAGTAATATGAGCTTTTGTAAAGCCAGTGCCTATTCAGTATGATTTTGAAGGCACCCTAGGCTTACAATGATGTCTCCTTCCTACTGTCAGATACTTAGAATTTCTTTAGCAAGACAACCTTCTGTTTCACAATCAGAGATAAACTTAACATGCAGATGCACATATTTATGGTAGGTTGTAAGTAGCAGGTACTAGGGGACCTGTTTTGATAAGTGTTAGAGCCCTAGATACCTAAGGAGGGTGGGGAGTAAGGGAGGCTGAGACTCCCCCTGCCAGCATCACCTATTTTCATCCTTACCTCTTCTGAAACCTGTGGCCATCCAGATTTTTAGCTTCCATTTAAGTCTCTGAAATTGCTAGGAGACTTAAGAAAATGGCAGAAACACATCAAATATACACTTAGTTCACCCAATAGGGGCTGATTAAGTAAACAGCAATATTTCCATGCTGGTGCAATGGAATGCCATGCAATTATCAACAAACAAACACAAAAATCTGATATAGTCATTCTCCATATATTATATAGAAAACCCTTCAAGATACATTGAGTAGCTAGGAGAAAGAGTATTGACTAAGTGACCAAGCCTTGTGAAAAATTTGAATTCACATAATCAAATTTATAACAAGGAAGTTATAAAAACAGAACAGTAACTACACGGATATATCATATTTCTGCTGTCAGATTGGCAAAGATTAAAAAGTTTCAAAAACACAATTAGTGAGAGCATGGGATGCAATACATTGCTGTAATTTGGTATAAATGACCTCCACGGACAACAGTTTGTCAGTGTCTCCCACAATTACAAATGCACACACCATTTGACCCAGCAACTCTACTTCCAGGAATATATCCTACAGGTAGGCTGGCATGTATGCAAAGCAACAGAGGTAAAGGTTATTCATCCAAGCATTGCTTGTACTGCTAACCTATTGGAAACCTCAATAGGAAACTGGTTAACCAAGTTATGGTCCATCCATTCAATAGAATACTGTATCCCTGAAAAATAAGCAAAGAAGCTTTTCTGTACTGACATTATGGAACAATCTTCAATATATTTTTAAGTGAAAAATGCAAGTTTCAAATTATATTGTGGCCTATTGTTGATGTGATGTGTTTCCTATAAGCAGAGAACAATTTTGGAAGCATTTCACAAACAACTTGTAATATTGGAGTATCCAGGAAAGAGAGCTGGATAGCTGGGTCATGTGTGAAAGGAAAAATGCACACTTTTGTCCTTTTAAATTTTGAAACATATCCATGTATATCTTTTTAAAAATATGATCTTTGAAACAGTTAAAACAGATTTTTAAAAATTCTGTAAAATTTCCAGTAACCTTAAACTCTAAGAAAGCCTGAGACTGTTCAGAGGGCAGCCTATTCAAGTTCCAAAAATTCACCGGGGGAGAAATTCCACATTTGATGGAAGATTGGGCATTTCCCCTCCACTGGAGGATAGAGTTTTCAATACAGAGTTTTCAACATACAAAGGTGGGCAAAAGTGGGCTTACAGCTGTTCATATGGAAAAAGACATGTAGGTTACGTTATTACTATAGTTTTATTAACTCAAAAGGATGTCACAGTGACACAGTGCACTGAGGTACAATCCCGTAAGTGCTTGAATTGCTGGCCTTCATGATTCACACGTTCTCATAGTCATTGAAAATCAATAAACGAACCTGGATTTCAGTGACCTGCCTGGGTCAGCTCACTGCCTCCTGAGGTGGTTGAACTCAGACCTACTTCTGCCCGTGTGTGTGTGTGTGTGTGTGTGTGTGTGTGTGTGTGTGTGATAGTAATATATAAACCAGGTTTTTATTGGGCAAAAGTTAGAGACAAATGAACCATGCACAATAAAACAAGTGAAAACCACTGAAGACTATGAGAGATGTGCAGTAATTAGAGAAATGAATTTTAAAACATAAGATACCATTTTATTTTGCCCAGATGGACAAAACGAAAAAGATGGATACTTGCTAGTGTTGCTAAGCATGTGGGCAAATGGATATTTCCCCGTAGTCTTGTTGGAAATATAAGTTAATTTGATTGTAAGCGAAACATTTTCTCAGGAATATTTTCTAGGAAATGGTTCTGTATGTTTCGGGCAGCTATGAATTCTTCTCTGTAATGTACCCCATTACAATGCTTTAGCTCATAAAGATGAAAGCACCTCCTTTGCCCAGCTCCTCTGGAGGAGACAGAAAAGAATCATGACATCCAGTGTTTCTTCCTTTATTTCCCTATATTTCCACTGGGGACTTAGAATTACTTTGCTCCATTCAAAGAGAACCAGATCCCTTTGGACATGGTTAAAACTCAAACCTGAAAACACACAGCCTATTAGTGGTTCTCAACCTTCCTAATGCCGAGACCCTTTAATACAGCTCCTCATGTTGTGGTGACCCCCAACCATAAAATTATTTTCGTGCCGAAACCGGTTTGGCTCAGTGGATAGAGCATCGGCCTGCGGACTGAAAGGTCCCAGGTTCGATTCCGGTCAAGGGCATGTACCTGGGTTGTGGGCACATCCCCAGAAGGGAGTGTGCAGGAGGCAGCTGATCGATGTTTCTCTCTCATTGATGTTTCTATCTCTCTCCCTTCCACTCTGTAAAAAATCAATAAAATATATTTTAAAAAAAATTATTTTCGTTGCTACTTCATAACTGTAATTTTGCTACTGTTATGCATCGTAATGTAAATATCTGATATGCAGGATGTATTTTAATTGTTCGCGACCCACAGGTTGAGAACCGCTGTAAATGAAACAAGTCTGAGATGGGAGAGTATTGGATCCTAAGTGTGGGTGATTATTCTGAAAAGAAGAAAGCTGCCTTCGACTGGGAGCTACTAGTTCCTCCAGGAGAGATTTCAAAGGTTTGAGAAACCTTTTTTTACTCACAAATTGTGTGTCACAAGAATTATTTAGAGCTAAAAATGCATTTCAAAATTGATTTTTAAAGGACAACTTATTTTCAGAACAGAAAGGCTGTGAGAGCAAAACCATTTATTTCCACAAGATGGTGCTGTAACTTCTGCCAAGCAGGAAACCTACTTTTCCCTCAGGAGCCAGAAATCCAAGATATACTTCTGATAGTGGATCAAATCTGTGTGTACTTTGGTGAACCCATCAAAGAAGCATGTTGGGCAAAAGTGTTCTGGTGGAGGTTGATTTGGGCCGATAGGGGGAAGGTTGTTCCAGATAATAATACCTCCCACCACCTCCACACATACCTGAGTTGATATCTCAAGGCTCCATGATCACCATTCAGCCCACTCCTTTTCCAAAATGCTGCTCTTACCACTGTCAGACATATGTGTGTCAGGCATGGAACCTGGATGCTAAGGCGTGGCATAGAGCACCAACTATAATGGAAATGTATCTCCCACACCCACCCACACTTTCCACCTGGGGGCAGCTCAGGATTCAACCCTTCAATAAAGCCTTTCTTTCCACTCTGGCCCACATTAATCATACTTTCCTTTGGATTTCCCTGGCACTTTTATTTTTACCTCGCTTTAGGCTTATCAGGGATTGCTTTAGAACAGTATTTTACCATTTCCATCTACATTTTCTGAGTTGTTTTGGGACAGAGTCAGAATTGCCTTCGTATAACCTACAACAAGGAGCATCCTACCTTGAATTGATGCATATTAATATCACGAATGCAGGCAATCTAAAGTAAATGCTCAACAACCTTAGTTGGTAGCCTGAGTAAGTAGGAGGATTCTAACCATATTTGGTCACTACCTAGCAGTGAGGAATATGATCTTTTAAGTCACATCCTCCCTGGAGTTGTTTGATCATTTCTAAAAGAGTAGGATTGAACTGTCCTCCTAACTCTCCTTTTCTTTTTAATGTTTGCTTCTATGACTTTAATGTCTTCAGTATCCCTGTCTTGAGGGAGCCATGGAGGCAAGAATATGTGTATCATAATGGAAACAGAAAGATGTTTCTACTGATGTGAATGACATCTCCATCCCTATTCATCTTTATTCTTATCTCCATTTTTGTGCCTTTCATTCTTTGGCAATCAAAACTGTGACACAGCAATCAAAGTTGGCCACTTCCTCTATCTTTTGTCACTAGGACCTCTCTGCTCCCACAGGGAGATGAGGACAAGCAGAAGCCCAGGGGCACAGTGACAATAAGGTCCACTGGGCCCACTATTAGGAGTAGGACAGGAAACCTGCTGTGCAGCTATAGGAGTTGTGGCTGCAATTGGAAGAATGGATAATATGGATGAAAGTGAGAAAGGGGTACTTGTTCCTAAGGACAATCACTGGGGACTGTGATTGCTGGAACAAGACACTTCCAGAAACAGACATCAAGTACTAAAATTAGGGATAAAGCCAGTAACTTTCTATTGAAGGGAAAAACAGTGTTTGGACAATTACGAAAGAACCAAGATCATTTCTGCGTTCAAAATAATCAAACCTGGGGAGAGTGTAGTCAAGGCAGCCTCATGAAGAAGCTTGTAGGCCACGCATGCTATTGAGTTTGGATTTTATACTTCCAGAGATGCAGCTCCTCTAAAGGACCCCCCCCTTTTTATCGAGGTATAATTGACAAAAATTATATATATGTAAGGTATACAACTTGATATTTTGATATTCATGTATGTTGTGAAATGATCCCAATTGAGCTCATTAACATACCCATCATCTTACATAGTTACTATTTTTTTCTTTTTCTTCTCTGCCATGTCTTCACCCATCTCGTGTTAAGCCCACACTATTTGCTCTTTCCTGAACAGAATGTGTCCCATTTGCAAGGTTGGTATCATCCTCTCCACCAAGTAACAGAGTACTTTTTTAAGACAAGTCAACTCAAACTTCATCATACCCTTTAAGCCTTCTCTTATTCCCTAAGCAGTGCTCCCTCCTTTATGTTACCATTGCACTATGTGTGGATCTCAACATGACCCTTACCACACCCCGCTATCACTAGGTGCTTCTTGTGTCTTTCTTCTGTTCCTTGGGGGCAGAGACTTGGTCTTTGTATATCTGGTTTCTAAAAATGCATATTGAGTAAATAAATAAGGCAGTGAATAAGGCAAATAGTATTTATATCTTGAATAGCACTAAAGTTAGGCTATTGCAAGGGATGAGAAAATAAAAAACTTTGTTCATCAGAATGAAACTGGGTAGCTAAGAACCATAGCAGGGTAGACTTAAAGGAGAAAGATGGAGAGACCATGGTCAGCCAGTTAAGAACTGAATTCAGAATCAGTTCAAAAGGTTCATGGGATCAGGCAAAAGGCAATCAGAAAGGTCAGAGCAGTTTTCAAAGAAGTAGCACTGGGTCTGCTGAGAGTCAGAGTTAACCAAGTGGGAGACCACACCGCCAATAACAAGGGTGGTGTCCCCAGTAGGACATCTGGTCAGGCAGTGACAGCCCCAGGGATCACTCAGATGAATTCCTGCTTGTAAGAGGTCACTGTAAATCCTTTATCAAAATAGGAGGATAGGGAGCCCTAGCCGGTTTTGCTCAGTGGATAGAGCATTGGCTTGTGGACTGAAGGGTCCCAGGTTAGATTCTGGTCTAGGACACATGCCCAGGTTGCAGGCTAGATCCCCAGTAGGGGGCATGCAGGAGGCAGCCAATCAATGATTCTCTCTCATCATTAATGTTTCTATCTCTCTCGCCCTCTCCTTTCCTCTCTGAAATCAATAAAAATATATTTTAAAAAAATAGTAAGATCAGGAGACAGCCCTGATTAAGAAACCCAGGCACTAAGAGCAAGTATCAAGAAAGGGAAAAGAAGGAAAAAGAGGGAATCATAGTTTGCAAAGGGAAGAGCTCAATTGGTTCCCAGTATGCACACACCCTGCAGACAGGGATGCTCCCCAGGAAGAGCTAACTCCCTAACTGATAAGTTTTAACTTTCCCACATCTCACTGCTACTTGAAAAGTCAGGTCTAGCCTGTATACTTAGCTCTCTGGATAAGAGCCCAGTGGTCATTGAATCGGGTTGGTAACTTAAAAAAAACCCAAAAGTGCTGATAAGTCAGAGCTGTCAGAACAAGAAGAGGTCAAGTCTATGAGACCTGAGAGAGGAAACAAAGGACAGAGCTGTAATCCAGGAGAGCACAGAAGCCAGAGTGGAGCAGGAAGAATAGCCAGGCTGGTGGGAGGCAGTCCAGTGCCTCTGACCACATGGCCACTCCCAGGAGGCAGCATGGAACAGCAGCGATCAGCACCTTCCACCCAAGGATCAGGAGCTCACTAACTTTGCTCACCCATACCCTGGTCTAAGTGCGCTCTCCCAGCCTAGAAATAAAGACAGCTTTAGCTTAACGTTTTTAAAAAAATTTTATTTAACTATAGTTTGTATACAGTATTATATTAGTTTCAGGTATACAATATAGTGATTCAACGTTTTTCTACCTTACAATGTGATCACCTCTCTAATTCTAATAATCATCAGTCATTGTGCAAACTTATCACAATATTATTGACTATATTCACCTTTACCTTTTTCACTCACTCCCTAACCCCCACCAGCCCCTCCTCTCTGGCAACCATTCCTTTGGTCTCTGTTGCTATGAGTCTGGGTTTTTATGTTTTGTTTTATGTTTTTATGTTTTTTTTAGATTCCACATATAAGTGAAACCATATAGTATTTGTCTTTCTCTGTTTGACATATTTCATTTAGCATAATCCTGGCCAGGTCCATCCGTGCTATCTCAAGTGGCAAGATTTCATTCATTTTAAGGCTGTAGTAATATTCCAATGTGTGTGTGTGTGTGTGTGTGTGTGTGTGTGTGTGTGTGTGTGTGATCTTTATCAATTCATCTACCAATGGACACCTATGTTGCTCCCATATCTTGGCTATTGTAAATAATGCTTCAATTGAACTTTTTGATCTACCGCACTTGCCACTTTTATCCTCTTGCTGAGCTTATAACATGGGCTAGGCCTGTCCTTACATACCTGAACCATCCCGGTTTCCTCCCATTGCTTCCCACACCTACATGGCAGCGTGGGGTGGGCTGAAGGCTGCTGAACTGTTTAGGGCTTACCCCTCAGAGTAGTGTGGCTGAAGCAGCACATTCTTTGAACATAGAGATGTTTCAGGACTTTATTGGAGAAGATGTTGTTCTACTTTAATTACATTCTATCCTAAAGTCCCCTTCAAAAATGTAGTAGTCATGGTCAGCGGTTCAAAGCAGCCAGTGGTCTAACCCACTAGCTGTTTGGGCTCATAGATGGTGATATTCCCAGGAACAGAATAACCAGAGAGTCCATGAAGATTCCACTCGACTTATATCAGATGGAACCTCTGGGTGGGGTTGGGGGGTAGTCTGACTAAAATACCAAGAGTCTTGGTCCCTTGGGGGCGTGTGCGTGCGCACCACAGAAAATTCTGACATTCTTTGAAGTCTATGGAGTTGCATTAAAAATAGACCCACTCAGGCTTGGACTCAGACCAACAGAGCACAAGCTTTCCCTGATAGAATTAGGAAAAAATACAGCCGTGAAAAAAACACAGGCAGGCCTGAGAAATGGCTTAGATACTTTAGTACAAACACACACAAACACAGAGGTCCTGGGAAGAGGACAGAAGGAAAACACATCCTGAGATGTATCATCATCCTAAGTGAACTCAGATAACACCTAGGAAAGGCTTGGGCATGCGGTTTTAGAGATGCTCATTCCTAGGCCCTGAGCGATGGCCTCTTGGGAGAGGGAGAGGGAAAGGGAGAGAGAGAGGGAGAGAGAGAGAGAGAGTGAGAGAGAGAGAGAGAGAGGGAGGGAGAAGGTGAGGGAAAGGGTGAGGGAGAGGGAGAGAACCCAGGATACACCCTTCGTCTTATAGGGAGTCACAGGGAGACAGTAAGGAGAGAATTAACATTGGGCCTGAATGTTAACTCAGAAATGTTAACACAAAAACTCACACGTTCAGAGACAGATAGGCTAACAAAAGGCATGGTCCAGAGTCAGGCTCAAGTGAAGAAATACAGGGGGAAGCGCTATCCAAGCAGATTTCAGAGACATACAAGGGCACAAGAGAGCCCCCCCTCCCCCCGCCTCCGGTCACTCGTGCCGGCCGCTGTCCCGGACCCAGCAGCCAGCCCTCTGCGCCGGGCTCCCCTCCAGGTCGCCACTTCCCAGCTGTGACGCGGGAGATTCTTTCACACCAATGGGGCCGCGGTGCAGCCGGGCCCTGCCCCTCCCCCAAGAAGGTGTGTCCCTGGTTTCCTCACCTGAAACTTCCTAGGAGAACCAGGTCCCTCCCTCCGGCCGAGCGGGAGGGGGGGGGCGCGGGCG
>NW_005356173.1:1018141-1040160 GCF_000412655.1 Myotis brandtii
GCGGTGGCCTCCAGGGCCTGTGCTGGGGACGGCCGGCCGGCGCCTGGGACCCGGAGGGACTCTGGTGCCGGGACAGCATGTGACACTGCCCAGGTGGGTGCCCTCCTCTCTCGCAGCTCCTGGCTCTGGGCTGGCGGCTGTAGAGTCCTGGCGGAGGTAAGGGAGGGTCGGCCAGGACGGGAAACTAGGCCTTTACCCTGGGGCCAGCCCCAGCCCGGTCCCAGGGCGCAGGCTCCGGAAATGGGGGGCTGGGCAGATGGGCAGAGTTTGGGGCGTGTGACTATCTTGGTCAGGAAGGGGAGGGAAGCTGGAGGAAATGCTCTTGCCTGAAAAATTCGCTTCCGGCCTGGCCCCTTCCTTGGAACTGGGCACCCTGCCCCCAGATGTTCTCCAGGCCAATAATAGGACTCTTCCAAGTTTCGGCCCTGGGGAGAGCTGACCCTATAATAAGGGGTTACTGAGACTCGGTTGTGGAACGTTTTCCCCACCTGTGGATGTCTTATTATCTCCTTTTTCTTAACTAGGCCTGGGCCTTCCTTCCTTACCTTCCTATGGATTCGCACACTGTGTATGTCTCCATATTTACCTTTCCCTTGCTAGCCAAGGTACTTTCACCTGTAAAAATGACTCCTGCCCTGGCCCCCTTCCCTGGTTCCCCATATCTGGGGAGTCCCTCCAAAGTTTCCTGTCAAGCACAATTTGCATTCTCAACTTGGGGAGGTGGGAAGGGAGCTGTTTATAGTTGGGCTTGGGGCTCTCCTTCTGAGCATCATTTAAAATTGCCTTCAGCAAGACTGTCCTCAGAGAGCTAGTCCTGATGCCAGTTCAGCTAGTCCTGAGCTAGTTCAGATGTCAGTCCCTTCTCCCCTTCCTGGATCTTGGATTCCCAAGGCAGGTTTGCCCTTCTGTCTACCAAAGTGAACTCTGGCCAGGAGTCTTGTCAGATTGAGGGAGAGGGGTGTGTCAGACAGACAAGGGAGAGAGGGTTGCTTTCTTTTCTAGCTCTTCCCTCTTTTGCTTCACCCATGTCATTCTAAGGCCCTGCATCCTTGGCCTACTCTAGAAATCCCAGCTCCTAGCTCAACAGCTCCCGATGTGGCCTTTCTCTCAGACTTCCTGTTTTAGCTACACCAGAGAGTGAAAGAAGAGACTGGCCTAGATCCTAGCAAAATGGGAATCATTTGTTAACCAGTCTGTGGGCCTGAAACTGAAGCCATGTCTACTGAGGGGATTCTTGGGGGGTGGGGCTGGGAGGAGGAAGGACGTAGGTGTCAATTTTGAGTGAGACTGTCTGGCAGGAGGAATGTATGTCATTATCATGGTAGGGAAGAGAGAGAGGTCAGGAGGTGTGCAAAGGTATCCCTCTTACCAAAAGAAAACAGTGATTCAAAACATAGTCAAGAGTCTTCATGTCCTAGGGGTCCCAAGAGTATATGGCTGACCACAGTGTGGTCTCTCTGAGGTTGTCTGTGGCCACATCAAGCATGGTGTCTTTGGGATAGACAAGAAGATGTCATTTGTGGTGTCTGGAGTGGTCAGTCACTGTGGTGTGGACAAGAATGGGCCACTCACAGGGCCATGGATTGAACAAGAGCAGTGTTACTCAAGTGTCAGGTAGCTTACAGCATCTGGTGTAGACAGGGTAAACCACTCACTGTGTCTGTGAAGTGAACAGGAGCTGGTCATTTATAGTGTCTGCAAGGTGGGCAAGAACAAGGTCACCTCTCAGGGGCTCTGCTAAGGACACAAAGAAGTCACTCACACATAATCTGTCTGGATGGCAGGGGGCGGCCACAGTGGGCTTGTGGGGCCTGTCAGCATTGCCAGTGGTGATGTTCTGTGCGGGCCCATGCGGTCTGCAGGGCAGTGGAGGTTGTGATATTCTCAGACATTAGGAATAGATAAGAGCCGGTTATTATAGTTTTCACTGGGATGGTGGGGCTTTTCTAAAGTGGATAGAGCACAGGTCTTTGCAGTTAGTGGTCCAGATTGCTACTCTAATTTTTATATATGTGTAGCATTGGGGGCAATAATGTCAAACACTGATAAAGGCATCCATCTATGTGGGAGTCTCAGTTTCTATATTTAAAAAAAAGTGATTTGGGGGTATTTTCCTAAGATAAGCAGTAGTATAGACGATGTAGTATGAATGCAGAAGTGTTGTAATCTCAAGTGTTTTAGTGATTTTTGGTGTGGATCAGAATATTTGAAACTGCCATTGCTAGAAAATCCAGGAAGCAGATACTTAGACCTACACATAGCAGGCAGCATGGGTTCGAAGGAGAAGCAGCAGTGTGATGGAGGTGGGTGGCGGTGAGGGGGCTGTCTTTGAAATAGTGTTATGTCTGCAGACTAGAAATGGACAAGAGCTAAGGTGTTTGGGGGATCCAAGGGAGATACTGAGCTCTGTCATACACTGTGTTAATGGGGTGACTTGCAGATTTGTCTTGAAAGAAGTCATAGGTGGGACGGGGTCAGCAGATGCAACATGTGTCTGGTCTGGAAGGTGCCATGCTCAATCTGTCTGTGCTCAGTTACTGAGCTTCGCCCCCATAGAGAAGGGGGTGAGGAGGCAACTGTAACAATGGGCAGTGCAAAAACTCTCTCCTGATGTCTTTATGTGCTTTGCAGATTTCCTAGAGCTTTGTCATGTTGTAGGTTTGTGGTGCCTGATTATAATAGGGTTATAATAGGACAGGATCAAGTATAGGGAATGGTGTCTGAGCTGGTAACCACCAATATTTCCAAATGGATAGACTGTGTTAGAAATACTGTCAATGGGGTTGCAGGAGGCACACGTGCGTTGTGTCACTAGTATGGAACTGAAGATGTCCAGGTAGCCCATGGGGCATACAGATGTAGCCTAAATATAGCAGAAACACACATATTTTTAGAGACTGTTTGTTTTGAGGACATGGCAGTGTGTATGGGTATAGGGCCAGGACAATACAGCTGTGGGTGAGGGGAGACTACAGATTTAGTTACACTGTCTCCTTAGGCAGGTAGGAGCCAAGATTCATAAAGTGCTTACGTTGAGCAAGTATATTATTTAACATGAGGTTGAGAGAATAGGGTCACATCACAGTATCCATAGTGATTATAGTATTTTGTCCTTAGGGCTAGACTTAGGGAGCAAATCTTACACTGTGTCAATTAACTGGAAAAGGATATAAAAACCCTTCTACGCAAGTGTGCTTATGTTAGACATGGTGGCTCTTTGCCCTGTATAGATGGTATTTGTGTCTATGGGGTGGCCAGGAACTTGTCACATACTTATCACATCTGTAGGGTGTTTAGGGACCTGCTTGTTTGGTTATGTCAGTCTCTATTGTGTAGAAACTGCAAGGGTGGCTCATTTTGTGTGTGTGTGTGTGTGTGCACATGCAGGTATGAGCATGTGGATGGGTGCTTGTGCAAGCATGTGCACAAGTGCAATACCTTAGCAGGACAGTGGACATTTGGGTGGTGGGCTTCCACTTTAAGCCCAGACCAGACAAGGAGGGTGCAGGTCCAGGTGCACCTGTGTATTCCATGGGCCCCTGAGGTCTCTCCAGGCTGGTGACCTTCCAGCTTTCTTACACCTGAACTTCTAGTTGCTTATAGTTGAGTTGTCAGAAGACCTTGGTTTGAGTTCACCTGTACCAATTGCTTATGTGAGCAAGTGTTTAGATTATCTGACCTTCAGGTTCCTCATTTAACTTAAGCAGTTTTCTGTCTGTCTCTGAAGGTCCTCCCAGCTCATAAGTCCTGTATTTCTCTCTTACACTTATTCTCTCTCATCAACCATAATTACAATCCCTAACATTTTTATGATCCTTACATTTAACAATGCACTTTTTATACTGTCGTACTTAATTTTCATTAGAATTCCTTGCAAAGAAAATATCTTTCCCTTTTATAAAGATAAGAAAATGGATGTTTAAGTGATTTTCACAATTGCTTTAAAATTAGCAAGATAACAAAAAGGCAGAACTGGAAATTGAACAGCACTCTTTCACCTCTGCATTCTTCCTTCCTCCATTCATCCACTCAATAAATCTTTGTTGAGGGCCAACTAAGCTTCAAGCAGAGGGGGCTAAGCAGTTAACATTGCAGTTTTTGTGCCCTTATGAGAACAGACACTAAATATGTAATTCCAAGTGCAGTGAGTGTGGAAAGTAGAGGCTTCTCTGGGGTAGGAGCAGAGGATTCTAGGCCGAGGAGCAGCACTGAAGGCCTAGAGGAGAGAGGGAGGTGAGCCAGAGGGACTGAAAGCCAGTGGGGTGGGGGCTGAGGAGGGGGAAGAGGTAGGCAGAGGCCAGGTTGAGGAGGGTACATAACCCATGCTGGATATTTGTATTTCATCCTATTGGCAGTTAGAGGCTATTGAAGAATTTAAATTATAAGTGGGGCTTTTGAGACTCAGTCAAGTGCTGGGTAGAGAATGCCTTGGGAAAGGGCAAGAGAAGCTATGTGGAGGCCAGTGGCCAGGCTCTGCTCCAAGTGCAGTGGCCTGAGTGAGAGAGGACAGCAGCCTGTGTAAGGTCTAGCAGTGGATTTGGAGAGAAGAGGACAGACTTGAAGGATATTGAGGAGATGGGGTTAATAGGACTTGGTAGCTAGATTAGATATGGGAAATGTAGGCCAAGAGAGAAACAAGAATTTATTCTATAATTAAAAGGTATTTATTGAACACTTAGTACAGGCCAGGTAGAGAGCTATGTAAAGATATTTGAGCAGCACAGATGTAGTTCTTTATCTCAGGACATTTACCACCTATTGTTTGAGATAGATGGTAAATCAGAATACACACATCCTATATAATAAAAGCCTAATATGCTAAGTGTCCGGTCGTCTAGTCGGCCATTCAACCAATCAACGTATAATATGTTAATGATATGCTAAAGCTGCTCAACGTCTCACTATGATGTGCACTGACCACCAGGGGGCAGACGGTCGACCAGTCGCTATGATGTGCACTGACCACCCGGGGGAAAACACTCCAACCAGTAGGTTAGCTTGCTGCTGGGGTCTGGCAGCTCAGGACTGAGCGAGATGGGCCAGACATGCCCTGGAGCCCTTCCGCAGTCCCTACCCGGCTGGCTAACCTCCCATGTCCTTCCCCAGCCCCTTGTGCACCAGTGGGGTCCCTCGGCCTGGCCTGCACCCTCTTGCAATCTGGGACCCCTTGGGAGATGTCAGAGAGCTGGTTTCAGCCCGATCCCACAGGCCAGGCTGAGGGACCCCACTGGTACACGAATACCAGGTCTCTAGTAATTATATAATAATCATAATTGTGTAAATGCTACAGAGGAGAAGAAAAGTGCACTATAATTGATAAGTGCTACAAAGAGGAGCACAGTAACGTAGTTAGAGGATTGGGGAAAATGTAAGAGGTTAAATCAGTAAGTTGTAGTCTCACAGATAACAAGAAAGAGAGTATTTCTAATGTTGGTAGTGTCAAATACTGACAAGAACCTCCAAAATAAGCATTCATAGAGTCTCCTTTGGAGTTAACAACTAGAAGATTGTAGGAGACGCAGGCGAGATGTGAGGCTGTGAAGACAGCAGGTATGAGCAACTCCCTTTACAGGTTAGAAAAATGAGAAAGGTATGGACATGCTTAAATGCTGGTGGGATGATTCTAGCAGAGGTGATGGTGAGAGGAAGGTCACCCATAGCATAGGGTCCCTGAGAAGGAAGTCTGAAGAAGGTGGTGCTTTGAGAGGAGAGACGCCTGCCCTGTTGGAGGAGGAAAGATGGAGAGAGCAAAACGCAGGTCTCTCTGAGTTGCAAGAAACTGGAGCAACTTTGGTTTCTCCACATTCTCCTTTCCTTTGGTTTCTCAATATTTTGCGAAGAATTTGCTGAAGTGAGAGCAGGGGTGGGAAGGTCAATATTTTGATGAGTAATGAGAAGAGTTCACAAGGTTATTGGAGAGAAAGAGTAAGATAATGAGAGTAACACAGTTTTATGGACCTACTTGAAGCAGGTAACCTCGGTATCCCTTCAGTTCTATCTAACAAGTCATTCTGCTTTATGACAGCTGCCTTTCTAATTGAAAACAAAATTGTTAATTAGTTACAGGGCTGTGCTAGACACTATGAAAAATGAGATGAGCACAGTCCAGACCCAGTATAAAGGCGGTTACACTACACTTTGCCTTGGACATGGGTTATAATGACCAGACCTATTTTAACCCCCATCAGCAGATGAGGAGGAAGGTCCCCCTGAAATACTGCTTCTCGTGCTGTTAGACCTTGGGTGTGTCACTCAGTGTCTGGGAGTTACATAGGCCTGAGTCACTCTTGATGTCCAGAGAGTAGACAGGGAGAGACAATATGACATAATACCATCTAGGAGGAATGACCATTGGGGAACTTGGCACTCTGACAATGAGGCTCTAATTCAATCACTTCCTATCTGTCTCTCCCACAAGACTGCAGGCTCCATGAGGACATTATCTCCTTCACTACCGAATGTCCCCCACTTGAAAGGGTCACTTGCTAAATACTTATTAAATGGACAAATAAATGACAAGTTTTATAGAGGCTATTGCTTATTTTGTTGTCTACCTTTTGTCTCAAAGAATGAGTCTATGGAGAACCAAAGAAATGTCCCACTCTTGTTCTTCATGGTCTGCCCCTCTGATAGTTAAAAGCAGAAGAGGTGATAGAAACTTTGTCTTTTATGCCTCTTTAGGATTCAGCCCCGATGGAGGCTGCGGAGCCCCGGAGTGGAGCACCGGCTCCCATTCCTGCTGTAGCAGAATTCAGTGTTATCCCTGAAGCTCTCGTGAGAAGCAGCCAGCCCCCTGCCGTGGGGCCCAAAGCTCAAGAAGGCCGGGACCCACCCTATACGTGGGCAGAGGAAAGCAGACTCTGGGAGACCCAGCAGAGAGATTTAAGAGATGTGAATGATTGTGCAACTGAGAGTATGACCTCTTTCCCCAAGGAGGCCCCTTTGGATGTGGAGACCAAGCAGGAAAACCTTATGGCCGAGGCCTGGGACACCCCAGAGTGCCAGAAAGCAGTGCCCGCGAGCCTGGCAGACAGACAGGCAAGGACACCAGCTCCTCCAGAGCACTGGGCCTGCCCTGTCCAGGGTAAACATCTGAACATGACCCCACTATGCAGTGAACTGCGCAGCAGATTGGAGGTGGAACTCAGACCAGAATTCCCTTCTTTGACGTTGGGGACTGGACAAGCAGCAGAGAAAGAGGAAGCTTCTCCAGATGCCTCTGCTCGAGCCAGATGTTCATCTTCCTGTGAAGAGCACTTTGTAGAGACCGACTCCCTGCAGGACTCTGAAAGTGGGACTGCCAGGCAGGGCGAGGAGCTGCAGGAAAGTCGAGGGAAAGAAAGGCTTGTGTGTCCCCAGGAGGCCAAGGGGCTGGAGTTGCAGGGACAAGAAGAGGGGGAAGTCCTGGGGGAGGCTGTGTGTTCTGAGGGGCTTCTAGGGGAGCAGGAACAGATGGGGGAACAGGTTAATGGTACACAGGGAGGACAGAGGCAAAAACAGGGACAGATGCAAGATGATATGGTGCTTGCAAAACAAGGAGAAAGGGAGGAGCCTAATGAGGAATCAGGAGGTGTGAATTGTGATGAGTGGGAGGGGAGGACTCAGGGCCAGGAAGATCTGGAAGTGGGTGAACAGAGGAAGAGGGAGTTGAAGGGGCCTGAGGAGAGTAGGATGGGTGCTCAGTACCAGGAGTATCAAAGCTTAGCCAGGTGGTCAGTGAACGTACCTGGAAGGCAAGAACATCAAAGTCTGCCAGGGACACTGATGCCAGAGGAGGAGGAAGAGGAGGCAGAAGGTTGGGATGGGGCCACACTGGGGGGAGTGGGAAGAGAGAGGATTGCAGAGGAGGAGGAAGAGCATGATGGTCTTCCCACACTGGCCCCCAAGGTTTATTCTCCCTGTGACTTGTTCCCAGATGCTTGTAATGCCAGGATTCCTGGTTCTCAGACAGAGTTTAGGGCTGAGGAGCTTTGTCCCATAGCTCAGACTCCTACCCTGGAGCCAATAGGATGTTCCTGTCAGTCCAATCCTTCACCTCGCTTCTTTCCTGCTGGGGGGCCACCTGCTCAAGAAATAGCTCAGGACCCCCAGCCAGAGGGTTCCCAGTTGGGGACAGGGACAGCATCCAGTGGGAGGCCCCAGGTGGCCTCTGCTGGTGCACCTGAGACTTCTCCAAACTCACCAGACTCAGCTCCCTCCACATTTGCTGAAGTCTCCCCCAGCGGAGCCGCCTTGCTGGCTGCCAGCCCCCCAATTGCCATCCCCAGGACAAAGGCCTCTCTGGCTGCATATTCTCCAGAAACTACCAGAACCTCTTTCTCCACCGACATCCCATCTGCCTGTGGGGCTTCTGAGACTCTCCTGGCGGCCCTCCCCGGCTCTCCCTCTGCAGAGGCTACCGTGGACCCACAAGGAAGCTCCAATGGGGCCATTCCTCAGAGCCCCCTAGCTGACTTCACAGGGGCCATCCAGCACCTATTGAGCAACTCTTTCCCGGGCTCTCACAGGACACAGCTGGCTCCGGACCTGGTGGGACGATCACTTTCCTTCTCTCATTCAGAGTTGCCTCAGAGACCTCCCAAACCTGCCATCCATGGCTCTGTGAACCCAAGAAGGGACAGGAAAAGCAGTAGGGACTGCAGCGTTATTCCAGAATTCCCTAGTTCATTGTCCACTCTGGGGCATGACTCTGGAGACTTTACCTCTGATTCACACAGGCCCAGCAGTCCCCACGGCAGCCAGCCATGGGGCTCCCCACATAATTCAGCCTTTGCCCCAGGGTCTCCTATATATGGCTCTTCACCTGTCTTCATAGATACCAGGCTGCATGAACCTCCACCTCCTGCTCCTCCAAAGAAGAGGCATGTCCACACCTCCGAGGTGGAGAGAGATGGCCATCTCAGTGCAGCGGTCCCCACACTGAGGCACTGTAGCTACCCTCCATTGGCCCTAAGTTCAGGGCTATGTGGCCCCCCCAAAGTTCCACTTCCTGAAATTCCTGACCCCCATGTGGCAAGGCAGTACCGACCTCTGCCCTCTACCCCAGATGATTCCCACCATAGTCGGACTTCTTCCTCCCCAAGGCTGAGATACAACAAGCCATTACCCCCAACTCCTGATTTGTTTCAGCCCCACCATTCTCCCGTTTCTCATAATAGTCCAAGGATCTACAGGCCTCTACCCCCTGTTCCTGTCATAAATCCCCTCACTGAACCACCACCATTACCCCCAAAGGCCAGAGGGAGGAACAAGAGCATTCAGCAGGCACTCATGAATTCAGGGGGTCAAGCCAAGCCCAGGCCTGTTGGTCAAGAGTGGGCAGTCTCCAGTCCCCACTCTGGAGGACGTACTTCCTGGCCCCCAGCCATGGGCAGATCAACAGACTCTTTGGCTTCCACCAGTAGGAGAAAGAGTGAAGTATCCCCTGACATAGCTTTCAGCAACATGACGAGCCTTCCAAGTCCCTCTTCCCCAAACACCCCCTGGACTAT
Source organism: Myotis brandtii (assembly GCF_000412655.1). Taxonomy (NCBI): domain Eukaryota; kingdom Metazoa; phylum Chordata; class Mammalia; order Chiroptera; family Vespertilionidae; genus Myotis; species Myotis brandtii. The sequence continues at coordinate 1,027,633 of NW_005356173.1, forward strand.
GGGTCTCCAGGAACCCACCTCTGAACCAGGGCTCTCAGAAGAGTCAGAGGCCCCTGCCAAAGGATCTTTAAGAAGAACAGACCCTCAGGAAGGAGCCAGTGGCCTGAGGAGGTCGGCTATAGGTCGAGCAAGGCAGCCTGAAAAACCCAGCCATCCCCACCTGGAGAAGGCATCCAGCTGGCCCCACAGGCGGGACACAGGGAGACCACCGCAGGGCAGTGGTGAACAGGCTGCCATCTCTGGTGAGGACTCCAGTAAGCACAAGGGCTGGCATCGGCAAGGCCTGCGCAGACCTTCCATCTTACCTGAGGGCTCTTCAGGTGAGCAAGGAGCACTCATCAGACCAAGCTTTCTGTAGCTCTTACCACCTCATCCATCTTCTGTCCCAGGGCTCCTCCTATTCCCCCTGCTGGCTTCACTCACCCACATATCCAACCCCAACACAGAGGGAAGTCCTTGGAAGCCTCTGAGCTCACTGTGATGCTCTTCCTTCTCCTTCCCTGCATCTCCATCTGTCACCCAACCATGGTGTTTTCATTGTGTGTCACATTTCCTAAGGTTTTTGTGGACACTCTTTCTTACCCCCAAACACACCCCACTTTCCAGTTACCAGCACCTCTTGATGTCCTCCTCGTAGTAGAGAAGACATCATCTCCTTGTTCAATATACATTCTGACATGAGGGATCTGTTCATACCTCCCAGTCATGTCATCAGATGCTTTCTACTTTGGCACTTCCCTCACAGATTCCCAGATCAGCCTTTTTTCCCCTCCCCAGGTGCCTACATCTCTCTATGTCTTACTTTCTTCAGCTATCTCTGAATGTTCCTCTGAAACTTCAGTTACTTCATCCATTTCCCTTTTCAGATACAAGAGGCCCAGCCACGGAAAAGCCCCCTGGCCCTTCAGACTCCATTGTTTTTCGGTGAGTCATCCCTCCCAACCAGCACACTTGTACTCTCTTTTCTTAGGACACTGAGATTTCTGTTAGTTCACACAGGTTCTGGGACCCTGTCTCTTCCAGAGGGAAGGAGAGGAAGAGACAGACACCAGGATACCAGGGTAGGGAGCCTGGTATCCTTTGATCTATCTGGTTTTGTTACCTAAGTCTTAATTTTCCATCCTTCTAGGCCCTTTAGCCATGAACTAAACCCCCTGTAAAAATTCAACATGACATCCAAGAAAGCTCCAAACTACCCCAAAATGGGTCAGGGGACTTGGCCCTGACATCCCAGCATACGTCCCAGAGGTTAGAGGTTAGAGACTATCCCGTCTATAGTTACCTGGGGCTCCTCGGTATCTAAGGGCCAGCAAGCACCCCAGAGCCCTTCTTTGCTCCACAGGGAGAAAAAGCCAAAGGAGGTGATGGGAGGCTTTTCAAGACGCTGCTCAAAGCTCATCAACTCCTGTGAGTATATTGAAACAGAACTATGGATGCACATAGGTGTTGTGCCCAAGACTGGGGAGGGGCTTATGGCTGCCAGCAGGGGTTGGGGACACCTACAGGAAGAGAAAACTGCCAGGAGAGCCAGAAGAAGTCTGGTGGCTTCTGGCTGAGTGCTTAATCTGTGTGCTTCTGTCTCCATGCCTAATTCCCCTGTCTCCCTAATTCTCTCCCTCTCCCATACTGCTTCACCCCCACAGCCCAGCTGCTTTACCAGGAGTACAGCGATGTGGTTCTGAACAAGGAGATTCAGAGCCAGCAGCGGCTGGACAGCTTGGCAGAGGCCTCTGGGCCCGCCTCCCCCCGGCAGCCCCGAAAGGTCCTGGTGTCCTCAGAGTCTTACCTGCAGCGCCTCTCCATGGCCTCCAGGAGCTCCCTCTGGCAGGAGATCCCTGTGGTGCGCAATAGCACTGTGCTGCTCTCCATGACCCATGAAGACCAAAAACTGCAAGAGGTATCCAACAGAGCAGGGTGGGGGCAAGAGAGAGGGATGCAGGAAGGGAGGCTCACGTCCTATCTCCTCATCAGTACCACCTCCACTACCACCACCACCACCACCTCCACCATCACCACACACTCGTGCATCCCAAGCTGTCAGCCATCTCCACTCCAACGGACTTCAATTGCTCTCTGAAGATCATCACCCACCTGCCTCTCCACTTCCTTATGCCATGGCCATTTACTGCTACCTGGTGTTGGTTCAGACTCATACAAAGTGGCCAGGTGTAGAATTAATCCCATCACTAGTGCTTCAGGCTAGACAGAAATTTCCATCTTGAACCATGGTTTCAGGCTCCGCTAAAGATTGCTACTTCAACCAAGGCACACCAGGGGCTTTCTGTTGTATCCCTTGAAGGCCGAGTGCCCCTTGTGCTTGACCTGTGGTCCATTGGACTCATAGAGGCTTTTGAATGACCATCAGTCTCTGCTTGGTCCTTAGCCCCAAAGCAAAACTGTAGTAGAGGCTGTGTGTCTGATGTTACCATGAATGGGTTTTATCTGGAGAGCTTTGCTGATAACCAGCCTGGGATAAACTTTTCTTCCCAGGAAGATAAACTAGTACAATGTAAAGGTTTCCTGGAATAATGTCTAAGTATTAAGGTTTCAGAGTAAATGACCTGGAAGCCCACTTTAATGTTTGCCAGTTATTTAACTCTGGCCTAATTACTTGCTCTTTCTAAACTTCTATTTCCTCATTTGTAAAATTGCATTGCAAAGAGGTACTGGGAGAGTTAAAAAAAAAAAAAAAGATAAGTTTCTAATATATAGTAATTATTCAAAGCATGTTCATGACTTTAATTTCGAGTTAGGCCAACCCAGGTTTAAAGCCTTGCCTTGCCATTTACTAGCTGTGTCACCTCAGGCAAATTATATAACTGCTCAGTCCCAGTTTCCTCATCTAAAAATTGAAGATAATGAATACCTACCTTTCAGGGTTGCTACATGGTTTAAGTGAAATGACACGTATCTAGCTTTAAACAGAGTGTGTGGCACATTGTTTGATATGCATTAGTGGCATACTCACCCCTTTCAGAAGTGGGAAGGAGAAACATTTGGGCCAGAAGGACTTATGGATAAACAATGCTTCTACCAAGTCAAACAGACAAATATAAATTTTAGGATTTTTGAAGCTCAGACTTGGGGGACCCTGTTCTGACCTCAACTTCCAAAATATCTGGAGGATATTTAGAAAATCATTTTTTCTCTGCCCCGTGTTTGTGAACCAGACCCTGGGAGCTGGTTCGAACCCAGCTCCCTTTCAGCATCTCCAGCATCCTCATACGTCCACGTGGCTCCAGGGCCAGCTGGTCTCACATTTCTGAGAAGACAGGCCTCTGTGCTTATAAGCGCATATTTCTTTCATAAAATAGCACTTCTAGGGTCTGTAAGATGCTTTCACTGACTCCATTTCTTTTGACTGTCACATGTTTGTGAGGTTGGGTCACTGTCCCTGCCCAAAAAGGCAAGACAACAGCTTCAGAGAGATCAAATGAGCCACCCAAAGCCACATAGTCAGAATGTCAGGACCAAGACACAGACACAAATGAATCTCTGAGTTCTCTGGCTCATTCTCCCAGTTACCCAACTCAAAAACTGAGGCATTAGCTGGCACTCTTCCTGCTCATTTAGAGTCCATTTCTAGCAAATAACTAGGTCCTTCCCTGTGTCCCTCCTGAATAGTCATGAAACTGGCCCCTTCCCATTCTCACGGCTATTTAGGCCTTCATCTCACCTGGACTTAATACGGCAGTTTCCTAACATGGCTCTCTTGCCCCTTCTAATCTTTTCTCCACACTGTGCTTAGAAACACATTGATGGTCAAGTTATTCCCCTACATAGAGCCTCTTTTTGTTTTTCTGTGGTATGAAGCCCACCAAACTCCTTTGCCTTATTCACTTAACCCTCCAGACTGCCATGTTTGCCTCTCTGGCTTCCTCTCCTGCCCCTACTTTAGTACATGGTTCTGCAAATGTTCAGTGTAAGTTTCTGGAAAGCATCTTTCTCTATTACACCTCTGGGGTCTGCACATGTTCTCCCCTTGGCTTCGATGCACCTTCCCTCTCCCTGATACCAGGTTAGGTTTCACTGTCACGGTCAGCTACAGACGGATCTGTCTTGTTCACCACTCTACCCCTAAAACATACACCAGGGACTCAAAATGTGTTGCACATTAATCTTCCTCCTCCCCAACTCCTAGGCCAAATTTGAGCTGATTGTGTCAGAGGCCTCCTACCTGCGCAGCCTGAACATAGCTGTGGATCACTTCCAGCATTCACCCCAGCTCCGGGCCATCCTTTCCAACCAAGACCAGCAGTGGCTCTTCTCTCGTCTACAGGACGTGCGTGATGTCAGTGCCACGTAAGACACCTCTTCTCCCAAATGCTACTCACTCCGCCTTTAGCCTATAAACCTTCAGTAGGTATCTTTTTCCTTCTCAGAAATCCTCTCACTGCTCCCTCTGAGATTCCCAATGGCTGTAGGGAGAGGAGGAAATAGTAGAGGAGAGGGTCCTGGATGGATAGAGCCATTGGTGGATGAACAAATTAATGAGAGATGCCTCCTGGGTTGAGTTTTGGATGTACTGTGGGTACGCAGTGCATTGGAGACGAGATTTGGGAAGCATCTAAAGGTTAGAAAACCAGAACATATTCCAGAAAATAACAAGAAATGGAATATTAGGACCAGAGTGTTAGATCATGGGAAAACTAGGAGCAGCCTCGGAGAGAACATAAGTGCAGAGCAAGGGCACAGAGCAAAGGACAGAAGTTATTCACTAACTGAGAGATGTCACAGATCAAGGTAGAGCAGGGCTCAGCCAGCTGCTCACTTGAGACCCACAGGTCTCATGAGACTTGTTTGAATATTGTGCAGGTTCCTTTCAGACTTGGAGGAGAACTTTGAGAACAACATCTTCACCTTCCACGTGTGTGATGTAGTCCTGAACCATGCCTCCCACTTCCGCCGGGTCTACCTGCCTTATGTCACCAACCAGACCTACCAGGAACGCACCTTCCAAACTCTGCTGTGAGACCCAAACCCCGTTCAGTCCCTGTGTGGGCCTGGTAGTGACCTTGCACCCAAACTTCCAACCCCTGATCCAGAGTGCTGTCACCTGAGCACATATTCTGTGCCCGTTCTGTGATCTCAAGCCTCAGTGCCTTCCAGATCACAGGCCCTGGACCATTTAGGTCTCAGCCCCATGTCATTGGATCTCACCATCCTTCCCTGACCCACAAACATTCCACTGTGTCTCCACTCCGCATGCCTTCCCTGTGGCCCACTATTCCCCACCCTCCTTACCCACTTGCTGTCTGACAGGAGCACCAACAGCAGCTTCCGTGAGGTCCTAGAGAGGCTGGAGAGCGACCCTGTCTGCCAGCGCCTGTCCCTCAAGTCCTTTCTGATCCTGCCATTCCAGCGCATCACCCGTCTCAAACTGCTGCTCCAGGTACAGACCCCACCTGGGATTCTCTCCTCAACTCAAAAGGGTGATTTCAGGAAGCCCCACAACACAGGACTGGCCCTTCTGCACTGTCCTACACCCTGTGGACAAAGTGCGCAGTCTCCCCACCACCCACACCCTTCTTTCTCAGGGTTAATTTGCTACTAAAATTTTGTTCCTGGACCTCTCCCAATGGCCCACCCCATCATCTCTTCCTGTTTTCCACCCTTCTTCCATCTGGCTGCTATCTATTGTTTGTTCTATAGAACATTCTGAAGAGAACACAGCCTGGCTCCTCAGAGGAAGCAGAGGCCACGAAGGCGCACCATGCTCTGGAGGAGGTAGGTGACCCACAGTTCCCCTCATGGAGAAGTCTTCCCCTGCCCACGTCCATGGCCACTGCTGATGGGATTACCCAGGCACCTCCTGCACCCACCAAACCTCCCTCCGCACCCACAGCCTCCTCCCACCATGAGGACACTGCAGGCACTCTCCAAATTCCATCTTGCTTTCACTCAGCCCAGGAATGTTGACCCTGTCATAGCAAGTACACCAAGAGTCCTGAAACGTTACCTAGATACCACCTGCATGCAGGTCAAGCCTGGTGGAAAAGCTGTCACAACTACTGATTTCCAGATTTCTTTCAGGGCCTCAAAGGTCAAACCTCTAACACAGTGCCCTTCCTCTTTCCTCACCCTGTCTCCTGGCAGCTGATCCGGGACTGCAATAACAACGTCCAGAGAATGCGCCGGACGGAGGAGCTCATCTACCTGAGCCAGAAGATTGAGTTTGAATGCAAGGTGAGTGAGTCTTCGGCATGTCAGCAGGTCACCTGCTAACACAGAGCCCTCTGGCTCTCACCATGCCAGTCTCTAACCTCAGTCTGCATGCCTCTGTTCTGTCCTATTTCTGGGGTGCCCAAATGCCTACTTTATTCTCCATGATACCCCACTAAGTAGAAAAGGGGAGATACAGAAGAACTGTGTGTATTACCTTTGATGGAAAAGTAGGAGGGTACAAATCTGTACATGCATTTGCTTGTAAAGAAACTCTGGGAGGAGACATAAGAAATAAAGAAGTTACCTGAGGGGCATAGTGTGCACCTGGGAACTGGGCAGATGAAAGAGAACTTATCAATTCAAGTCTTTATAAAGATATGAGAGGCCCAGTGCACGGATTCGTGCATCGGTGGGGGTCCTTCAGCCTGGCCTGCACCCTCTTGCAATCTGGGACCCCTCGGGGGATGTCGGACTGCTGGTTTTGGCCCGATCCCTGCAGGCCAGGCTGAGAAACTCCACTGGTGCATGAATCTGTGCACCGGGCCTCTAGTATGCATATAAGATCTTTGGTTAATCTCTTCCCATCCTCCCCCCTTCCCTCTTCCCTCTGAGATTCATCAGTCTGTTCCATGTTTTCATGCCTATGCATTGAGTGTCTGGCCCCTGGTGGTCAGTGCGTGTCATAGCGAACGGTCGAACAGTTGCTTAGGCTTTAATATATATACTAGAGGCTCGATGCACGAAATTCGTGCAAGTGTAGGCCTTCCTTCCCCTGGCTGCTGGCACCAGTTTCCCTCTGGCACCCAGGACCCGGGCTTCCCTCTGGCTGCCAGTAGGCACCCAGGACTCAGGTTTCCCTTGCAACCCTGGCTTTGTTCGAAGGACATCCGGTCTAATTAGCATATTACACTTTTATTATTAGATATAGATATTTTTGGTTCTTCAACCAACCAATATTTTATCATCTCAATCTAGTGTAGCCCAACCAATAAAAAATTGAATCCAAATCTATGGCCAAGTCTCCCATCCAAATGCAAATCTACAATAGACATTCCACATTTAAATTCCAACTCAGAGCAGGTGCCATTCTTATTTCCCTAAGAGAGGGAATACCTCTGATCCCCATATCTATCTTAGTTTCTACCCTTATCTTTGCCCAAATTCCAGCTCCAAGCAGATTCTTCCTTGTTCTCCTTAATCCCATTCCCACTTCGGATCCCAGCTACTCCTCTCATGTCTCTGGTTATAATAAAAGAAAGAACAGATATCAGAACTGTCCAAATCTTTTAACTTCTAAGACACACACATAGTGTTCCCTGCCTTCTTCCACTACATGCCCTAATTGGGCTTTTCCATGCCTTCTTCAGTTCAGGTTTCCTAGGGCTGAGCTTTCTCACATGGTCACTATTTGGTGTTGGACCACAGGTACCTTCCATTGCCTGAGTTATGGACATGGGAGCTGTACCATTACATGATGGTTGGAGGGTTCACAGGGAAGCAAAGTCTAAGGGGTGGGTATGAGCAAGAGGGAAGATGTGGAAGAGATGATTGTCAGTGGACCTCATGAGAAAGGGGCATGGTGAGGTGGTCAGGGCTAAAAGGGAGCCTTGTGCTTGTTCGATCTGAGAACTACCTTCTCTGCCCTCCTCTACCCTACAGATATTCCCGCTCATTTCACAGTCACGCTGGCTGGTGAAGAGTGGCGAGCTGGCTGCCCTGGAGTCCAGTGTCTCCCCAGGGCTGCGAAGGAAACTGAACACACGTCCAGTCCACCTGCATCTCTTCAATGACTGTCTCTTGCTGTCTCGGCCCCGAGAGTCAGTGATTGGAATGGGAGGACAGACCACAAGAGGAAAATGGGAGAGGCAAGAGGGGAGGACAGAAAGGGACAGAGAGGAACCCTAGAGGAATCCTAGAGGAACCCTTCTCAATGGCCTAACCCAGTGATGGCGAACCTTTTGAGCTCGGCGTGTCAGCATTTTGAAAAAACCCTAACTTAACTCTGGTGCCATGTCACATATAGAAATTTTTTGATATTTGCAACCATAGTAAAACAAAGATTTGTATTTTTGACATTTATTTTATATAATTAAATGCCATTTAACAAAGAAAAATCAACCAAAAAAATGAGTTCGTGTGTCACCTCTGACACGCATGTCATAGGTTCACCATCACTGGCCTAACCCATGGAGTCCAGGTCATGGTATAGAGAAGAAAGAGAAAGATCTAAAGCAAAAAAGGGGATCCCACCAAATATGCCACAAGATCATATTGCAAGACCTGTACCATATTATAGACACAGAGCAAAATGCAACAAATTAGTTATCACTTTCCCAATCGGTTAGTTTGTGGCTTCTTTGGACTAGGCTGAGCCTACTAGTCTAAAAATACTTAGCCAATTCCAGATCCGCAGGGTCTTAGAAAATTTATATTGGTCTGTCTCTGCAACTCTTTAAAGTGGTGAAGTATCCATGATATTAGATATGCGGTTTGCCAAGCTAGTGACACATACCTGGAGATGCTGGAGCTACCATCTTGAGAGTAAGCAGCATCGTATGGTTTGTATGAGAATTTGCAGGCTACATATGCTAAGGACAAGGACTTGGGATCCTAAGATCTGAGGGTGGATGAAGTATGACAACTCTAGAATCTGGTTGAAAAGCCTTGTATTTTGCAGGGGTGGCCGATTCCTGGTGTTTGACCATGCTCCCTTCTCCTCTATTCGGGGGGAAAAGTGTGAAATGAAGCTACATGGACCTCACAAAAACCTCTTCCGACTCTTCCTGCTGCACAACACGCAGGGCACCCAGGCCGAGTTCCTCTTCAGCACGGAGACTCAGTGAGATGGGGCTGTGCAGAGGAGCTGGGGGGGAGGGAGACCTGGAAGCCCAGGAAAGAAGTGGGACCAAGGCAGGAAGTGTGTCCAGAAAATAGCCACGGCACTATATAGTCCATGCTGGACTGGGGAGCATCCACAGAGAAACCCAAGTTTCTGGAGCTAATAGACGCCTACAGGACATTGGGGTGGGTGAGGGTATATCTTCACCACCAAGGCTTAGTATCTATTGTATTCCCTTTAACCTGGAATGACAAAGTCTGTGAGATGCCAAAAAGAGATGGATAGTATGGAATTACTAAAGAGTTGGATTACTGAATACCAGTGAATGCCCATGCGTGCAAGTCAGAAATTCCTCAGTGCCCAAGGCTGGTGCATATGTGAGGTGCCATTGGCTTTCCTTGCTCCCACCTTCCAACCCAGTCCTATGTTGAGCAGAAATCCATAGTGTTGAGAACTTCGATTTGCTCATCTTTTAAATAATAATAAAAATACATTTATACATACATAACATTTTGGAGAATACAGTGGGGCCTTGACTTACGAGTGTCCCAACTAACGAGTTTTTTGAGATACCAGCTGTTTCTCAGCCAATTTTTTGCTTTGAGTTGACAGAGTAATTTGAGTTAATGAGCTCGGTCTTGGAATGAATTAAACTCGTATTAAACTCATAAGTCAAGGCCCCACTGTATTAAAAATAATACCTATAAAATCTGGTACAGTGTGCCAATAATAATGAACAGCTACAAAACTGTACATATTATTGATGATATAAAAGACATATGAAATTTTTCCTTTAAAAAGTTTGACATGTTACCTAATAGTCGGATCTTCATGTTTCAGACACTTTTCAGTTTTGTCCCTTGGAGGACATTTCAGGGTGGGATCACTAGTGCTGTGTTCACTTGTGGAACAGAGAGCCTGGTGCCGGAGTCTGTGTGCACAGTGTCACCTGCACTGAGTAGTCAGACATGGCCCCGTGTCCTTTACTTGGCACCTTGGGCAGCGTCTTTCTGGAACAGTAACAGTGCCAGCTCTCAATACTCTGGTGTGTTTGGAAGCCAAGGCTAAGATAATGCAAAAACCTTTAGATAATCACAAAATTAGGCTAGGATGAAAATTACATAAGAAAAATTAGGAGATACATCTCCCTGATCTAATTATGATCACAGGATGATTTTCATCTCTGAGACATTTAATAGAAGGGAGGTGGGCAGAGGAGTGTCAAGAATTATGTAAAGTGATCAAGGGGATCTACACTGAGATGAACATTTTTCTTAGTACAATTTCCATAATGGAAAATCCACCTGTTTATAACTGACATTTGACTTTATGCCCCCACTTGAAAGATACGAGATGCCACTGACAGGATAAACTTGGAAAGAGAAGGGGAAACATAAAGGATGGCAAGACATTAACATACAGATCAAGATCCTGTCATATTTCCTGCCAAGCAGAATCCCATTGACTTTCCCTAAATACCACTGAATTAGAAAGTCTTCCCACAGTCATGAGCTGCAGCTGGAACAATGACCCTCCTTTGTTTTCTCAGAAGTGAAAAGCTTCGATGGATCTCTGCCTTGGCCATGCCAAGAGAGGAGTTGGACCTTCTGGAGTGTTATGGTAAGTGAGGGAGAGAAAAATGGCAGGGTCAGGAGTCTCCTCTAGAGGCAGGAGTTTAGAGGGCTAGATGGTAACTTGGGGAGGCTTCCATTTATTGCTTTTGTCCAGAATTTCATGGTAGAAGCTGCCCATTGGAGGTTAAACACCTGAGATGTATCTGCTTAAAACTTCCCACCACCATGGCAATGCTGCAAACCCCATGCAATCCCTATTTGGGGCAGTAGTTTGCTCTTTTGAAATATTTGGCCCCTTAAGTCTATCCTGCCTTTTTTTAGGTGGGAGGGGGACTGGATGTTATCTGCTTGAAGGTCTCAGGGAAATGAAGAAAGTAGGGCTAGAGTGGGAGTTACGGGAAAATATCCAAACAGTAGTTTTGTCTTAAGCACACCCTGCTCCTATAGAGGATGAAGAAACCACTGCTCTTACTCCAGGCTTCCAGATACTCACTGGTAGCCACAGACACAAACAAATTATGAATGTGTCTGCATTCACGCCAAGACTGAAGTTATGGGTCTTCTATAAGCTCCATAGTAGTCCTCCAGCAAGGATTCCCTAATCCGTATCCAAAAAGAGCTAAACTTCTAGGAAGACAGGACCTTTGGTGACTCAAACAAAAGAACAAATACAAGGGAATCTGGAAACGGAAGTAGGAGAGCCCGGTTGTAAACTCAGTTCTGTTTACTTGTTCACTGTGTGATCATCCGCTGGGCTTCAGTTCTATTGGGTTGGTAAGAGAGGCAAGATAACTCTTCCTCCTTCACTGTGACCCTGTGAATGGCAAAGAGGATGACTTTAGAAGAAGTGCAGGTAATTAGGTGGTGTTCTGTTTGTTTTCTGAGGGCACTAGTACAGCCAGAAAAGTAGAAAGAGCAATAAACCCATAGATGATGGAATGCTTGTGGGTCAAGAATACTCTGAGGCTTGTTAACCTTGAGCTTCAAAACTGTAGGAATTTCCTGATCCAGAATTTTCTCAAGAATCTTCTTAATCAACCTAGTCATGTACCTGGGAGGAAACTGAAGCTGAAGGGGATTCGGTGCCTTCTTAAATCTGGAACCCCACTGGTTAAGTCTCTTCCAGACCCATGTTGAGTAGCATGAAGAAAATAAAGAATGAGTCCCAGACTCAGGTTTTACAATCTATTTGCAGACCCAGAACACATACATAAAATAATTAGGTAGAGGATAAATGGTCTGGCCTACATGAGCAGTTTTGAAGTTCAGTATCCACTGAGGACTAAAGAGTCAGGAAAGCTTTCAGAGTGAAAATGGATCTGGAGTATTTGTAATAATGAGTCATATTAATAATAACTAAAGTTGTTCCCAATGTATTTCTCAATTCATCTTCCCCACAGAAATAGAATTTTTTATTTATTTGAATTCTGGTATTTGTATTTCCTTGTCAACCATTTCATTCCTGGTAGAAGATGAAGACTTTTCCAATTGTCTCTTTTGTCTGTAACTTTCAAAAACGCAGACTTTCTCGATCTCAAGTCCTCCCAGCCTCCCCCTGCAATTCCTTCTCCATGTTCCAGTCACTTGCCTTTCCTAACTTCCCTTCACACTCTTCTCTTCCAGATTCCCCACAAGTGCAGTGCCTTCGAGCCTACAAACCCCGAGAGAATGATGAGTTGGCTTTGGAGAAAGCAGACGTGGTGATGGTGACTCAACAAAGCAGTGATGGTAAGAAGGGGAGTCCACGAGCAGTAGGCTGGCATTGGAGTTGGATGGAAGTATTCTCTTCTTAGAGCTTCTATAACAAAGTACCACAAATTGGGTGGCGTAAAACAATGGACATGTATTCTCTTGTGGTTTTGGAGGCCATAAGTCCAAAATCAAAGTGTTGGCAGAGCCATACTCCTTCTATACAGTCTCTGTGTGTGTGTGTGGGGGGGGGGGGGGCCT
>NW_005356173.1:1041016-1043833 GCF_000412655.1 Myotis brandtii
TGTGCTTTGTGTTTGGTTGGGGATTTTGAGGGACTTTGCGCCGGACTCTGGAAACTTGTTCTCATAGGAAAAGGATCCAGTGGGGCCTACACCAAGGAACTATCCTTCTTCTACCATATAGTACTTAAACATTCTCTTCCAGAGTGCAGATTCAGAGCTGGCCAGAGTGTCCATCGTGGCTGTGGTAAACAGAATCTGACCACAGTCCACTGAAGGGAGATGTTTAAGAGGGATTAACATGTCAGCTGGGAGGGTCAATCTGGTGACCTCTAAGGTATCTTCCAACTATAACGATTTTCCATGATTGTCGGTATGAGGTAGTGCATGCAACTCTGGGATCTACTGGTGGTGATGTGAGGGGGATTCTCTCTCACTCTAATAAACTTGGCACTACTCGAGCATTTTCTCTTCAGACTCTGGAGCACTGAGCGAGGTTCCAAACATGGACCCCCATGAGGCTTCCAGGCTACTTGACTTAGGTGTCATGAAAGACCAAGATGATGCCTCGGCCATGATGTCTGTCAACTCTTGCTTTGTGACTCCAGAGAATTTAGGCATTTTCTCTGCTTATTATGGCCTGAGAAGGAATTGATGGGTGATGAAAACCTATTCATACTTACCTTTTTCCTGAACCTTAAGGTACAGGCGAGTTGGGTGAATTTGGAAATCCTACCTAGGCCATTAATGAGTTTATATTTTGACTTGAATTATTGTGAAGTTATCTTCCCAGTTGTTTCATCCTGTTTGTGAAAAGCAATACAATGTAATGGAAAGAGTCATAGGACCCAAAGCAAGAGACCCTTGCTCCAGTTACCACACTGCCATGATCCAGCCTGTCCATGTCTCTGTCTCCTTAAATGTAAAATACAAGTTTGGACCAAGTAACTCTAAAGTCCCATTCAACTCTACAGTCTATGATTGTCTGTCTCCGATCAGATCGCCTTTCTCAGCTGAACAGCATCATTCTTTACATTTTTCCTCATATAGAGCCCTCACACAGCAACTGAATAGCCATATTTTTAAAAATATATATATTTTTGTTGATTTCAGAGAAGCTTATGTAGCTCTAGGTATTGCTTGGCTTGTGGCAGTGTATCCAATCTCTACCTCTGTCTTCCTTCTATGTGTGTCCAAATTTCTCTATTGAAGGATACCAGGTACATTGGATTAATGGCCCACATTACTCAAGTATTACATCATCTTAACTTTACTAATCACATCTGCATCAACCCTATTCCAAATGAAGTCTCATTCTGAAGTACTTGGGATTAGGACTTCAACATATACTTTGGGGGAACACAATTCAACTCATGAGAGTAGAGAAAGAACACTAAGGAGTAGGCAGCTATAGACTAGGTCAGACCTAGAGCAGCCAGGGTGAGTGCAGTGGGTGTCCCATGCCCTGGGGGCTCGCCCATCCATTCAGCCTTACGATTCAGGAATGTGTTTGGAAAGGTGGTTCAGGGGAAATGATTGTGTTCTCCAGATAATTTTTCTTCCCACCCATCTTGTACCCATAGGCTGGCTGGAGGGCATGAGACTCTCAGATGGGGAGCGAGGCTGGTTTCCTGTGCATCAGGTGGAGTTCATTTCCAACCCGGAGGTTCGTGCACGGAACCTGAAGGAAGCCCAGCGAGTCAAGACGGCCAAACTACAGCTGGTAGAACAACAGACCTAGCTATTCTCTGGAAGGACTCCCCTGAGCTTAAGGACAAGTTGTTCTTGGAGAGGGCTGGCCCTACAACCCTGCAACAGAGGCCTTCTGTGGACCAAGAACTAGACCTTCTGAGAGCCCAAGAACAAAATCCAACTACCAATCGCGGTGATATGGGAGAATCGTTGATTGGCTGCCTCCTGCACATCCTCCAGGGGGGATCAAGCTGTAACCTGGGCATGTGTTCTGACCAGGAATCAAACCATGACCTCCTGGCTCATAGGTTGACACTCAACCACTGAGCCAGGCTGGCCAGACAGCATAGTCATCTTTTAAGCTGTGTCATTATACTCTTTTCCTTGACAGTGTACTCCTCTGCCTTATCTTTGGGAGGGCTCAAAAGTAAAATTGCATTGCAGCTTTGTACAAAGGTAAGAATACTACTACAGACTGTCCTATACCCAGATAACAATGATATGACATGATGCTATCACTTTTGATAACACATTTTGTTTTGAGTCCATCCAAAAATGTAAGTTAGCTTGTTTAATTGTTAGAAAAGTAATCCCTATCCTAATTAAGATTGGGCTAATAGTAATTTATCCTAACAGGTTGACACTACCAAACAATCTAAAATGGGAGGGCTTTAGATAAGTTCTGTTGAAGTTTCTCACTATTTTCATAAAGCCAGCTTTTTATTAATATACTAGAGGCCCGGTGCACAAAACTTTGTGCACTGCGGGGGGGGGGGCATCCCTCAGCAGGCCTGTGCCCTCTTGCAGTCTGGGACCCCTCGGGGGATGACCACCTGCTGGCTTAGGCCCACTCCCTCCTGGATTGGGCCTACGCTGGCAATCAGACATACCTCTGGCAGCCCGGGAGCCCTCGGGGGATGTCCACTTGCCAGTGGGGAGCAGGCCTAAGCTGCTGTCGGACATCCTTAGTGCTGCTGAGGAGGCGGGAGAGGCTCCCACCACCACCGCTGTACTGGCAGCCGTCAGCCTGGCTTGTGGCTGAGCAGAGCTCCCCGTGTGGGAGCACACTGACCAGCAAGGGGCAGCTCCTGCATTGAGCGTCTGGCCCCTGGTGGTCAGTGTGTGTCATAGTGACCAGTCATTCCCAGTTGTTCTGCTGTTAGGGTCAGTTTGCATATTACCCTTTTA
>NW_005356173.1:1044009-1057753 GCF_000412655.1 Myotis brandtii
CAGAGACGGAAGCTCCCAGCCTCTCCTTTTTTCTTTTTTTTTTATTCTGGGATTTATTTACCTTCTATAATTGAAACTTTGTAGCCTGGAGTGGAGCTCAGAGCCAGCCAGGGGAAGCCTCCTGCTCACTCCAGCTCCGTGGCCATGGCTGGCTGAAAGCAGGTATCTGGGGTTTATTTACCTTCTATAATTGAAACTTTGTTACTTTGAGTGGAGCTCAGAGCTGGCAGCAGCAGACGCGAAGCTTGGCTTCCTCCATCATTGGGGCAACCAAGCCTCCTGCTTGCTCCAGCTCCGTGGCTGCCGGCTGCCATCTTGGTTGGGTTAATTTTCATATAGTTGCTCTGATTGGCTGGTGGGCGTGGCTTAAGGCATAGCAAAGGTATGGCCAATTTGCATGTTTGTATTTTATTAGTGTAGATGGCATAATAATATGTATATGTTATAAGTAAACTAACAACTTGTTTTTCTTAACAGCAATAACAATAATTATAATCCAAATTATTTTTTCAAACCAGTATTTGAATACTGGCCATATGACTCAAACAGAACCATATCCAACCTTATATTTTCCAGGAAAATTTTCCCAGAGAGGTAAAATATTAACTTCTGAATGATGCACAGGCAAATACTTTTTTTTTAGTTGAATGACTGCTTCTTCACTTGAAGTTGCTAAGGCTTTCTGAGCACCTTTGAAGCTGACTTCTGAAAGACCAAAACCATCTTTAGGTATTTAACATGTATTTGTTTAATTGGGGTATTATCACCTCATCTGTGAAGTTGAAAGACAATAGGATTCTACCTACCTTTAGGTCCTTGGTGTTAAAGACAAACACACACACACACACACACACACACACACACACACAATCAAATAACAAAACATATATGAGTCATCTCTCTTCAGTTTAATTACTAAACTTTCT
The DNA here is from genome assembly GCF_000412655.1 of Myotis brandtii. Classification (NCBI taxonomy): domain Eukaryota; kingdom Metazoa; phylum Chordata; class Mammalia; order Chiroptera; family Vespertilionidae; genus Myotis; species Myotis brandtii. The sequence goes on from NW_005356173.1 coordinate 1,044,936, forward strand.
ATACTTTGGGTTTCACAAAATCAGGTCCAGGTCCACTCATTATCCATTTCTTCTGCAAATTTTCAGAATTGACTCAACTTATTTTTTAATTCTAATTGGCATCATTGTCTTAGAAACACAGCAATTTCTTATGAGAGATTGTGAAAACAACCATAAACCAACATTTTTTGGACAGACCTGCATTTGAGACATATACAAATATGCAGGGTTTCGTTGGTTTTTTTAAACAAAGCCATGCACAGGGCAGTGTCTTCAGCAGATATTAACATCAGTCCTCTCTATAGCCCCTTTGCTGAACTGTGGCATGCTTGGAGTATAAGCCGTATAGCTATCTGTGAGCCGTTTCCTTCCTGCACTGGGCCACACTGCACCTCCATCATCTCTTTTGCCTCCTCACGAGCCAGATTTTCACTGAGCACAACTTGCTCTGTTGTGGTTATTTATAATAATTTTAATAAGATCAGCCTACATGTTTATATTGGGAAGGCTCACAGATTAAGATGTACTTATTTCCCTTAATTTAATTTTCTGTCTCCTTAAACAACTTCTATATCCATGATACAAAAAAAAAAAAGAATGGATTTTGGTTGTATGATGACCAATTTTGTTTTTAGTTGGCCTTTGGGATAGAAGTTGTTTAAAAGTCTTTGAAAATCTAAAGGAATTCCATTCACTGGGCCCCTTCTTTCACATACATATTTATCCCCCTCACATAAACCTGATTTCCTTCTGTGGCTCTATCCAGAAATAGTGTGTGTGCTTTTAAGTGTTTAGTGGTGCTGCCCTTATCATAACCTCTTCTCAGAAATGAGACCAAATTAGGAATCCAGGATTTGGTAGAGTGGCCCTTTATAGACACTGCTCCTCACCCACCGCCTAAGACAGGTCCTGGAGCCTTGTGTGTGTTCGTGGTTTTCAGTCCTGCACATAAATATCTTGGTGAGGGTTTGGCTCCATCACTAATGCAATTCAGTGACTGGGGAGCCACAATTGCTGTAAACATGACTCAAGAGCAGCCTGTTTAATGTAATCGTCTGACTCTGAAATCAGGTGTGCAGAGGGGCCAAAGGTTACAAGTAAATGAGCTAAAGAGAAATGGATGCCAAACTCAGATCTGGTTCAAACGCACTGAGAACAGTCTTTATACTTAAGTAGTTTTCGACCCACTTCTTCCCACCCACCCACTTTAAATTACAGTTATGGAGTAGAACTTTCTCTAGCCTCCTCCTTGGAAGAGATTCAGGCAAAGCATCCATTCAGTCTGCAGAGTTCCCAGGAACAGCAGAAAACGAGGCCTCGGTCACCAGGAAGACAGACGCAGGGTGTGCGGGTGAGTGGGCGTGTTGTTTACTCTTTCTGGGTGGCTGGTGAACGGGCATGTGTGGAGGAAAGGAGCTGGGTTGGTGTGTGCTGTAAACGTTTTCTGAGCTGGTGAGGGAGTGACTACTGATCCCTGCTGCTTAGTGAGTGAGTCACGGGCCTGAGGGCAGAGCCTGCTACAGGGCGGGGCCCAGTCTGGCCCACAGAGTCCTCCAGGAGCACCACTGAACAGATAAATATTTTCCTGGCAGTTATCTGAGCATTTCAGAGAAGCAATTACCTCTGAACAATGCAAATGGAAATTCAGGGGGGTGGGAGTCAGATCAGATTATGGCACTGCATGAGATGGACCACAGACCGAGGGGTTCCTGGACACCAGGAAGTTCAGACTCTTCGGGAAAGGGTGGCTGAGGGTGAGGGACCATGGGTACCATGGTAGAGTCCACAAGTCCAGCAAGAAAGACTTCCGCCCGAGAAGCAGTCTCAGGGAGAAAAGGGAAATGCAGGAGGCAAAGAAAGGTTAGAGCCTTCAATGGGACTCACGCAGCCAGTTCTAGTGTTTTCTATTGAGATCAGCTTGTGGTGGGGATGAGAAATTCATCCCCTGCTGGAGGCGACAGTGGAATCTGGAGAAAGGAGATGGTTTGCCTAAAGTCACACAGCCAGTTAGTTATAAACTACAGGTTACAGCAGCCTGGTGTTCACATCTAGGGCTTAAGGGGATAATCTGCTGAGTTTGTTGAAGGTGGCTTGCCATAAATTGTAAAGATTGAGTCAACACAATGTGGATAGGCAGATTATTTCTGAGAGCATGGGAGGAGCAGGTGGCAAGACTTGTGGAATTGTTAATAAGCAGGTTTTGGTGATAGAATTGAGCTGGGCCAGGCAACCAACTGGAAATAAAGATAGGGTGTGGTTTGGCCTCAAAGAACTCGGGAGCGTATGTGCATGCGCATGTGTGTGCACATGTGTGAGTGTGTGTGAAGAGGTGGCTGTTTAGCTTTTAGGGTGGGGAGGACTAGAGCATCTCTACTAGAAGACTTGGCTTCCTCCTTGAAATACAGCAATACAGGCATTAACAAATAAAAGTGGAGAAAAGGGGAAAGAGGAATTTTCTAGTTGAAAACCAAGGAAAATGAGTGTGTATAATATTTTTTTTAAACTTTGACCATAGTCCTTTAAATTGGTTTGGGGACAATTTTTAGTGCACTGCGTATGAAAATGTACTCGATTTCACCAATTCAAATAATTATTATAGAAAGTAACAGAAAAGCCTAACCAAGATGAGTAAGTAAGAAGGTATAATGAAGAAGTGGACAAAATGGAATGCTTAGAAAGAGTAAAGGCTTATTGTTGCTGATCGTTCAGAAGGGACCCCATATTCCCAGCAGGCTGCTGGGATATGATGGGGTGAGGGTGCCAGTCTAGGGAGGACACATGGCATAAAATTCGGTGGAAGGGGCCACATGAGCAGCAACAGGGTGAAAGTGAACTGGGAATGACCCAGGAATCTCCAGGGGTGGAAACTCCATTCCCAGATAATGAAAACCTATGGCAGGAGGAATGTACCTGAGGCAAGTAGACCAGAGTGATGAGACGAAGAAGCAGATAAAGTGGGAAAGTTACAAACACAGGCGCCAAAATGCTGAGGCAGAAACCAACACTTCTAGACTTCCATTGCTTTTAAGTCATACTCCCAGATGCCTGGGCTCTGAAACAAGGAGTCAGTTTGACATTCTCTCCTCTCTACCCACACAATCAGGTTCTGCTGATTTTTTCGTAGTTCACCGAGATTGCTTCCCTCTGTTTCCCTTCCACTATTTTAGTCTCAATAGCTCACACCTGGGCACTGGAGACTTCCCCAAGGGCATGCCTTCTCCCATCCTTTCACCTGCCGTCTTTCTGTAGGAGTGTTATCAGGATCTCAGCTTTGACTGTCTCCTCTTTACCCCTATCACAGTGGTTCTCAACCTTGGCTGCACATTAGAATCACCTGGGAATCTTTTTAAAATCCTGATTTCTGGGCCTCATCCTCCGGAAATTCTGTTTCTTTGTTACTAATGTTGTGGCCCCACATTAGTAACAAAGAAACAGAATTTCCAGAGGATGAGGCCCAGAAATCAGGATTTTAAAAAGATTCCCAGGTGATTCTAATGTGCAGCCAAGGTTGAGAACCACTGCCCTATAATCTACCAGGTAAGACTGGTCATAGCTGTACCCCATCTAGCCATCCAGCCCCCTCCATCTGCCTCTTTCTTGTTGCTCCTATGTCCACTTCACTTCCCTCTTGGCCTGTTCTTTCTATACATTCCAATCCCTTTCCAGCTCTGCAACCCTCCTGTTCACTGCTCTTCTCGCCCTCTCCTGTCTCACACAATGTTCCTGTTTCTTTTAAATCAAACTAAACAGTGCCGTGTTATTTATTTATTTTTAAATACATTTTTATTGATTTCAGAGAGGAAGGGAGAGGGAGATAGAAACATCAATGATGAGAGGGGATCATTGATGGCTTGCCTTCTGCACACCCCCTACTGGGGATCACGCCCCCAACCCTGGCATGTGCCCTGACCGGGAATTAAAATGTGACCTCCTGGGTAATAGGTCAGGGTTCAACCACTGAGCCACGCCGGCTGAGTGTGTTATTTAAACACAGACCTAGGGTCTATGGAGGATTCTAAATCTAATCTAGATTGCATCCATTGTTTTACTACACTCAGCCCCACCTTCTGACCTTCTCTGTCATCTCCCTCTAAAACTATCAAAATATACTGCTTGAAGTTGGCACCTTCTGACCAATACTTGTTTCTTTTGCAACTTTGGGCAAATACTTAAACCTCTCTGAGTCACATGAATACTACCTTATAAGAAAAAAATTTTTTTAAATGCCATATAGATTTGTCATGAAATGAAATGACCTACTAGAGAGCTACATACACAATAAATTATAAATTATTACCATCATAATTAATATTTTGTCTGAGGACCAATTTCTGGGAAAAGTATTTTAGTTCCTCATGAAACATACAAACACACAGAATTGGCTGTCATAAGTACACATGCGCCTATTAAGGCTTGTCCAGTTTCTTAAGTGATATATTCAGGAAGCAAGACTCCTCTGTCTGCATTTGGTGATGTGGAAAATAAACCCAAAAGACTTTTATCTTGACTTGGTTAAGGCATTTTTAGGAAATCATATAAACCTCCGTACCTCCTCTGTAAATTAGGATAATTATATCTAATTTGCACAATTACTTGTCCACCTCCAGACCTTGACCACATGGGGCTTGATCCCTCCCCATCTGACAGCCCTTCCAGCTCTTCATCTGCACCCCAGTCTTTCCTCATCAGTCTCAGCAGCCCCTTTCTCCCACCCCATTCTCCTCGTCTTATTTGGTGTTTCCACGAGTCTCTTCCAAGACAACTTTTCTTTATGCCAAGTGCTCTGCCTGAGCAATCTGGTGTGGTCTCTTGACCTCAATTAGCATTTTCTACGCTAAAGAGGCCCCACAGACCTACTTCCATGTTGTTCTCACTAGATGTGTCCACACAGATAACGACAAGAACTTCCGCTCAACATACAGAGTGGTCTTCCCCAAATCGGCTTTATCCCATTATTTCCTTTCTCAATTAACAGCATTTCTTAGTTACCAAAGTGTCCATCTTCTTTCCTTTCTCTTCAATTCCTTACAATGAACTTTCATCCTATTAATTGAGCCTGACTCTTTAAGTATTTCTCCAATCTGCCCTATTCTCTCTCCATCATCTCTCACTTAGACTCAAACCGTAGCCCTATCTTGTTTCCCAGCTTCCTCTAAGCCTCTGGTCATATTTTCCATCTGTCTGTCTAAAACAAATTTGAACAAGATATGCCCACACCTTAAACCTGCCAGTGCTTCTCAGATCTTCTACTACAGCCTTCCCACTGGCCTTATCTATACAAATCCAGCCACTCCGAACCCCTCCTTAATCATCTTTCCAGTCTCAGTGGCCTCACACTCACTGTGCCTTCTGCCTGAAGTATCCTTTCTTTCCTGCTCTGCTTATCTTAATTCGGTTCTTCCTGTAGGAGTGATGCCTCAGACTCCAGCATTCTCTGTTCCAGCAGACATGGCTGCCCACCTTTGGGACCTTGGTCACACTTGGTTCTTGGGGCTGACCCTGCACAGCTCTGCCCTCCTGCAGTCTAACTGGGCACTTGTGGCCAGACTCCTGGACAAGATTGTCGGTTCCCTGCAAGCCGGAAAGACCTTTCATTTATCTGTGTTCACCCGGGACTGTAGATCCTGTAGATCCCACTGAATGCCGAAACATGCAGCTGCCTTTATTTCTGAGGACTTGGCGATGAAACTCAAATGAGAGGGTATTTTTGAAAGAACAGTGTGAACCAAACCACAAATATAAAAACCATAAATCTCTCTCTGAACTAAACACCACTTCTGGGTGAATGAAAATGATGTACTTCCCGGAAATCAGACTTATTCTTAATTCATAAAGACCGTTTAGGACTTGGAGTGGAATCAATAGAAGCCAAATTGTATTTTGCTTCCTGTTTTTCTGTGCTCTGCTTATGCAAATGATGTTAAAATAGGTGTTTAAAAATAACTTCTAATGGGCTATCTCAGTAAAATGTAGCTAACAGGAACAGAAAATATAATAGGAATCCAATAGATTTTAGAGCATTTTTTTAGACACATGTGGAGCCTGGATGGAGGGTTATAATGGCAGGAGGAAGGGGAGTCTTCTATGAACTGGGTTCACACCATGATCCAGCTGCTCAGGAGCCTGAACTGCAAAAAGCTGAGCCGAGATACAGAGGCCGGCTCCTGGACAACCTCTGTGTGGATCAAGATGTTAGCATGGATGTAGAGTCCTTAGCAAAGTGCTACAACCAGCGTTGCCAGATTTAGCATACATAAAAATACAGGACACTCCACTATTGTAGGAAGCATGCTTATACTAAAAAAGGATTTGTTTATCTGCAGCTGAAATGTAACTGGACATCATACATTTTATCTGGTAAGCTACAATCCAAATGACTTTAATATCTTTGAATCTGATGTTAGTGGCTCTAGGGCTTTTGGAAGAATTAGCATGGGCTTTCTTACTGCAAACTAGTGATTTTCGACCTGTGTGCTGCAAGAATTTTTAAAGCATGCAATACCTGACTAGTCTGGGGCACTGACCTTTTTTCCCTTAGATTGTCAAATAAAGAAATGACAACAGCCAACACAATAGCTGTCCAGTATGAAAGAATCAAAATTAAACGTATTTTTTGTCAGATTGGCAAATAATATGTTTTTTTAGTGTGCCGCAGAATCTTAGTCATTAGTTTACATGCGCCATGAGATGAAAAAGGTTGAAAACCGCTGCTGTAAACCACCAGTTTAAGGCCACAGAGAAACTGGTGGTGGATTGCCATCTGGTGGAAACATTGTGACAGTGAAAACAAATTAGATGGGGGAGACATTTTTTCCTGGAGTCTGCAAGGAAGGATTCTGCTCTGGTCAATGGCAAAGCCCTGAGCTTGCACTGTTGAGAGGATGATGACATCAAGAGGATGTGTATTTTCCAATAATCAGCATTTAGAGGTCCAGAATGCCCCCCAATGCAGTGGGCACTGTGGGACTATCCGATGTGGGGTGCTAACTATATATAAGAGCATCCTCTTCTTAGCGCCCCCCCACCCCACCTGCCAAAAAAAAAATGCTTTGGAGAGACTGACCCTGAAATATGTTTGGGCTTTTTTTGTAACCCTGTCCCTCCAGAGTCCAAATCCCAGAGAGCATGGTTTAATAGCAGGAGTGAAGACAAGGCCCCAAATGCCCAGTTTCTCCTCCAGCAGGAGAGACAGGCCAGGGAGAATGCCAGCTGCACTTGATCACGCCCAGTGGCGACCTCACCTGGGACTGGAGCTCAGTGTGTGAGTGGGGAGACGGTAATTACAGAGAGAAACCAACAGCACACTCGTTTACTGCTTACAATGAACACTCTGGCTCATGTGTCTGGCCAGGAAAGGAAACAACACAAGCTGATACAGAGTTCCGAAGTGGTACCGGCCATCACCTTCAGGGCCGACACCGAACAGAGGTGTGGAGATTCGGGTAGAGCCAGCCCCTCCCTCCTCACACCAGCGCCCAGCAAGATGAGCTCACACAGGAGCATGTCCGACTTGCACCCCAGTCGACACAGCCCCCCCGTCTTTCCTAATGCTTCTGCCACCATCTCCCTGATGGCGCCCCAACCCCTCCACCCAGCGGCCTGTCTGACATGTGGCCCCAGGACTAGGGGCCGTGGCTGTTTCTGTCCTCTTCTCGGGCCTCCTCGGGTGCCAAATGCTGCTCCACAGTGGCCGTGGGCTGCTCACTGGGGGCCTTGCTGGGTAAGGGCCCAGCTCCTGGCCTGGCCCCGTCAGGCAGCCGGCTGGGCCCTGGAGAAGGCTGTCTGCTCACAGGGTGAGCATAGGGAGCCGGAAACAGATCGGAAAAGTAGCCATCCCCTCCTGAGGGGTGCCCCAGAGCTTGGGGACAGAAGGGACCAGGGAAGGGCAGTTCTGGCAAGCAAGGGTCATTCCAGGGCACTGTGCCTGTGGGGTCAAAGAAAATAGGAGTAATTAGACAGGACTGAGGCACCGGCCACAGTTCAGCATGTGCTGTGAACGTCCACCTCCTCCGACACACAGGCTAGGACCCCATGCAAGTCTAGGGGGCAAACTGGCACCACGAGCTCCCCTGAGGACCAGGCATGTTCCAGACCCGGGCCTGGACACAGTGCACTGTGGCAGCAAGGAGACCCAAACCCACCGGCCACTCTTCCCCTTCTCCTGGAATTTAGTCATCAGATGGCTGCTTCCAGTTCTCAGAGGCCCAGCGGCCCGTCAGAACATTCGTATTAGCTGCCAGCTACTCTGCGCCAGGCACGGCCCTCATGTTATTCCTCCTCTTCATCAGGTGCCTCCATGATATGGGAATCATATTCCCATTTCAGAGCCCAGGAACCTGAAGCCCAGGAGAGTTGGAAACTGCTGAGCTGGACTTCAAATTTTGGTTTTCCTAACTCCAAAGCTCTCTGGCCGACTCTCTCTCTGCTCGACAGCCTCTGAGAAACTTGAGGAAACAGACCCCCCGTGGCAAGAAAAAAGCTTCCCTCGCACCAAGCCCTGCCCCAGCCTCCCCGGTAATGAGGCCTCTGTCCCTTCTCACCTTCCTCAGTCACCAAGGGAACCTTCCCTTCCAGCCCGAACTCACCCATGCTCCCAGCAGGCGGCTGCAGCAGGCCCTGCCCTGCCGGGGGCGCTGAGAAGTAGCCCTGCGAGGTCCCCCCATTGGGGCCATAAGGCGGCGGGAAGAAAGAGTCTTCTGGCAGTGGGGGCGTCAGCGAGCTGGGCGTGGAGAAGGGGAAGGGATGCAGATAGGAAAACTGGGGCTGAGGCTGTTGGAAAAGCTGGGTCTGCGGAGCCTGGGAGACCTGGAACAGCCCCGGCTGGTTGCTCAGCTGGTAATCCTGGGGTTCCAGCTCTTCCAGGTATAAGCAGGTAGGGGGCGGGGTGACACTTGTCCCCCAGGACCCACAGGAGCCATCTCTGTGGCTGAACAAGTAGGGGGTGGGGTGACACTGTGGGGACAGGGAAGCATTTGTGAGGGTCGGGGGGCCTCCTCATTCTGACCACACAGTAGGCCAGTGCCTTCTCCTCACCCCTCTCCCCACCTCCAGGCCCCACCTGCCACCACCTCCTCTTCCTCTGCCTGCTCCCAGCTTCTCGCCTCATTCCTGCTCTAATGATGAGATATCCTACCCTTTCCACCCCTTTCACCCGCTTCACATTTACTGCTCCTTGCTCCTCTCGGCTAACCCTTTGCCATCCCAAGCCCCTCTCTGCTCTGAAACCCTTCCCAAGATAACTCAGTGGCCACCCCCACTGGTTCCATACCTTGTCCCCCAGGACCCACAGGAGCCATCTCTGTGGCTGCTGTCACTGCCAAGTGTGTCCATCAGCAGAGGCATCAGTTGGGGGGTGTGGGCAGAGCCGAGGGGGAAGGGAAGGTTGGCCCTTTGGACAGGCGGGGGGCTGAAGAGTGGTGGGGTCACTGCCACCCTCTGAGCACCCTCGCTCTGTTGGGTTGGGGCCAGAGTCTGGTCAGATGTCAGAAGCATGGGGGGCTCTAGGAGCAGAAGACACAAGGGTTGTGAAGGTAAGAGAATGGGGAGGCAGACTTGGGGTTGCTGGAAGGAAGACGCGCAAGACAGCAGAGGGCTTTGGGCCACTCCCATGCCTACCAAGAAAGCCCCTCTGTCTTCACTGTCTTCCTGTCATCTCTTCCCACCCCCCAGATAATCCTCAGAAGGGGGCCAGCTCACCTGGCAGTGTGTCTAGAGGGGGCTCCTGAGGGAAGGCACCAGGCTCCGGGTCCATGGGCACAGCAGGTGGCAGCTCAGCAGCAGAGCTGGAGGCAGACAGAGTGAAGGCTGTACTTTGAATGGTCCCTGGACATAGATCGGGGCCTCGGTGCCAGGAAAGGGACAGACCCTGCCTCCCTCCGAGGCACTGGCCACTGCCCCACCCCATGCAGCCAAAGCCCCTAAATGTTAGCCAGCAGCTCCAGCCTCAACGCCCAGACTTTGAGACCCAGGTCCCAGCTTGGACCCCGCTTCCCACCTCCGGGGATGACCCGGCAGGAGGAGGAACTCACCTGTCCTGGCCACTGGCAGGGGCTGGACCTGCAGGACTGTCCTTGTCCTTCTTCCCATTCAGTTTCTCCACTTTTCGCCACTTTGCCCGGCGATTCTGGAACCACACCTGTAGGGAGAGACACTAGAAGAGCTTGAGGAAGGGGCAGAGGCTCAGCCGGTCCTGACTATCCCGTGAGGAGCTGCCTCACCGCTGCGCTGCAGATGCCGCCTCTGAGGCTGGTGTCATAGAAGGTCCCTCTAGCAGCCTTTCCCCTTCTCGCTTTCTAGGCCGTAGCGATGTGGACACGGCAAGAACACAGCCCTAAGAGCTGTAACCTCGGCCCGAGCCAGAGGTGCTGTGCACCTGCCTGCTGTCCAGAGGCCCAGCGTGGATTCTCCTCCACCCGTCCCTGCCCAGCCCCCTTTACCATGATGCGCTGGGGGGTGACCCCCACTGTCTGGGCAATCTCCCGGCGCTTGTCACCGTCAGGGTAGTGGTCTGCTTGGAATATTCTTTCCAGCTCCTCCAGCTGGTCTGGAAGGAGAAACCCCATGAATACAAACCCCAGGGATGTGGCAGGAGAGGAGAAGGACGCCTGCCAGATGGGACCACCGGCCCAGCCCAGGGCTCCTGAATCTCTCAACTGTTTCCCACTGGGCCGGGCCTCCTCTCCTCGGGCTTTGTGGGTGGGGACTAACCTTTCCAACCTGTTTTCAATTTCACTTTCTGATGCACCCCCAGCCCTGATAGGCCGTGGCCCTGCCACAGGCCAAGGGGGTCCAGGATAGGCAATGTGCAAGCAAACCACCCTCCAGTCTCCCGGGCCACGTTCCCTGCTGAGCGCACCTTTCCCAGAGATGACACCAGACCCCAGGCTGACTCTCACCTTCAGGGACTCACCTGAGCGGTACAGGGTTCGAGTCTTTTTCCGCACTTGGCAGGTCACTTCTAGGGGCTTCTTTTGGTCTGTGTTTTGGCTGTTCTGGGCCAATGTGCTGAGGAGGTTGGCCAGGTGGCAGGGCCCCCGGCCTGACCCACAGGGCACTGGGTTGTTGGTGTCACGGGCTGAGTTAGTGACGCGGGGAGGTGACATGGAGACTGGACCCATGGCGACAGACTTTTTCTGCTTCCCGGAGCCCGGAGCGAAGGACCTCTTCCCTGCCTTGGCCTCTCTCCTGGGGACGGAACACCCGTCTCCCTGAGGCTGGGGGCGGGGCTGGACCAGAGTTCTGTCTTTGTGGACAGAGCCCGGTGGCTGGCATGCTCCCCTGGCGTTGGGGGCCTTGGGTGGCGTCTTCTCTCCCAGGACAGCGCAGGAGAGGGGCGGCTCCCCACGTGGGACATCCTGAGTGGTGGGCGCTGGACTCCGTGGTGGTCCTTCCTTCTCCGACCCCGCAGCCAGGGGCTTGCCTCCACCTTCCTGGCCTGTGGGGAACGAGCACTGTAACTGGTTTCTGGTTTGAGCTTAAGCTTGAATTTGTCCATGTACAGAATTAGCTCCAGGCATAGCTTCCTAACCTGGCTATTGTGAGGATTGAAGTAGATGAGCCACTGCTTTGAAGAGTCTATGCAACTCTAAGGGGCCTTGGCTCATCTACACAGATGGTAGAGGGTATCCTAATGGGGGGACTAACTTCCTGTGAGCGCCCTGCTAGTTTCCTGCCACCTGGAAGGTGAGTTTGAAGGACAGGCATCTGTTCAGCGTTTCTAAGGGACAGATGTTGGGGTTGGGGTAGACGGGGCAGAGAGATTCTGTTTCTAAAACGAGCTTTTGTTCCTGCCGTAGATCCAGACATTGTGGCTTAGAGCAGGGCCAGGGTGGCATTGGATGGCCGCCTGAAGCCCAGGCAAGGACAGCAAAGGAGACAACAGGAACGACCCCCTCACCTTCCATAGAAGTCACTCTGCCCTGCCAGCCCTCCTCACGGCTATCCGCACCCCTGCCCTTCCCTGGAAGTGGAACCTCACACAGGGGACCAGGCCCGGGCCGCTGTCCTAACACAAGGGAGGGAGGGTGACTCTGCTGACACTCTCTAAGCCCGTCTGCCTGTCCTGAGCTCTGACTTCTCCGGGTGCACCAGGCCCTGTGCTAGCACCTTCCATAGATTAGTGGCATCTGATCCCTTCGAGGGAGGCACTGTCCACATCTCCTTCTAACATGGAAACACGGACAAGAAAGGTGAGTCATTTGCCCAGATCACAGGGCAAATGCTCCTAATCCCCAAGCACAGTCCTCCCGCCCACCAAACCCTCCCCCCACCACATCCCCATTACTCAAAACCCCCAGAATCCTCCACTCAAGATGCTGCTTAATCGTTTCCAAATAAGTTGGAATATTTACAAATGCATACTAACTAGTGACTTAGTGCTATTGTTATTCTAACGAAATTGCATGAGATAGAATGTCTTAAAGAATGACTTTCCTGGAGTGTGTGTAGTAAGATGGGCCAAGGTGCTTTGTCACAGTTTCCTGAGTGCACATGGGCCTGCCCCACAGGAGCGACCTGCAGCTGGTGGAGCATGGACAGGCCTCTACGGGGGTGAAGGGGCAAGGCTGGGTGGGGGAGGCAGAGCTGGTAGCCTAGTTCACCTGGTATATAGTAGGTGCTCAATAAATGCCACGCATCAGTTAAGAAAAGTGACGGATGTTGGGACCTGGACTAAAAGTCCTAGGACTCCGGCCCTGACTTTTCTCCGCGTGTAGAGAGAGGGGGACCTCGGACCAGGTGGAGTGGGGCCCAGCCCGCGGCCTACCCGAGCTCTAGAAGAGCCTCCTAAGGTGGGTGGTGGGCCAGCACCCCCAGCCCGCCCCCGCGCCCCTGCCCACCCC
>NW_005356173.1:1058410-1076909 GCF_000412655.1 Myotis brandtii
GGCGCACTGCGAGCACAGGTGCGCGCGGTGCTCAGGTTTCGCTTTCGTGCGGCTACCCCCGTGTCAGTTTTATTCTTGGAGAATGAAGGGGAGTTTCATAATGGAAACCTCACAGGGGAGGCCTTTATGATTGCCCCTTCACGGAACGTCCCTTGCCTTCTTTGTAAAATGGTTTCAGATTTAAAATTCGGATTGCCTTTCTTACGTCTGCTCTCGAGTGGGAGGTGCTGGCCAGACTGACCGGTGCTTGCAGCTGGGGAGTGGGGCGGCCAGCGGGGAAGTCAGGTGTTTTGCTTTGGACACGGCGGGATCGATGCTAGAATCACCTGGTGGTACATTTTCCTGCGCCTTAAACTCCTCGGAGGGGCTCCGCCTGTGTGGGGACTTTGGGCAGAGTTGTGGGAGAGCTTTAGTTCTTTCTGAAACAAAACATTTAAACGGATTAATTTATGACAATATAATCAAAAGCTCAGGCTTCTGATGTTTCATTCTGACCCCGGTAATACCCGCTGGTAAAGGAGGGGTTTAGAAACGGGGCCCAGTTCCTCGGCTAGAAACGAAGCGTTCTAGGCCGTGAGCAAGGAGTGGCCTAGCACTTTCTGTGTGAAGAATCAGGACCAGGTGATGGTGACGTGGTTGTAAAGGGAACACAATAGTCTGCTTGCTGAACACTTATAGGACACCTACTGCCTGCCAGGCACCGAGCATAAATCCCTTCACCGCCTGCAGCAGCTCACTGCGGGGAGGTTAGAAATATAACACCAGTGGGCCATGTCAGTGCAGTGTGTTCGGTGCTGAGCTAGAAGGATGCATAGCTCAGAGGGGCACTGAGGAGCAGGAACCTCTGGTGCGCCAGCCTGAGGGCCAGGGGGACAGGAGAGTCCTTGGAGAGGACGACACAGGAGGATGAGTTGCAGGTTAAAAGCACAGCCGGGTTAAATGCCAGACCAAGCTCCCCGCCTGGGATAGAAGCCTCCCAAGGTCTGGTTTCTTCGTTGAAGCCTCAGCTCACCTTCCCCTACGCCCAAATATTCCAGTTTCCTTGTCTCTTTTACTCAAGTGTTTCCCAATGAGTGTTCCCCAAAACCCCTGGAATAGCATTTCTTAAGGAATTTGTTAAAAATGTGGCTTCCAGGCCCCATCCCCAGAAATGTTCATTGGTAGGTCCAGAGAGGAACCCAGAAATGGGCATTGTAACAAGTCCCTCAGGTGATTTTTATTGACTTTGCAGAAACAAAGCTGATTAAAACCAGCCTGGAATGGGAGGTTGGGAGTGGATGGTGGGGGCCTGTGTAGGGGAAGGAATGACCTTTTGTCCTTCATTGAGGTGTCTGCTGCCACAAACCGGGCACAATTAACTTCTTAGATTATCCTACCGCATTCAATAAGAATAAATCATTTTTGCCCTGGCCAGTGTTGCTGAGTGATTCAAGCGTCAGCTTCCCCACTGAAGGGTCACAGATTTAATTCCCAGGCAAGGGTGAGTACCTGGGTTGCAGGTTCAATCCCTGGCCCCATTTGAGAGGCGACCTGTCCATGTGTCTCTCACATTGATGTTTCTCCCCCACCTCCCTCCTTCCCTTCTACTCTCTAAAAATTAATGGAAAAAGTATCCTCCCATGAGAATTAATAAACAAACACAGAATATATCATTCTTTTCTACCATCATTAATGTTGTATTTCCTCTCACTGTCTGGTTGCCCTCTGCCTGGGGGAAGTCAGAAAAGCAGACTTGGGTCAGCCATGGACTGGGCACCACCCTGCCACCAAACACTGAAAGACACAGCGTCTAATTGTATAAAAGACTTCACTCCGGGGCTTAGGGAATTGAAGACGTTGGCCTTTTCAAACACAAATTATTGAATTTGTTGGGCTTGGGCTATATTAACAAATCAATATATTTTTATTGATTTCAGAGAGAGAAGGGAGAGGGTGACAGAGATAGAAACATCAATGAGAGGGAAACATTGATAGGCTGCCTCCTGCACATCTCCTACTGGGGATGGAGCCTGCAACCTGAGCCCCAAACCGGAATCGAACTGGCGACTTCTTGATGTATGGGTCGATGCCCAACCACTGAGCCACACTAGCTGGGCTAAGTTGCCTTTCTCTTGATATTCTTGGCTGGCTGTTGTGTGATTTTAAAAAAAAATACATGCTATAGTTTTTTTGTTGTTTAAATGAAAATTTGATTTAATGGCTAGAAGTGAAATTGGCCGAAGAAAGCTTGGGAGAGAAATGTCTGGATGTGTTTTGTTGGGAAGGTGTTGTATTTGTGATGATGCTGGTAATATCATCCTTGACGGGTCACCTTCAAGGGAAGGTCGGGAAGGGAGACTGCTGTTTATGAGAGAACAAGAGGTGTTGTTTTTAGGGTCCATGGGAGTATTTATTTCTGTCTTATTTGGTTACATTTCATCTTCATGATCTTCAGGGAAGTCCATATGCTCAAGCTGGTTTAGAGGGGAGGGGTTTTTCCATTTTCACTTTTTTGGTGTCTTAGTTTTCAGAGCCGAACTGTACACCACACTAAATGGCTCTTAGCAAGAGCCATTTATTCCAATATCTTTTCTTCTCACGGATATGAGAATAACAGGACTAAAAGAAACACGTCTGATGCTACTGCGGGATAAACTTGATCATTGTTTTCGGTCTGTGTAGAGTAGACCACATAATTAGGTTAAGGAAGTGGAATAAGCATTCTTTGCCCTTCCTCCCTCTTTCTACAATGAGAAAAATAATCAGAGGAAGGTGGCTGATTGAGAAAAAATTCAAAGCAGAAACACAGGATAACTTGTTATTGTCCTACGTGCCACACCAAAGTGTAGGTGGTAACAGGTCATTGGACCAGAGAGGCAAGAATCTGGTTGTGAAAGTCAGGCAGACTTCTGAGCAGGCCCTGGGTCGAGTCACAGCAAACAGGGGAGGGAAGGGCCCCAGGGAATCAGCAGGAGGCGAAGTGCCTCTCAGATAGGGAGGCCAACACCTTCAGGGACCAGGACATCCTGAGCCTAAAGAAGCAAAAGGCCAGATGATCAGATAAGCCTTTCAAACATAAATAATTGAATTTGTTGGGCTTGGGCTAGGCTATTAACAAATTCAAGTTGCCTTTCCCTTTTTTTAAAAAAATTTTTTTTATTGATTTCAGAGAGAGGAAAAAAGAGAGTGAGAGATATAGAAACATCAATGAGTACCAGCGCCCAGGAGGGACTGCCCAGTGGCTTCCTTTGGAAATCCTGGAAGAGGGTGGTTTGAGGTCGGGGAAGGGCGTTGGAAACACCTGGCTCCATGGGCACTGCCCTGGCCGAGAGAACACAGGTTGTGGATGAATTAGCCTAATAACTGCTAATTCCCAAACACTCAGTTTTATGCTTCTAAAACAAGCATGTCAAACTCACGGTCTGCGGGCCACATGGCTCGTTTATTTGGGCCATGTAGCCTTTGAGTTTGACATGCTTGTTCTAAAAAGAACAGCGACCACGTTGAAGACATGGTTGCTGCTGCTTTTGGTTTTAATCAGACGAATAATAATCACCTTTGCTCGATTTTCCTGATTAGAAAGTTCCTTGCCATCCGCCCTCCCCCTCCTGATGCACCTGTTTTAGGAGGCAGTCTTCCTTCTTCCTGCTCTGTCCAGTCTTCTCCAGGTTTGACAACCGCGGTGCTAATCACAGTGTGGACTCAGGACCCCTCAAAACCTGGGCTTCCTCTGTGCCTACGTCCTCTCCCCACCCCTGCAGTCTCCTCACAGCCTTAGCCTCTCAGTCAGATCCCAGCCTCCCCACCCTAGATCTGAACCCAGTTAGTCTCCTCACAGCCTTAGCCTCTCAGTCAGATCCCAGGCTCATGCCTCAGGGCCACAGATCTCCCCGTTTTATCTGCATGAAGCATCTTCCCCTTCCCTTTTATTTCTGTTAAAGTCTCACTCATGCTTCAAAGCCCAGCCCCAACATTCTCTTTCCGGTGAAGCGTGTCTTCCACAGCACATCAGTGGCTCCGCCCACGTCTTCCCGGCTTGTGTTTACGTTGACAGCACCTCGCCCAACATGGGCTGACCTGGCCAGAGTTCCTAGGTGTTCCCAGGTGTAGCGACCAGGCACTGTCTCCTCGCCTGACCGACACCAGCTCATGGAAGCCTCAGAACAACCCTAGGAGGGTCTGTTGGCCCCACTTGGTTGAAGAAACTGGCCCAGAGAGAACCCTGACAAAGGTCACACAGCTGGTCCTCGGCACACCCTAGATCTGAACCTAGTTAGTCTGGTTCCCACCCTTCCTCCTAACCACGAGGCCTGTATATCTGATTATGTTTGTGTCACCATCCTCCAGAGCTTGGCAGTATGATCTGCATGTTGGGGGTCAATGATGGTTCATTGCTCCAAAGTGATCACCATCGAGAGGAGTTAGGGAGCAGGGCAGGGGGCTGAGGGCTGTGGCTGCACCAGGAGGAAGTGATGGGACTTTTCTGAAGCAGGACGGGTGGTCACATGAGCCTGCACAGGCGATAAAGTTGCACAGGACTGAATATATACACATACACACGATGTAAGAATAGTTTCAACTGCATGTGAATCTTCTATTACCTCAAAATAAAATTTTAAAAAAAATGGTGATCCCAGGGTTCTGACCACAAGTTCAGTTCTCCTAGACTTGGATAAATTTAATTCACATAAATGATATTTTTGTACAGTAGCATTACTAACCTTTTGTTGACAGTAATATTAAAACATTTAAATTTAAATTATATCTTATTTCTTTCACAAGGCTGTAGATAGGCAAGCAGAGAAATTTATATCTAATTTGTTTTCAAAATAAAACAAAAGCTATGTCTCCTTTATGATGAGAATGCAAATTTATTAGGAAGTCATTGGAAAATAGCCAATGATTAGAAAAGAAGAAAAGTACAATTTGCCACCAAACGACAATATCAGTTATTAACAGTTTGATGTGTTTCCTCCAGTATGTTTGCCATTACTGTGTTTTGTATGTTCTACATGATTGTAACTATACTCCTTCTGTAATTTTGAGCATTGCTCCCCTCAAATATGCTGTAAAAATATATCCCCCCAAATGTATACACATTGTACAAAATGTACACTGTAACAGCTGATAGCTCAATTTTGAAAATGAAATGTATTTTAATAAGCCCTAGACTTGGAAAAATTTAATTCACATAAATGATATTTTTGTACAGTAGCATTACTAACCTTTTGTTGACAGTAATATTAAAACATTTAGATTTAAATTATATCTTTTTCACAAGGCTGTAGATAGGCAGAGAAATTTATATCTAATTTGTTTTCAAAATAAAACAAAAGCTATGTCTCCTTTATGATGAGAATGCAAATTTATTAGGAAGTCATTGGAAAATAGCCAATGATTAGAAAAGAAGAAAAGTACAATTTGCCACCAAACGACAATATCAGTTATTAACAGTTTGATGTGTTTCCTCCAGTATGTTTGCCATTACTGTGTTTTGTATGTTCTACATGATTGTAACTATACTCCTTCTGTAATTTTGAGCATTGCTCCCCTCAAATATGCTGTAAAAATATATCCCCCCAAATGTATACACATTGTACAAAATGTACACTGTAACAGCTGATAGCTCAATTTTGAAAATGAAATGTATTTTAATAAGCACTGCCTTTATAATTATTCAGAGTATGTGTATACATTTTGGGGGATACCCTGTATTTCAGTCTTCAGAATGTATTGAGTGGCAGTGCCATAATTTATTTTCCACCTGTTAGAAAAAATTAACCAAAAACTCTACATTTTTTCAAAATTAAAAAGCAAATTTGAAAGAATTCTCTCTCTTGTTCTTCTCTTGCACACTCTTTTTAAAAAATCATTTGCCATTGGCAATTGGTCTATGTGATTTTACAGTCTCGGTCATGGCACAGAAATAGGCAGGCAGCCAAGTGGGTAAGGGTCTGGGACACTGTGGTCACAAAGGCCAGCAGGGCAGCTTTGGCGAGAGTAAGAGAACAGGTGTCTTTTGACTGCACCTGTGGCGGTGGCTGGCCGATTTCCTGGTGTTCAGGTCAGGGTCAATGGCTCCCAGGAAGGTGTTCTGCCAGGAGACCTCCGTGTGTGGGAAGAGAGCTCTGTGCTCCCAGGACATGGATGTGTGTCCTCCTGTCCCCCGTGACCCAGGTGCCCTCCAGGTCTGGTGAACAGCGTGGAAGGACGTGTCATGTCATGGTCAGCAAGCTCCTTGGTCCTTTTGAGGCTCCGAACTTTGAGGTCCTCAGACATCAGGGTGACAATTCTAGGTTTTTGAAACTGAAGATGACCTAACTCTGTCTTTAAATGACTCCTCATTCCCGCCCCAAATACAGGCTCATACATGGCCTATAACATAAAACCAGTGCGGCTCACGTAGAGAAAGACCTTTGACACAGCTCAGGAGTGTCATGTCATGGTCAGCAGGCTCCTTGGTCCTTTTGAGGCTTCGAACTTTGAGGTCCTCAGACATCAGGGTGACAATTTTAGGTCTTTGAAATTGAAGATGACCTAACTCTGTCTTTAAATGACTCCTGGTTCCCGCCCTAAATACAGACTCATACATGGCCTATAACATAAAACCAGTTCGGCTCACGTAGAGAAAGACCTTTGACACAGCTCAGGATGCCTCAGAGTGTTTGGAACTCACTGAGCAAGGCTGGGTGGTCTGTCTGTCATTCTTTCTGGTCACAGGAGAAAACAGTCTGGGTGAGGGGATTCTAGGGGACGGAGGAATTAGTGGGATGTAAACCAACAAATGCCCAAGTCCCATAGAACAAGGTAGAGGACTGGGCACCTTGCTATAGCAAAGGAAGTTATGTGGCTTGGAAAATGTGTGGGACTCCTGGATTACTGGCCCTAAAGCCTGAGGGGAACTGTCCACTTTCCCCACCAAAAACTTCCTACCACATGTAGTTTGAAGCTGTCCATTGTGCGATTAGAAGAATTTTTCTAGACAAAAGCACGTAGTGACTTATGATGACTGCAATGTGGTTTTGCAACTTCTTTAGGTCCTAAATATTGACTGCTTGTACGTAAAGGGCGTCCGTCATGCGATTAGAAGAATTTTTCTAGACAAAAGCACGTGGTATGTAGTGACTTACGATGACTGCAATGTGGTTTTGCAACTCCTTTAGGTCCTAAATATTGACTGCTTGTACGTAAAGGGCCATCCATGGAGGATGTGTACAGTGTGGCCCCAATCAAGGGGGTGGGAAGATTGCAAAGTGGATAGGACAGGGCAGAATAGGATGAGTGATGCTCAAAAAATCCTCATATCTCAGTGCTTTGAAGTCATGGGGCGTCGTGGCCCCAATCAAGGGGGGGGAGGGGGACGGAAAGATTGCAAAGTGGATAGGACAGGGCAGAATAGGATGAGTGATGCTCAAAAAATCCTCATATCTCAGTGCTTTGAAGTCATGGGGCGTATTTGGTCACTCATACTATGTGTCCAGCACCGGCCAGTGAGGCACCCTGCTCCATGTACTCAGGGACCCCTGGTGACCATCTGGGTGACCCATCGTCTATAAAGCCCACCCTGTTCCCCAGACCTTCCAGCAGAGCTGAGGGTCTGACAGTGGCCTTAACTTAGAAGTGACCGCCTCCCTTCTGCTCATATTCCCTGGGCCTGAACTAGTCATGTGGCCCCGATGAACTGCCAGTTGCTGGGAAATGGGTGAGGAAGTGGAATATTGGGGAGCATCACTGTCTCTGCCTTAGCCTTCTCTCCTGGTCACCAAATATCTATTTGCTTCCTTCTTCGCAGTGCCTAGAGACAATTGAAAAGTTCTGCTTGGTCAAGGCATCTGGCACCGATGACAGCATCACTGCGTGCTGTGGATAGTCAGGATATCGGGTTAGAATCTGGCTCCTCTTGGTCTGGAAATCTAAGAGATAAGACGGCTTTTCTGCTGCGCAGGCAACTAGCACACAAGGGTAGAACGAGAGCAGGTTAACTGCAGTAAGCACTCACATGTGTGCGGTCAGGAACTAGGTTTCTATACTTGTTTATAGCCTCTTCTCACCAGAAATCGGGGCTTTCCTTCCACCTTCTGCCTTTCCCTGCTGCCTGAGAGGTCTCACAGCTCTAAACATAACCCCTCCCACTGCACAATAAATCTGATTCTTCTAGTTTCTCTAGGAACTTCTACTCATCTGTGTGCATTGCTAGCCACTCTGCCTGCCTGCCTCTCTCCATTGATCCTTCTATGAATGCATTTTATTGTGATGTGCATTAGCACAGTCTCTGCACAGCACAGCGCAGAGGCTGCAGAGAAACACAGATGACGGTCCTTGGCTCTCAGTGGCACTCACCATCTCCTGGAACTAGGTAGGAAAGAGACCATGCAAGAGAACTTGTTGAAATTAATTCGTACTTTGTTCGTTATGTTTTTCCCTGTTCTTAGGCAGGTGATTAAGCCTTCACACATTCCCTCGACTCCGGAATTTTTGCAGAGCGGAAAGCGGCTTGAAATCAAAGACTCTTCCTGCCTTTCTTAAAACACAAAGGACATTAAAGGGCCTGGTGGGAGGAAGGAGGCAAGGAGAGGGTGCCTTTGAAAGGAGCAGGCAGGGAAATTGGCCAGCTGGGAAGAGGTTGGGGCAGGAACCCGGGCGCTGCTTTGGCAACACCCTAAGGAAGAAGGGCCATGCAGTGTCTGGCTTAGTTTGCATGGCCCAGGGGAGCTACCATTCTGCAAGTTTTACCCTTTTTAAGAAGGCTGGGTTTTTTTTCTTCCTCATGTTTCCAGACCTCCTGCTGTGGGAATGCCTTGAGATGCAATGGGGAATAAGTGATGCTCTTACTTGGCTGGCCAGGGGCACATTCTGCTCCATATACTCAGGGATCCCTGGTGACCATCTGGTTGACCCATCGTCTGTAAAGCACACCCCGTTCCCCAGACCTCCCGGCAGGAGAAGTGAGGGCCTTTCAAAGGCTTTAGCTTAGAATTGACCTCATCCCTTCAGCTCATATTTTATGAACCTGAAGTAGTGATATGCCAAGTCTACTGAGGGGACATAGTTTTAATATAGTGCGAAATTCTTGAGAGAGACATGTGATCAAAGCAGTCTGGAAGGACAGGAAAGGAAATGGCCGACCTCGCACTTCAGTTTTCTTTCCTCAGTCAACCCTTTCTTCATGTCTGTGGTACTGTGCTCTTCCCAATCCTCAGCTCAAGCTCTATTTGACCCTTCGCTCTCTGAGCATGCTGTCTCCATTTCATAATTTAAATATTGCTTTCTCTCCAGTACCTGGAGAAATTCATCATGGGTCTATTTTTGTCTCTAGTGTCCTCTAAATCTTATAAACATAGGCAGCAGGGGAATTTATTGGAAAATATATGAGCTCAACGATTCAGGGTGGTGGTGGTGGTGGTGGGGGAAGCTGAAAAGACATATTTGGAAAATGGCTCGGGATCTGGACACCAAGGAGGCCGTTGCTGTGACTCATTTCTTAACTCTTTCTGCATCTCTGAGCTTCTCCTTTAAGACACAAAGTCCTTGAGCAGAAGCATCTGACTGACCTGGTCTTGGAACAGCCTCACAATCCCACCTCTAACAGTAGAGACAGGGTGTTGCTGGCTTCTCGTTCCCACTGAGAGAAGTAGAACCCTGCTCCCACCGAGATCCACAGAGTAAGGGAGTATTCAGAGGTCGAACATATCAACCAGCACGCCCCTCACGTGTCATTACCTGCCAGTGTTTTATCTGGAGATTCAGATCGCGCCTGAGTCTCTGCCTCTTGTTCTGACCTCTCTCTCCTTTTCCAGTTGCACTCAGAGCCTTCCTCTGGGAGGCTCCAAGGTGCTCCGAACGTACATAGGATGAAAACTGGTCACACCGTCCTCCCCTTCTCATCCTCCCCTTTTCTTCAAAAATCACCTGAGATACTGGTTACAAATGCAGAGTCCCTGGATTTGCTCTCCTCCCCCACAGTCCCAATTTTGTGCTTCTGGAGTAGGGCCCAGAAAGCTTAAGTCTTTAGCGGGTAGCTCAGGTGGTTTTGACAATGGCAATGGCTGTTCTCTTTTGAGAAACAGGGTTCTCACCTGTTATGAACTCGTGCCAACTCTTTCTCTATAATCTCTCTCAAATCTTTCCTTCTCTTTCTCCCCCAAACAAATGTCTTTGCTGTTGCCATCTTTCTCCATTACTGGCTTCATTATCTATCCGTCTCACCATCGCGAGGACAGAACGTCTCACGGCGTCTCTGCGGTGGTGACATCAGGGAGGCGGAGGGAAATTGCTTCCTACTTTCTGCTTCCCTTGAGATTTAGCTGCATTTCCAGAAACTGGGTTCGGTGTGGCTGGTCTGGGGGATACTGTGTTAGATGCTTGGAAAGGCACGGGCACTAACCAGCCGGAATGGATGCTGGCTGTACCACTGGCTGGAATCCTCTTTGGGCTTCTGTTCCTGCTCCCAGCAGCTCTTCTCCAAGGCACCTGCCCTTGGTTGTCAGAGTGACCTTCAGGCCCTGCTCCAGGGATGTTCTGCAAAGGGCATGAGCTACTGTGAACATCCATCCCCTCGTTTGGGTACAGTATGGCCACGCCCTTGCCATTTCCTTTAGACATCTTCCTTTTCAAATGTAAGGGTGAGTTCAAAGGTTTGTTTAGTACATGGAGCTATTCACGTAAAATTATTTGGAGAATTCTCTCATCATTCACTTCCTGGCACAAATGCTCGTCACTTCCTCTCTTTCCAGTAACCAAAGGGTTAGAACAAGAAGGCTGCCCGCACCACACTGACAGTTTCTTTTAATATCAAGAGGATCAGACAATTTCTTTTTTGTCTTATACTTTACTAGTATATATTGATATGGTTTTGTGTCTTCTCTCACCTTGAATTTTTTTTTGAGGTTTTAATTTAGAAGTTGAAAAGGGAGGTCTCAATTTCTTTGATTCTTTGACCGGTTGTAGAAAATCACTAGCGGCAGAGACGAGAAAGCACCATTTGTTCTGGGGGCCTCTGCGTCATAGATGGGAGCGCAGCCTACGAGAATGCTAACCACTGAAGAAGTGGGTGCTCTCTGTCCCTGACCCGGCGCAAGGAGAGCCTTGTCCCGAGACACGCGCAGCATCACCCCTCCTTGCTTCTGTGCAGGGAAGCCCTCTGCTCCCTCATCAAACCAGGAAACTAGCCATCCAGCCGGTGGCTCAGTGCAGAAGCTGATAAATTCAGAAACGCACCCCGAGTGCTTCCAGTCTATCTAGTAATTGTGGCACCCATGGGTCGAGGTTCCTACACCCAGATAGGTGAGAAATAGCACCTTTCTCTATGTTCTCTAAGTTATTCTAATTTTGATGCTAAACAACTGTCTCTCTAGGCTACGCACAAGTCCAATGTGTCAGCTTCTCCAAGGTCCTGGGCTGAGAGAGTGGAGACCCCCTGGTTTCCTGTCATCTGTGTGTGTATTGTCACTGAGACAGTGTCCCTATCTGCACCCCCCTCAGCCGGGAGCTCTCCATGTGGAGAAAGGAACCTTCAGCTTCTCGGAGGTCCCCTCACCCGGCCCCTCCTGCCCCCCCCCCGCCCCAGCCCAGGGGCAATGTTTTCTGCTCAGATGAGGCTCCTTCCTGTTGTCGCCTCTTCAGTTCACTCGACCCCTCAAACCTTGTTCTTAGACTGAATTATTCTCAACAAAAATGTTAGTTTACTTTTCCCTGAGAATAGGGAGGATGGGGCCCAAAGAGTGGTGGGGGTGGTGTTTGCATCCCATCCTTCTTATGTAGCAAAGAGAAAATAGGGAAGCCCGGCACTAGAAGACTCAAATGCTACCGTCTGGGCATTTGTTCCGTTCCTATGTCTAAAATTTAATATTCACTCCTCCTTATGAATCGGTGCGTCTATATCTTAGACATGCTGCTGTGCACTGAAGGGATATTGTCCTTGTCGGCACCAGGCAGGGTTCTAGGTTGCATTCAACAACAACAACAAAATAATTCTTGCAAATTTAAGCAAATAGGGAGGGTCTGGGGCATCAGGGAAGTCCTCTCTCAAAAAAAAAAAAGAGAAAGAAAAAAACGACATGGAGTTAGACAGATAAAGGAGTTGTAATAAAAGTGAGAGGAGATACTGAAGAAACACATAGGGAACAAACACGAGAAGCAGAAAGGGAAACAAAGACAAACAATGTAGTTTCTGCCTTAAAAGACGACAGTGTGGGAGGAAATGGACCTCGATGCCTATAATGTGAGGAAGTGAGTGGCAGGCAGAGCTGCCACAGTGGTGCTGGGGTGGCCAGCTCAGTGCTCCAGGGAGGAAGGTTGGTCTTGAGCACCGTGGAGCCTGCAAGTGCTGACCCCGCGGTAGAGTGATGATGGGCGCTCCGTCCCAGGGCTGGAGAACAGGCTGTAATGCACACACCGTAGAGCATCCTCAGTGGAGAAGCCACGGTGAGATTGTCTTCTTGCAGCTTTGCTTTGTCAGTAGCAGCACGTCATACCTGAGTTTGGAAGGAGCCATCACATACTATATCGTTTGCACTGTCGATATCGAACTTCTTCCAGGGAATGCCATTTCCATGAGTCAACCCCAAGTGACTAGAGACAGGCATGTCCACATGCAATTTGATCTTTTTTTTTTATAATTTTTTTTATTGCTTAAATTATTACAAAGAGTATTACATATGTCTCCTTTTCACATACTATATCGTTTGCACTGTCGATATCGAACTTCTTCCAGGGAACGCCATTTCCATGGGTCAACCCCAAGTGACTAGAGACAGCCATGTCCCCATGCAATTTGATCTTAAAGCTATTTACTGCTCATGGATCTGAGCAGTGACAGCCACACACTGTATTTTAGTAAGTCTTGGCTGCCACCTAGTGGAGCAAATTTTCCAATAGATAGAATTCAATGTTAAATAAGAGATGCACGCGCCCTGAGTCAACTAATTATACCTTTGGATGCCTGGTAAAATATTCTGAAACAGTTTGGTTGCTTAGGGGATGTACAGATGCACATGAATATAGCTGTGTTTGTGGTGTGTGTGGAGTTCAGGGTAGGTATTGGCGTCCTGTCTATCTGCGCATAGGATTGCTCACTAAGCAAATAGCCTCGAGCGAAGTCCGCATCTTCTAGGTTTCTTTCCAGGTTTGAGGTTGTGCAAGGCATACAGAACTCTGGAGAACATTTTTTTCTTACTTTATTTTATTTAAAAAAAATCTAAGGTGAGAAAAATTTCTCCACTTATTTTTATTTTTCAGTTGCAGTTGACATTCAGTACTATTTTAGAATAGTTTCAGGTGTATGCATAGTGGTTAGAGTCCCAGTGGTTCTCAACCTTCCTAATGCCACGACCCTTTAATACAGTTCCTCATGTTGTGGTGACCCCCAATTTCATTGTTACAAATTGAACATAATTAAAGCATAGTGATTAATCACAAAAACAATATGTAATTATATATGTGTTTCTGATGTTCTTAGGCGACCCCTGTGAAAGGATCGTTCAGGGGTCGCGACCCACAGGTTGAGAACCACTGGGTTAGACAGTCATATAATTTATAAAGTGACCCCCCAATAATTCTGGTACCCACCTGGCACGATACGTAGTTATTACAGTAGTATTGACTCTATTCCCTAGGCTGTATTTACATCCCTGTGACAGTTTTGTGACTACCAATTTGTACATCTTAAAACTTTCACCTTTTTTATCCAAACCCCCTCCCATCTGGCTGCTGTCAAAATGTTCTCTGTATCTATAAGTCTGTTTTTTGGTTTGTTCTTTAGATTCCACATATAAGTGAAATCATATGGTATTTGTCTTTCTCTGTCTGGTTTATTTCACTTAGCATAATACTCTCTAGGTCTACCCATGCTGTTAAAAATGGTAAAATTTCTTTCTTTTTTATGGCTGAGTAGTATTCTGTTGTATATATGTAACACTGCTTTTTCATCTACTTGTCTATTGATGGGCCCTTGGGTTGCTTCCATATCTTCGCTACCATAAATAACACTGCAGTGAACATAGGGGTGCATTTATCTTTTTGAGTTAGGGTTTCGGGTTTTGGGTTTCTTTAGATAAATGCCCAGAAGTGGAGGAATTGCTGTATGGGTAGTTCTATTTTTAATTTTTTTAAGAACCTCTATACTGTTTTCCATGGTAGCTTCACTGATTTGCAATCCTACCACCAGTGCACGAGAGTTCCCTTTTCTGCACATCCTAATCAACACTTGTTGGTTTTTTTTTTTAATTTTTAAAAAATTCTGACAGGTATGCAGTGATATCTCATTATGGTTTTAATTTTCATTTTTCTGGTGATTAATGCTGAGCATCTTTTCATATGCCTATTGGAGAAGTGTCTATTCAGGTACTCTGCCCATTATTCAGTTGCATTGTATTTTTGGTGTTGGGTTGTGTGATTCCTTTATAAATTTTGGATTATAACCTCATATCAGATGTATCATTGGCAATCCCCCTCCCCCCAAGTAGGTTGTCTTTTCATTTGGTTGATGATTTCCTTTGCTGTGCAAAAACTTTTTAGTTTGATGCAGTTCTTTTTTTAAAATATATTTTTATTAATTTCAGAGAGGAGGGAGAGGGAGAGAGAGATAGAAACATCAATGATGAGAGAGAATCATTGATTGGCTGCCTTCTGCATGCTCCCCATTGGGGATTGAGCCCACAAGCCAGGCATGTGCCCTTGTTGATTGGAAAACCTGGGACCCTTTAGTCCACAGGTTGATGCTCTATCAACTGAGCCAAACTGGCTAGGGCCCTTTTGTTTATTTTTTCTTCTGTTTCCCTTGCCCAAGGAGCTATATCAGAAAAAAATATTCCTAAGAAAAATGTCAGAGAAATTACTGCCTAAGTTTTCTTCTAGAACTTTATGGTTTCAAGTTTTACATTTAAGTCTTTAATCCATTTCAAGTTTATTCTTGTACTAGAGGCCTGATGCATGAAATTTGTGCAAGGGGCTGGGCCCTTGCAGCCACAGCAGCTTGCCCCAGCCCTAGCAGCCGTGACCCAGAATGTCATCTGGAAGGTCATTCGGCCGTCTGGTCTCATTAGCATATTATGCTATTATTATTATAGATATGATATAAGTTGGTGGTCTAGTTTCATTATTTTGTTTGTATCTGTTCAATTTTCCCAACATTTATTGCATACATGGTCCTGGAGGTGAGGAGCATGTAAAGCGAGAGTGGAAATGCAGCAAGGCAAAGCGTGATAATGTCAGATCTGATGGATTTTCCTTAACCCTTTGAGTGCCAACCAATATGCTAGGAACTATGCTAAAATTGCCAAGGCATTTTTGCTGATTTTACAGCAGTTTAGGAAAAAAATTATGAAAGATCTGAGCAGTGACAGCCACACACTGTATTTTAGTAAGTCTTGGCTGCCACCTAGTGGAGCAAATTTTCCAACAGATGCAATTCAATATTAAATAAGAGATGCATGGGCCCTGAGTCAACTAACTGTACCTTTGGATGCCTGGTAAAATATTCTGAAACAGTTTGGTTGCTTAGGGGACGTACAGACACACATGAATATAGCTGTGTTTGTGGTGTGTGTGGAGTTCAGGGTAGGTATTGGCGTCCTGTCTATCTGCGCATAGGATTACTCACTAAGCAAATAGCCTTGAGCGAAGTCCGTGTCTTCTAGGTTTCTTTCCAGTTCTGAGGTTGTGCAAGGCATACAGAGCTCTGGAGAACAATTTTTTCTTACTTTATTTTATTTAAAAAAATCTAAGGTGAGAAAAATTTCTCCATTTATTTTTATTTTTCAGTTGCAGTTGACATTCAGTACTATTTTAGTATAGTTTCAGGTGTATGCATAGTGGTTAGACCAGTGGTTCCCAAACTTATTTGGCCTACCGCTTTTGGATTATAACCTCATATCAGATGTATCATTGGCAATCCCCCTCCCCCCACTTAGTAGGTTGTCTTTTCATTTGGTTGATAGTTTCCTTTGATGTGCAAAACTTTTTAGTTTGATGCAGTTCTTTTTTTAAAATATATTTTTATTAATTTCAGAGAGGAGGGAGAGGGAGAGAGAGATAGAAACATCAATGATGAGAGAGAATCATTGATTGGCTGCCTTCTGCTATTGATGGGCCCTTGGGTTGCTTCCATATCTTCGCTACCATAAATAACACTGCAGTGAACATAGGGGTGCATTTATCTTTTTGAGTTAGGGTTTCGGGTTTTGGGTTTCTTTAGATAAATGCCCAGAAGTGGAATTGCTGGGCTATGGGTAGTTCTATTTTTAATTTTTTTAAGAACCTCTATACTGTTTTCCATGGTAGCTTCACTGATTTGCAATCCTACCAACAGTGCACGAGAGTTCCCTTTTCTGCATATCCTAATCAACACTTGTTTTTTTTTTTAATTTTTTAAAAATTCTGACAGGTATGCAGTGATATCTCATTGTGGTTTTAATTTGCATTTCTCTGATTAGGGATGCTGAGCATCTTTTCATATGTCTATTGGAGAATTGTCTATTCAGGTACTCTGCCCATTATTCAGTTGCATTGTATTTTTGGTGTTGGGTTGTGTGATTCCTTTATAAATTTTGGATTATAACCTCATATCAGATGTATCATTGGCAATCCCCCTCCCCCCACTTAGTAGGTTGTCTTTTCATTTGGTTGATAGTTTCCTTTGATGTGCAAAACTTTTTAGTTTGATGCAGTTCTTTTTTTAAAATATATTTTTATTAATTTCAGAGAGGAGGGAGAGGGAGAGAGAGATAGAAACATCAATGATGAGAGAGAATCATTGATTGGCTGCCTTCTGCATGCTCCCCATTGGGGATTGAGCCCACAAGCCAGGCATGTGCCCTTGATTGGAATCAAACCTGGGACCCTTTAGTCCACAGGTTGATGCTCTATCAACTGAGCCAAACTGGCTAGGGCCCTTTTGTTTATTTTTTCTTTTGTTTCCCTTGCCCAAGGAGCTATATCAGAAAAAAATATTCCTAAGAAAAATGTCAGAGAAATTACTGCCTAAGTTTTCTTCTAGAACTTTATGGTTTCAAGTTTTACATTTAAGTCTTTAATCCATTTCAAGTTTATTCTTGTACTAGAGGCCTGATGCATGAAATTTGTGCAAGGGGCTGGGCCCTTGCAGCCACAGCAGCTTGCCCCAGCCCTAGCAGCCGTGACCCAGAATGTCATCTGGTGGAAGGTCAGGCCGTCTGGTCTCATTAGCATATTATGCTATTATTATTATAGATATGATATAAGTTGGTGGTCTAGTTTCATTATTTTGTTTGTATCTGTTCAATTTTCCCAACATTTATTGCATACATGGTCCTGGAGGTGAGGAGCATGTAAAGCGAGAGTGGAAATGCAGCAAGGCAAAGCGTGATAATGTCAGATCTGATGGATTTTCCTTAACCCTTTGAGTGCCAACCAATATGCTAGGAACTATGCTAAAATTGCCAAGGCATTTTTGCTGATTTTACAGCAGTTTAGGAAAAAAATTATGAAAATTAAGCAGATAAACGCCAGTGGTCAATTTTAGAACTACAAACATTCGGCATCATAATACGTAGTTATTATAGTAGTATTGACTCTATTCCCTAGTCTGTATTTACATCCCTGTGACAATTTTGTGACTACCAATTTGTACTTCTTAAACCTTTCACCTTTTTTATCCAACCCCCCTCCCATATGGCGGCTGTCAAAATGTTCTCTGTATCTATGAGTCTGTTTTTTTGTTTGTTCTTTAGATTCCACATATAAGTGAAATCATATGGTATTTGTCTGTCTTTGTCTGATTTATTTCACTTAGCATAATACTCTCTAGGTCTACCCATGCTGTTAAAAATGGTAAAATTTATTTTTTATGGCTGAGTAATATTCCATTGTATATATGTAACACTGCTTTTTCATCTACTTGTCTATTGATGGGCCCTTGGGTTGCTTCCATATCTTTGCTACCATAAATAACACTGCAGTGAACATAGGGGTGCATTTATCTTTTTGAGTTAGGGTTTCAGGTTTCTTTAGATAAATGCCCAGAAGTGGAATTGCTGGGCCATGGGTAGTTCTCTTTTTAATTTTTTTAAGAACCTCTATACTGTTTTCCATGGTAGCTTCACTGATTTGCAATCCTACCAACAGTGCACGAGAGTTCCCTTTTCTGCATATCCTAATCAACACTTGTTTTTTTTTTTAATTTTTTAAAAATTCTGACAGGTATGCAGTGATATCTCATTGTGGTTTTAATTTGCATTTCTCTGATTAGGGATGCTGAGCATCTTTTCATATGTCTATTGGAGAATTGTCTATTCAGGTACTCTGCCCATTATTCAGTTGCATTTATTTGGGGAAAGACAGGTGGAGCGCGATCATGTTCCCCGGCAACTCTAGAGGTTAAGTTGACTTCTTCCTGACCAGTGTCTAAAACAGGGGTGGGCAAACTTTTTGACTCGAGGGCCACAATGGGTTCTTAAACTGGACCGGAGGGCCGGAACAAAAGCATGGATGGAGTGTTTGTGTGAACTAATATAAATTCAAAGTAAACATCATTAAATAAAAGGGT